>NW_009649137.1:442983-508501 GCF_000708025.1 Charadrius vociferus
TTTGAAAGTTTCTTCTGGGCTAATGTTTTGCTAACTAAGGCAACTTTTCCCTATTAATGAGAGTTTGGGTTTTATTTCACTTCAGTATTTAATTAGTTTATAAGAAAAGATGGCTTGGGAAGGGAATTAACCTGAGTATACTTTTCAAAGTCAAGTACTTAGAATTAAATTCATCTTGCCTAGTTTTTGGCATCTATGAGATAGCTGTTGCATCTAAGTTACTCATGTATAACAAACCCCTCCACAGTTAGTGGAAAATCTGAATTGCCTTTTGGACTTGCTGCTTTTTCTTCCACTGGTGATAGAAGTAGCCAAGATGAAAAGAAACCATCAACATCTAAAGAGGGGACTTTAAACAGGGAATTCAAATCCAAGCCCATAGTGCATTCATCTCATGCATCTTGATTTTCATTAAACTTTTAATGGAGGTTTTGAAATGCCAGTTGAAACACAATCTTCATTCCTGTCATTTAAATTGAAAAAGGTTTCATAGATCAATAACCAATGGATTAATGAGTCACTGATGATAATAACCACAATTTACATCAACAGTGCCTATTATCAAGAGCAATCACAAAACACTTGGGAAACAGATTTACAAACTATTTCTGCTTAAGTGGTGTCAGAGGCCAACTTCCTTCAAAAGCCAGATGGAGAAGGATAGAAAATAATTGCCATTAAAGCAAATACTGAACTACAGTCACCAGACAGTTGTGTAGAAGACACAGTACCTGGTTGTGTGGTTTCCACACATTTAAGGGTGTGGAAATAGCACTACTTCTCAGCTGTCTGAGCATGGTTACTCACGAGCAGAAATCATGTTGGGCACGTGAGCTTTGTTGTGTTCCCTGAATGCCACCAAATAAGAGTTTTTTTAGACACAGTATGTTCCTAAACAGAAAGGCACTCACGTGGATGATGTTATCGGCACTAGTCTGTGAAAGTCTGCTTTCACGTGCATCAGCCCTACATTACGTTGGGCCTCATCAACTGAAAAGCAAACGTACCACTGGAGAACGTCGTCACCCTTCTGAATATCTCCTGAGGCAGGCTTCCAGGCACGGGAGATAGTACAAACTGAAGCTTTTTAAATGATCCTATGTCATATGTGGTGCACTGATATAAAAGTGACAAAAAGTGAACTGGGGACAAAGACTGCTGACCCAACTGCAATAAAGCTCCTATGGCAGACATTTATGCAGTAATGCTTTGGAGCCCTGAAACACTTGACCTTAATGTCTGCAATACTCAGTTTCAGTAGGTGACATTAATAGTTTCTTGCCCTGGTGCCTGTAGTACATGTTGTGGACTCGTGCACTTTTGTCTCTTACTCCTCGAAGGAAATAAAATCATGCATTGTCTTTGTCCTACAAATTTTGTGGAGTCACAGATTCTCTAGCAATCTCATACAGTCTTTTTCACTTTAGGCTTTTGAGGCTTGCAGCTTGGTCTTCAGGGATGCTGAATACCACAAGCAAATAGGCAAACAAACTTTTCATAATGGTCTAAAATCCCAAGAATTCTTTATGTTAGCTACCAGAAGCAGCAATGAAAATAAGACAAAACAATAGAACACTGACATGCATTTGCCATTTCTGTTTTCTTATTGTCTTATCATTTTTGGATCACCTAAGTAGATCAGGAGCTTTCCTCTCTGTCTGTGAAATGGAAAGTCTCCCTGGTCTGTTCCCCACCTTCTTTATGCTATGCAGACCATTTTTTCCTGACTATATCTGCAATTAAACTACACTCTTTTGCTATGAAAGTACAATGCTCTGTTATTCTTCATGCTCATATTTCTTTTGTTGCTGTGAAGTTTCAGGTACTCTGCAGCTGCCTAATTTTTCAGATCCAGTCTCAGTACCTGACCTCTTCATTTTGCTTTTTGGGAAATCCCTCTGGTTCCAACTCCCCTCAGCCCCACGTGCTGTGGTCTCAGAACTGCATCCTTTTCATGTCCACATGCTGCTGCTTGAAGAGAAAGCATGAAGATTTAGAGCTTTCTTTTGCACTAGAGTGGAAGTGACATAGCATGGGCCCAGCAGTAGGTAGATGACTAAAGGAACCCTGATAAACTCCATAACACAGCTATTTTGTGAACACAGGTGGTATTCCCAAGATCCATTTAAATATCCTTCATATACAAATAGGCATTAGTCATCGCTGCTCTTCATAATTGTGAATGTATTCAGCATTTAGAAAGATACTAAGTTTGGTAACAACTTATGATCAGAAATGCAATCAGCTACCTTGACTGGAAAACATGAATAATAAGTTCAGTATGGCAGGGCCACATAGGTCGTACAGCCCTGTGACAGGTACATCTGCCCCGTTAAGGACTGAAACTTCTCGAAAACCTGGAAGTTGCCCCCTCGTCTGCAGAGTGACTACCACCATGTACATACTTTGGTCGAAAGATGACGGTGTTAAGGCCCTCAAGACTAACATGACCATATACAAGCACAGATCAGATTTGACTAGGGTATAAATGGAGCCCCGATGGGGGGCAAATTGAGTTGGTCCTCCTCTGAGCAGTGGGTCTGCAGTTGGGGGCACTCCCCACGAGTTGGGATGCCATCAATGGTAACTCCTACAGGTTGAGAGCCCTCGCCTTATTTGGTGAGTGAGTGTGCATTTTGGATCCTCTTTTCTAAAGCCTGAGAATTCTTAAGTTGGTTGTGTAGTATTAATTCCATTTTACGTCTTGAACCTGTTGTTTATTAATGTTGTTGAAGTCTTAACCAGTTGGATTAGAATAAAGTTTATTTTGAGTTTATCAATCACCTGCCTAGTTTTATTTTCTTGTAAGTCTCCACCACAATCCCCCAATAGTCATTCAACTTAAATGGTAATGATCTTGAAACTAAACTTTTTTTTTTTTTAAATGGCTGATGGACAGAGAAAGAAACAGTCCCCTACATTTTTTTTCCCCATTTCCACTAGAAATATAAAGAGGTTCTCGTTCATAGTTTAGGGAATAAGAAATGCAAGTCCACTCCATAAAACAAAGAAACAAAAAAAGAGACAAACACAACACAGAAAACAAAAAAAAAAAAAGAAAAGATTGTGAAATGTGTAAACATTCATATGTCAATCTGGTTTAGGAAAAAATAAAAACAAACAAAAAATATTTTTGCAAGGAAACCTTCCAAGCCATAATTTTGCCAGAAACAGCATGACTCTGGCAAACTCTCACCTGTAGTGACCATGAGTTTGCATAGACGTATGGATGAACCACAACCTAACAACCTATGCTTACTGAAATTAACAGAAATTTTGCCACTGACATTAACTGGGTTTGATTCATCTTTATAATGTAATGCAGTTATATGCAAGCATAAAATGCCAAGAACATGTCTGTAATTTTTGTATCTCTAATTCTGCAGATCTCCAGGAAAACTATCTCAAAAAAGACGATCTTTTAAATATAATCCCTTTGGATTTCACATGAGTGATTCTTACCTTCAGAATGTATCACTTACCACCACCATAGACTTAAATACAAACCAATAATGACAAGATGCCCAGAACAAAATAGCTTAAGGCCTATAACACCATATAAGAAACAGCTCTTAATTTCCCCTGTGGTTTTCTGTAATCTTTGACACTGCATTTACATTCTGCATAGCTCTCCAATGTGTGCTAGAATCCCAGCAAGGCAATATAAAAGTAAAACAGTTCCAAAGGGTTATATTAGGATACTAAGGATCTCAAAGACAATACATTAGCTATTGACAAGTTTCATGAATAATTTTATTGCATTTTTATTACTTTGTAGTAAAAATATCTATACAAGATGCAACGTCATTATTCTTTTCCCTTTCACTTTCAAATTATTTTTTTGATATGTCTAAAAAAAATCTGTTTTCACTTATAGGTCTAAAAATCACACTTCCAGTTTGAATCTGAAATGTAATTAAAATGCACACTTCTCTGTTGGAGCTGAAGGGCCATGAAAATAAGAAATGTCTTTTTGCCCTCTTTTGTAACTTAATATTGCTTTAATTTTTAAAAGGCCATTTTTTAAAAGTAAGAATATTTTAGTTAATAATTTAATACTCACTTCAATTAGAATAGTTATTAAAACTTTCAGTGACATTAAAATTAAAAGTTTGAAAATAGTTTTATGATAATTTCCAGCTCCGTACAGTTTTCTGCTCTGAAAAGAAAGCATATGCAAAATCACTTTTTTATCTCGGTATTATCACAGTACAATTCTTTAAAACTACTAAGCAGGATTCTTAACTGATAATATATTTCAATA
The DNA here is from genome assembly GCF_000708025.1 of Charadrius vociferus. NCBI lineage: Eukaryota > Metazoa > Chordata > Aves > Charadriiformes > Charadriidae > Charadrius > Charadrius vociferus. Next base: position 447,248 of record NW_009649137.1, read on the forward strand.
TCTCTGAGGTCATGCTCTGCATACAATGGGTCAGCTTTTTCAGCGGGTGCAAACGGATGCAACTCTACTGCCTGCAGGGAAGGCACTCTGGTCAGGATCCTGCCTGTGCCACTCAGCAGAGAAGGGACAGCTTGTCAGCACAAGAAAACCTTTGTCCAATTTCTAGGTCCTGTCATGATATAATTTGCCATGAGGCTGAAGTGCCTCATGTCCAGCCACCTCAGGGCTGTAATCCCAGCGTTACCTGCCTTAGGTAGAACTGAGAACGGGACAGGCACAGATGTAGATGGAAATCACGATTTTCCTATGCTTAGCACCTAGTTATTTACAGTTTTTCAGGGTAAATGCCAAGAGGGTATGCAACGTTCTTAAGTGGGAAATGCAGCACTGTACATCCACTTTACAGAAGTCTGCAGGATTAGACAAGGAGACAGGCAGTAGAGAGGCTGTCCTAGAGAGCAGCACCGTTCTGACAACTTTAAAATAGCTATGCCCACCACCAGCATGATACAGAGTGTGCTATGCTGGAGTTGCCTGAGGTACACTTACCTAGGGAAGACACAAATATTTCATACATATTGCAGTGTTTAAATAGCTGCACAGACTACGTCTAACGTTACTAATACCGCTAATAATAGTAGCTACAATAATATACTAACCACACTCTGTTCACAAGGTTCATGACAAGGTTGTTAAGTATTGTCTTTTAGCCCTTCTTACTGGTATATTATTTTACCTGGTACTTTTAATTTAGATCTTCCAGACTTTGCCTGACCATTTGGACTGAAATTTTCCATGCTTCATTTCATTTTTGTTGGAAAGACTTAGCTAGCACAAATTCAGTTATTTCTGAGAATGAGGCTAAGGAAAATTTTATTCTGCGCTTTGAAAGGACTGGATGCCTCCACTGTGCTGCAGCTGGATCACAAAGAGGACAGTAAAGGCCTAGGTTTGTACTATCAATGTAAGAGTTCTCCAAAATGCGCCAGTTTATCCTATACCATGTACTTTGTAGAGACTTGAAAGCTAAAGTCTCTTAGCAAATTTCCTGGACTGAGGTTATCCAGCCTGGAGCTTTGAGGTACTGAACTGGGACTTTCTCTGCAAATATGACTCAAAGATGCTGCAGGCAGCAGAAGGAAGGCTGCCCTCCTCCATTCCATCAAATCAGTACAAACTGCAGGACCCATAATTACTCCCTAGGTCCCAGTGCACACCTCAGCAATGTCCTGAGATGAAACAGATGCACGATGGGGAAGCAGAGCCTATTTCCTGCTTTTCATGTCCATGGGATGTACAGGATCTTTGGCATACCCTGGCTCTCAACCCTGGCCTGTCCGACTGAGGCATCAGAATGGCAGAGCATAACATGGGGATCACCTGCAGCCCCAGTGCATGACACAACTCAGCTAGCATGTCAGAGGAGGGGAAATTAAGGACCTGCAAAATTTAATTGCAAAGGAAAGAAGAGCTAGAACTGCCGGGGTCCAAAGGAAATAAAATAGAGAAGGAAAGTGGGAGTAGGGAACAGTGGGTGGGACCTGAACCTGCAGGATACGGGAACAAAGAGAAGATTTGACCTGGGATGGATACAGGGAGATAAGTCTGAGTAAAAAAGAGACTGGAGAGTTTGTCACTTCATCAATTTTGAGGTTAAAAAGGTCCATTAACTGATAGAGTTTGATCTTAAGGAACAGAAAGTGAGAGCTAAAGGGAGAACCTGGGAGGAAGTCGGTCAAGGAAGGTTGGAGAAAGTATCAGTCAGGGCCCTCAGTGCACCAACAGGTCCTGGTCGCTGAGACCAGACTGCGACCAGCCTTCTCTCCAATCTCCTCAGCAACCTCTCTCATGCCCACAGGGACCTGGCTGCCCAAGCTCACGGTCTGCTCTGATACGGATCTGATTTCTGTGAAAACAGCTAAGCTGTGAGAAGCAGCCTCATCTGTTTCCTGCACCTAAGCACCCTCTGCCCCATCCCGGGAAGCAGTACTGAGTGAGGACCCAGTCCCTGTCCTGAGTCTGGCTCTGCTCACTGCCTCCAAGCATGTTGGGATGGGGCCAATGGGGGAAGTCCCTGTCCTGGTTTGCCCCCTGCTGCCCACCCCAGCCAGCCCCACAGCCAGCCATTGCTGCACCCTGGTCAGTCTGAGCTGAGAGAAGAACTGGCTTGGCAAAGCAACGAAGAGACAGTAGGATGGAGTATCACAGCAAAGAGAAGAGGAGAAGGGCAATCAATAGGCTTGGTGAATAACACTAGTCTGAGATAGGATATGAAAATTGCTGTGTAGGGATCTGGAGAAGGAGATGGAAAAGCAACAGCTGGTAAGAAGCTCGTGCCAAAGGAGTGGAGCAAATAGCGAGACTGTGAATGAAAGCAAAGATCTGATACCCAGGGTCAGTTACACAGTCTGACCTAGTTATCTACATTGAAATAAGAAAAGTCTTGCCCCAGAAATGCACTTTTCTTTCAACTGAGTTTAAAGGATGGTAGGTAGTTCGAGTACAGAAATCCACATAGCTTATGCGGAAAGTTAGATGACACTGTTCCCATGTCCAGTGTCTGGGGAATAAGGATGACAGACTGAATGAGGAGTGGAAAGGAAGACACTGGGAATGATGAGGTAAGGAGCAGAGGCTTCGGAAAGGAGAGGATGGAAGGACAGAAGGAAGGTGAGTGTTAAGACGGAGTGAACAAGGCAGAGGTGATTGTGTTTGCACTGAACAGACCAGACAGCACAAACCTTTCCAGAGTCTGAAGCATGTTGCTCAGCGCAGCTGTCCCACCATGCCTTTCCCTGCCAGGAAATTCCTGCAGGATTAGGAAATTGCTTTAGCCCTTTCCCTGCCTGTACACAGGCAGAGGAGGATAAACTCACTGCTGCTGTCTGTTACTGTGCCCACCTGGTGTGGTGGTCCCATAAAGCTGTCTTTCTGGTGACCGTGGGATGCCTCAACAGGTACTGTGTGATAGATTTTTTCCCCCAAGATTTCTTTTTAAAGCAATGTAGAAAAACACACAGACTGTGGAAATGCAAACAACCAAAATTTAAGGAAAGCCACATTCAAGTTTATTCTTCCATACTTAATTAACACATCTTTCCTGTTCTGCAGCTTTGAAGTGGACAAATACACTAACTGTATGGGATTTCTGCCTTCTTTCATGCAAAATTTTATTGAAACAAAGGAGCAGGAAATTTCAGGAGGGGCGAGGATATTCTCAAGGAAGTCAAGTGCTGAAAAGAAGAGCTGCCTTTTAGCCCTGTCTCAGCCACAGAGTTCCTCTCTGGTGGTAATCAAGTCACTTAACGAACTGTTTCACAAAGACTAGTCAGTATGCTTGATTTTATACGGGTTGAATGTGCAGAGGTGCTTAATGTTCCCAGATGCAATTGAAGCCTCTGTGTGCTATGCTTTGAACAAAAGTTGAAATACAACATGAAACACTGCAATATCAATTTCTACAGTGTGGCCCATCTAAAAGTAGTGCATAAATTCGTAACTCAATGTCTCCATGTAATACAGAAGTTCCAATCTCATGTATGTTTTGAGCAAATACAGGGATTGTTTTTTCAGGCAGTTAGATGATGTGGTGATAAGCACTACAGAAAGTAATAATTTCATTTTCAGTGCAGTTTGATTTGAAGTAATGGGATATACAGACATATTGAGAGATGAAGGTAAAAAAATTAAGAAAAAAAAAAGATTGATTAGGTACTCTGTGCCCTGGATGGTTGAGGGCACTAGTAGGAAAAGGAGTATGTAATTAAAGCTTTATCATCATGCACTCATGAAAAAGGGTTAAGCTACAGTTGCACAGTTAACCTTAATTATAGCACTTCTTAGCCTCTTATCTTACAAATTCAATAACATTTTCAGTTGTTGTTAGTTTGTGTTGAGTACAATATGTACAACACTCAACATGTACCTTGTGGAATGTGCCACATGTGGTCTGCCGATGTTTTTTTTTGCTTGAAAATAGAGTCTCTTTGAAAAAACTTCAGTACATTGCTTCCTTAATTTGTCTTTACACATCTTTTAGATAAAAGAAAAAAAAAAAGCCAGGTTTCTTGCAGGAGAAAAACCATGCTTAGCTTAATTCAGCATGGCCCCTAAATTCCTGAGCACATATCTGAAGATTGGATCAAAGATCGGTCATTTGGCACCCTTCCACTGCCTCTTAAAAAAAAAAAAAAAAAAAGGCTGAAAGCTGAAGCATTTGCAAGTCTTTTTGTTCAGCTTTGAAATGAGACTTCCACTCATTTGGTCTGAAGACAGGAATATAAAGCAGTTAAGGTCCCCAAAACAATAGTTTACCATACAGTTTCCATATAACACATAAGAAAACTTACATTTCAGATGTCATCTTGAGTATCAACCATCACATGGTGTAGTATTCTTCCACTGATCTCAATCTGGCCGGACAGTACTGTTACAGGTTACATGCAGAGAGATTTAACTAGAATTACTTGTAAAAAACTACAGTCTTCCTCCTGTCGGCAACACTAGTTTTGTGATTCTCATGCCAGAGTTACTTCTCGCTGCCACGCCTTCGTGAAGTTAGTTTCCACACCTTTTCCAAAATTTGTTAGGGAGGTCACTGCTTAGTAAGTCACTCCTAGGATTTTCCACATTCTCTTTAGGACAATCTTGTTGGGTAGATATCAACCTGCTTAATTGAATTTACCTGTCAGTGTAGCTCAGGTAGGACCGCGAAGGAGTTGTCTGTGAGAGGATGCCCTCATCAAAGACAGAGCTCATGCCTCATTCCATGAAGTTTATTTTGAGCTGCTCCATATTTAAGAGTATTTCAACGATATTATGTAATTATTCATATAGCTATTTTTCTATGTCTGCTTTTGTGGGAAGGAAGCACTGATGTATGAGTTAAGGATGGAATAGCCTTGTGGTTATTTTTGTTAGAAAAAGTAATAGAGTTTATTTGTAAATGTGGAAAGGCTTATTTATGGAAACTGGCTGTCTCCTGGGTAGTTCCATGGCTTCTAAGGAAAAATTCACGTTCAACTCATGCATGAAGTAAGTCAGGTGAAAATAACAATTAGTTCATTTTAATGCTAAACTGCATTTTAATCGCCAAAGGAAAAAGATGCATTATTTTAATAGAACTCCCTTTATTTCCTTTTCTTTTGCTTCTTTTTACTAGTTTACTCATTTTAGATACTTAACAAATAGTCTGAACATATTTTGAATCCTTTTGCTTACCAGTTATTCTCAGAGTAGCAGCAGCATGGGCACATAGCATGCAGGAGAGCCTCTGATGCTTTCCTGGTTCTGCTTTCTCGAGCTGCTGGAGAAGCAGCTGTGCCATACGGGCAGCCCTTAAACTCTCGTGTTCTGCAAAAAAGACTGGCTCTTCCAGAGAAGTCAACACTCTTCGGTGGTGACAGGGTCAGAGCCACAGTCCAAAGAGGTGACAGCAGTTTGTCTCAAGGCTGCAGCAGCACTAACTGCAGTATGAAAAAACCACATCAAAATTTTCCAGCTACCTACATCACTGATTTTTTTTAGCCAGCTCGAAGTATGGCTGAAAGCGTACTCTGAGAAGCTGCTATCTAGTTTATCTTAGTGATATCTGTATGGTTTGCTATATATACTGCTAGATATATAGGCAGACTGCTAGACTGCTCTGCAGCCCATTTAGAGCTGGATACACCCAAGCTCCTCATCTTCAGCAGTTTCTTCTCAAAATTGTCTTTCCATCACTGCCAAAACCAGAGTCTGAAAATCAAGTCAAGGAATCTATAGCAGGATTGATAACAAAGGTAAAATGTTCTGGTGAGGCTGACAAATATTAACAGGAGGAATAAATGCAATGCTCCTCAGTCACTGGTGTCAGTGGGACCAGTTAGCTCTTTCAGACATGTATTCAATGATTCAGTGAATGGCCTAAGCCTAGCAGTTGAGGAAGAAAGAATACCAAAGTGATGGTGTGCTTTTTTACCATTTTTGTATTCACTGCATGAAAAAATGATAAGCAGCATTGCTTAGGTGTCCTATGATTGGAAAGCCCAAAGATGGACATTTTGGAAGAGGTCACAATTCTACATGTAAGCGGACATTAGGGCTGGCAATGCTCACAATATATTTAAAGATTTGCTGTACTTTCTTAAAAATCTAGATTTTTTAAATGTTGAATAAGCTAAATGGTCTGCACGATTCATTTGACCCTAAGTCCTCTTCAGTCTTCTGCTAGACACCAGTAGGCTTTTGATGAGACTCTGGATACAGATGGAATAAATACAAATAACCTCCAAAAATTTAAACTGTGACAGGATGAGTTTCAAGCTACGGCACTACAATAGTGGTTTAGACTCAAGTATAAATGTTTGCCATGCCTTTGTGAAAACCATCTACTTCAGGCTTTTAAGTTTACCTTGACCCAGAAATCAGTCCCTCATGGGAAGCCTCCTTAGACAGTGGAATAAGCACAGAAGTTTATTTGCATATACCTATTTTCAGGACTGCAGCCTTAATTTCAAGACCACAAACATGAACATGAAGCACCATTTTTTATCTTTAACTTTTAATTATATGCAAAGGAGACATGTGCATGCAGAGCAATATCTATAAGATCAACATAAATAAAAACTCCACTTCTTTTCTTAGCAAAAATCACAAGTCACAAGTGTGAGTTGAGGTTAGATCTTCTTACTGGATTTTAAAGAAAGGCTGGAGAGTGTTATGGGAACTGATGAAATCTCTAAGAAAGCTAGAATTTGATATCTGTAATAAAATCTCCTATTTCGCAACTTCCAATTGGGGGATCAGGAAGGAATATTCCGTATCTTTAGAGCATCGCATACATTGGTATACTCCATTATAGATTTTTTCCTACTTCTTCACCCCTGCCAAATGCATGAGTTTGAAACTGTAGCTCAGTGCCTGTAGGTGCTGCAGTTGTCAGCTGCAGAGCTCTGCCTGGTTGTTTTCTTCCTGCCACACAGCAGAGAGGGAAAGCAGAGAGTTGCCTGTGCAGCCAGACTCGCGGTGGCTTTCGTGCGGCTGTTATGTGATAGGGCTGCCTATTTGGCGGCTTGACCAGCACACACATTTTAACAGGCTGCAAACTAAACCCAGGGGCAGTAGGCTTGTTCTACCACACCAATAATTTCTAGATCTTTATTTTCTAATGTACAGTGTTATAAATATCAGATTACTGAATGCATGCTTTCCCAAGCTGTTGCTAGATGCTTTTTTGGGTGTTTTTTTTGTTAACCAAGACTGTCTTGCAAACATATGACTATGAAACTGTGCTAATTGTGGAATTAGTTCCAATTTAATGTCTGGTTTATCATAGGCCTATTTATGGATAGGCCAAAAGTTGTTCTGGCAAATTAGCAGGAAATGGGAAAAAGAAATATCAGTATGAGCTTCATAAATGTTGGCACTAACTGTGCCTTACTTAGGCTCTACTTTAATGATGTTGTTTTATTTTTCTCATAGAAAAAGCGGGTATAAGAAGCCTCTAAATTCAGTAGAGCTATTAAGTTCATGATGAAAATAACATTAAGCTAATGTTCCCTGTTTATTTCAGCAATAGAGTAGTGGTGCTATTGGATCATTAAAATGTTTTAGTAAGTTTAGCAAAGAAATAATGGCAACAAAACATCTTTAGCACCTGTGGAATTTTGTTCACCATCTTATAAAAACACAAATTAAGCCATCATCCCAGCCTAGAAAGCCCACAGTCCCCTTTTGTCATTGTTACATGTATTTTTAGACAGTAACTCAAGCTACCTGTGTCTTTTAAATAATGGGTGAAGTAGTACTATAAAAGGTTTGGAAAATCTTGCTTGTCTTCCATAAGACATTTAAAATGAAGTTCTTGTCTCTCTTTTTCTGTTGTGTCGGGTAAATGCAATTCCAAGTGGCAAACCTAATGGGGGCAAGATAATTTAGCATTGTGTTGCCAGCTGTGGCCACGATTTCTATTGGCTCCCATTAAGATAGCAAATTTTATCAATTTTCTACTGCATTAATAATAATGTTCAGTCTTGTTTAGATTTGGTGATATTTTGCTGCAATGTTAGTCATATCCACAATGCAGACTAATTGTACTCAGCTGCACGCATCCTGGTTGCTGCCAGCTTGCATGCATGGGTTTTCTTTGCATGAAAAGTAGACAGCAGAGAGGTGGGGGGCTGGTGGTGTGTGTGCCATGGTGTCAGGCTGCAGTCATGGTACGTACTGGGATCTGGAACCTGCAGAGCTCTCCTAGGACCTGTCATTTAGATCAGGCCTGCGTGGACATTCTGAACAGATTTGAAAGTGAAAAAAAATCACTAACTTGAAATCTGAAACTTAATGATAGTACATAAATATACTGACTAGACTTCAAAGCAAATGTGTGGTTAGCTCTTAGCTTGATGTAATGTTTTACTTTATAGATTCAGGTATTGGAAACTGCCTTTGTGCAGTATTTAAATTGCTTCTTTTGTTTTTCAAGTGGAAGTTGGCTGAAATGTATCACATCTAGGGAACGAAGAGTCATTCCCTGATGGCTGGCCAAGAAATAGCAAAGACAGCAGCTGTAGAGGCAGCTGGAATTGCCACCCTCGCAGATGGAGTCAAAGTGCTCGGCTGCAGCTGAAATAGGAGGGAATGAGTGCAAACAGAAGGAAGGTAAAAATAGGTAAGTGGCAAACCAGAAGCTATGTCTTAATAAGATCTGAAGGTTTTCTGCATATGCAAGTGTAACACAGACTGGAGGTATATTAAGGTCTTAAAGAAGGCTGCATGCACAGTACACACTGTAGAAAGTGTAGTTTCCCTGTACAGGACTATAACAGAGATGGAAAAATCTTTAAATTTTCACATTTCTTTCTCACATGGAGAGAATGGGCAGAGAAATGCAGAGACTGGAAGAAATATTTCCAAGTCACACTGGGATTGTTTTGAGGGTCTTGCCTTCTCCTAGTGCATTTACTAGGCACCAGGTTGAGTTATAACAACACAACCACTGTTGGATTAGATTAGACACAAATCGGTGGCCATTCTCAGACAGTGGCCAGCAGCAGACACTTTGAAGAACAGCGTAAAAAACAGGAAGACATAACACAACCTTGTCGCAGCCGGCACAATCTTCTAGCATTTAGTAATTTCAGGCCTACTGGTCTTACATCACCAGTCCCTTTTCTCTGATATCCGGGATCTGATTAGTTTGCATCAGTGCCTGGTTATTAAAGTGGTTTTAGATTAAGGTATCTAAGATGACTTGAATAAGAACACCCAAGTATCTAAGCAGTATAACAGTGGAAATTGGGACCTCTTTATTTTTCTGATTTTTTTCCAGTGAAAACTGGAAAGAGTATGTAGTTCAAGAAACCAGTTTTAAGCAGAAATTTGAACTAACAATTTGTTTTAGCTTAGTAAGATTAAGGACAAACGGCTATTTGAAGGTTTTTGTACAAATTCAGACTTTTTCAACAGAAGAAAATTAACCCGTTGACCAAACAGGAAGGTAGGAATAACCTTTTCCATTTTAGACTTTCTTCATGATTTCTTAAAAATAAGTGAGAGAGCAAATTTCATGCCAGAGAACGCAGGCCTAGGAATGCTAGGTAGACTTGCTTATGTGCTCATAAGAAACCTGCTGAGGGAAAAGGAAAAAAGGGAAATATAATATGCAAGCTCACCCTAAGAGAATGTACGTTTTGGGACAGATGAAATTAAAGAGAAAAGCAGAAATACAATTTCTGGATCTGGACATAACTAGGAATTAAACATTTAGTCAGGGTTTGAATATAGCTATTTTCTTTCTGGGTTCACTGTTTTCCATGTCAGTCAGATCCTCCTTAAAAAAGGGTTTCAAACAAAAATCTATACATGGACCTACAATAAATGAAATGCATATTTAAGTAAGCAGTGAATATTATATAATCTGTATATGAACAACCTGTGTTAAAATTGCATTTGATAATGAATCCCATGTGTTTAAATATAAACAATAATCCAGATTTTAAAATTAAAAGAGCTAATGTTTTTCAAAGAAATCTAAAAGTAATTACAAAATGGCTGTGTCGGTGAACAAGTCTACCTGGGAGTCAGCTGGTCACTTAAATGCTTGTGAATCAGTTTCACCAAAGGTGAAAAACCATTTCAGAGATCCAGAACCTCACCACTGATACTATTTTGCCTCAGTGTTGGACTGGACAGTTGATCTGCATCTTCCAGATACCATCTGTAACAAAACTGATACCAGATGCCAAGGGCTAAATCTTTATGAGGTGGGTGACCCTCATTAAGAAAAATGTTACCCAGATCTGTACCTATGCAAAAGAACATGCTGTGGAGGGACATTGTCTTAACTTCAAGGATTAATTAGTCACTGGTTGATCCTGCCTAACTGCTATCATCAATCTCCAGTTTAATTTATTCTTAGAGCTGCTGTTTTTCCATAGGGTTTATAACGGGTATTAATGTTCAAAGTCCCTGCCAGAGAGTATTTGCCTTATGTGTTTAGTTCAGTTAAACTCAAATGTCTATACATGTCCCCCTGTCAGACCCTTATAAGAAGTCCAGTTCTAACTACAGGCCTTAGCTCTGCATAAAGTGGATTGTGGATGAATGTCAGAGCTCACAAGGACAACCTATTGAGTGAAGCGCCAGGCTGGCAGACATGTTTGAACCTTTGGTCCCATATGAAAAATCACATGTTCCAGTGCTTCACCATGTGGAGCTCCTTCTCAGATCAGGGCTTCCAGATAGGAATCTTGTAAGATTTGCAGTTTGAGACAGGCAAAAAAGTCTGGCAGCCTGAAGTGAAGTAGCCAAAGCCTCTCCTACATCCCCAGAGATAAAAATAGACTTTAAAAACACTCTCTTGAAGAAATAGGTGAATAGGAATTCCAGTGCCTTGCTTTTTTTTTTTTTTTTTTAAGAAACAAAAGCAAGTATGATTGTCTTTTCCAGACTTGCTATAATACTGGATTAGAAGCTGATTTTAGACTGGATTTACTTTAAGTAAAAAACAGTCTCCCCTAAATGAGAACACAGGGTTTTTTTCCCTGGGATATTAAACTACAAACCATAACAAAATGCAGTGACAAAGTGACAGTTAGACAGCCAGCAGAATCCATGGTATTTACAATTTTGTCAAATAAGTCCCCTTCTGCAAATGTTTTGGCCTTTGCATATTTACATTTCTTGTGCTTCATGCATTGATATGCTTCATGTAGCACAGCTTCTGCTCTCCATCAATTAATGCTGCTCTTCCTAGTTTCTGGTCGGCAAGTTTCCGTTGCTTCTTTGTTTCCCTGTTTGAATGGAATACATGCTAATTTTACAGTAAATGCCAGTTTACATTAGCTCAGCTGTCCTCATGACATAATTTGACTTGAAGTTATGCAAATGACTCCTTTCCAGATACCTCTGATTAGCTGTAAAAAAACACTCCCTAATTAGTCCTGAGATAATCAGGGAGAAATCACAGTTGATTACATATACTGAATTTGCTTCTCCAGTCTGAATTGCCATATTTCCTGCCACAGGACCAGCGAGCACTCTATAGAGTTTGCACCTTTCCTTCCCTTGAAAAGCACTTCAACTACTCCCTCACAGCTCCATCAAATCAAACATTTCTTTTTACACTGACTCTATCCAGACAGCTAGGGATCCCTGCTGACAGCCTAAGAGAAAAACGCCAGCCAGGTGCAGTACAAATTCTTCCTATTGCTGAAGATACAGACTAGTAAATCTTACTGGAAATATATAGGTGTCAGAAAGCTTTACAACTGGCAGCAAAGAGAGATAGTACAAAAGCAGATCTTCTGATTAAAATGACACTGTCAACTGATATCAAAGTGACAATTTTAGAGGTCAGTAATTTATACTGTATTTCAGCAGAGTTTTGATGGCTTGCCTCACACTGAACTCTTCCTGTCCCTCAGTGATGACTCAGTACTTTATCATAATCCATTTTTCAAATAAACAGGGACAAGTGAACTTCAGAAGGCTCAACATTCAGATTCAATATGAGTAAACAGATAAATGTTCAAAGGTTTATTCAGAGTTTGGACTCAATTACTTAATACATCTTGAGTCCTTGAGTTCCCAGGACCGGTAACCTTTTCTACATGGTCCCTAAACTCTTCTCCACGTAGAGTGCCTTGAAAGGGTGAAGAGTAGGTCATGCACCTCTTAAAAAAACTCTCTTTTTCAGAAACAAGACCACTGGCTGATATTTTCTGTAAGAGAAGGAGGTATGGTAGATGAGCTTGAGGTCATTTATTGCTTAACAACTCCAGACACAAACACACACACGAAAATCACCCAGATCTTGGTTTTAACTTGCATAAGTTCTTGAGGATGCTGGGAATTCAAACTTAGATCTGAAGTTTCCAAAGTGCCTCCTTCCAAAGGGGATATGATTTGAACTCTGAATTTGTATCTCCCATTCAGATGGGGTCTACAATTCCCCCTAAAGTAAAGTACTTTGCTAAAATCAAAGAAAATCATAACAGCAAAAGGGTGAGAATGGAGATATTTCAGCTTAAAGTTGAAATGAACTGCAGATTTGGTCAGCTAGAGAGATCAAGAAAGGAATTTTCATAATGTAGCATTAGCAAGAAGAGGAGGGTTTTGCCCCTAAATGAATCTTGCAATGTGTGAAAGGAGGTCTGTGCAAGACAAAAAGAAAGTCCCAGTCACTTGAAAGTAGAATATGCACTGTCGTCCTCCATGACAAGGTTCAAATATGTATGTTCACCTTTGATAGTGAGAACCTGTATTTTCTCAATAAATCCCTAGTGAGGCTTCTGCATCTCTATCCTGGTAACTCAACAACTCAACCTCAACAATTTTTTTTTGTTTTCTTTGTTTTTCATGAAACAGTAGAGGGAAGTTTGCTTTTGAATTAGTTCGTCTCCATAATGCATTTATTGTTATTACTGGACCCATTTGCAGGCTGATCAAATAAAAAAGTCCTGTGGTCTCAGATATGAACTTAACAGCCAGAAGAAATCCCACTCTGCATTTAAAAAACTGCATTTGAGCCTATCACAAAGTAATTCAGTCTAATGACATGGACATTTTCACAGCGTAGTAGCATGCTTCTACAAAAAATCCAAGACCAAAGCATTCTTACCTTATACCAAAACGATGAAGTAAAGCAAGTAACACATTTGATGTCAAGGAAAGATATATCAATATGGCAGTGTTTTGCAATACGATTACTTTAATTCTGTTATACCAAATGTCTGCTGCTGATGCAGTCATTTTTTATGACAGATTTTAGTGGGAAGGGAAAGCAGTTTTTCAGTGCAGTCTTGGTTATATGGAAACTGAACTGTCTCACTAAGTCAAAGAACAGGGGGGCTGTGCTGCTGCTGAAATATGTAACTGCATGTTAATGCTCACTAAGGTCAACAGCAAAACTTGTATGGACCTTAGTAGTGCAGAATCAAGATTTCATTGTTCAAATGTTCTTTATTTTCTCCATGAAGGGTTGTAAAAGGTATTACTTTGCATAATAATTGAATAGTAATTGAGTTACCAGGATAGAGATGTATAAGCATTGAGAAAATTCTCACTAGCAAAAGTAGCCTCCTTCCTGAGCTTGGTCCTGAATTAGCCATCCAATCAAAAACAAGGCTTTTCTTTTTTTTTCTTTTTTTCCTCCCACTAGTTGGCCATCTGTGGGCAATGATGACACAGGTACATTCACTAATTTAATCCCCATCCTTTGACTCTATCTATTGTCTTCGTAGCTTGCCATGTCCTGTGTTTTCCAGTGTTCATATTCACTAAGTCCTGAAAGTGAACAACATAGATGTTTTCTTTATTTCTCAGTCTCTTGTTGAAGGTTCAGACTCCTCAAATGGAGATCTGTTTACTTTCTGTATATACTTGAAACTTTAGCCTTGCATTTTCAGGGCACATACAGAAAGTACACTAAAATAGAGCTAGAGCTCTAAACCAGTGAAAATCTGCAGTCATTCCACAGACTCCATAGCTTTTTCTCTGGAGGAAGATTATCACCACTGAGAGAAACTGGCACTAAATAACTTCTTTCTAATTGGTTTATAAAATAAATGTGATATGTACTTAGAACAATCAGAGGACCAGTTACCTAGAGGACTAATTTTTGTTGCTATTTTCATAATTTTGAAGTGCATAAAGGTGAAATATAGTGCAGTCTCTTTGGAAAGCACCTTTTGGAAAAGGCACACTTGAAAAGTCCCTTACTAAAATGCTTGCTTTTGTCTCTACACTTCCTTTTCAGCTTATACTGTTCTCTGACTTATCTTTCCCACCCCTCAACTTCTTTTCTGATCAGCTTCTCCTAGGTGCTCTCTGCTCTGACAATGAATTAATTTATTTTGGTTTTCTTTTTTCCCATCTCTTCAGCTGAACTCTGGTCTTTGTTGAAGTTGAGGTCTCTAATTTTTTCTTTTTTTTTAAAGTGAACATACAAGTAGTGTTTGAGCATAAGTCCTTCAAATTTTCATTTTCTTTTTAAGGGTTTATGGCTTTTTCTTTTCCCCTTCTTCTTACTGGAAATAGAACTTAAAAGCTGGAAACAGCCTAAAACAACCATAACAGCCTGTGACTGAGGAACAGCATTTGGTTCAGAACATGGGGTCAGCAGGGGTGATATTAACTTCTATTATTGATGCTTTTGATTTCTTTTGATTGTTCTCTTTCAGTGTTAATAGAGATGGTAATAAATGGTAATAGCATTACTGGCCACTTACAGTAACAGTCTTGGTATTGGCACACTGTATCCTTAAATAAAAGAAATTGGCCAGATTGGATCATTATTACAAACTGTGTCTATTTTAATGATCACACTTAATGATTCTCTGTCTAGGTCAGCATTGTTCCCATTTCATTATCAGCAATGTTCATATCCACCACCTAGTTATGCTTTACCTATGTTCCTAAATAAAATTTCAACACTAATGATTTCGTATCATGTGAAAAGAATTGTATGAAAACCAAACTGTTCCTTCTTAAATAAAGCTTACAATTATATAACATGTGAATTGGAGGTATTAATAATCTGCATTTTCAGTTTATTCTTGACTGATGAGTAGGTTGGTTTTAATCAGATGCAGTTAAATCTCTTCATGAGACATTGCACCATTTGATCAAAAGAAAAAGTAGAGAAAACACTGCTGTCACAAATATTTTGTATGACATCACTGGAAGAAAGACAGAGTTGGCTTCTTAATACTGAATTCTTCCTCATATGAGTATTATTTGACCGGTGTATCCCTCGGCAATTTCAGTACAGAAATAAGCAAGGCACAGGCCTGATTGCTGTTGAACTTTGACAATGCCTACTGATGATCACAAGTACTACAGTTTTTTCTCTGTAACTCACAGTATCAGCTCGCGATGATTATTTTGGTTTAAGTAGCTGACAGAAGCTCAGTTTAACCTTAGTCTTAGATAGAAGAGCCAACTAGTCTGTGAGTCTGAGTTAAGTCCATGAGAAACACTGAAGTAAAATGTGTTCTGTAGTGGCCAACACGCCTGGTTCCACAAGGCAAGTCAACACACAGTCACTGGGCTCATCAGGTACCTAGAATTAAGGAAATGATGAAATGATTTGTTGGATATTGGATTAAGTGATCTCTTTCGCTCTTAGCTAAACTGCTGAAGGACTAGGAACTCTGAAGTTCAAGGTGGTGAGTAAGCTGAAGAAGGAGGAAAGAAAATTCCCCTTTTCATCTGTAGGAAGAAGAAGGGTAGTTTCAGAGTGGTGAAACAGACAAGATGGAACATATTTAAGAAAGACTTCCTTTCTACAGTGTATCACAATACACATTAGGGAGCTGTGAAACCAGATTATTTTCTTTAACAAGCTCCATTATTTTTGATTGACTTCTGCTGGGTAAATTAAAATAACATGTGCCAAAACCATAAATGACTTGAGATTTGGAAAAAGATTATCCGCTCTCAATCTTCATTTTCTATTTGATGAAATGAGAAACAAATAATTATAGACATATTGAAATATTTAATAATATTAAGATATTATTTATTATAATTCTGAAGAAAGCCTTAAAGAATTCCTGCTAAGGCTTGCAGATGATAAAGCTGATCTAAAGATAGCTGTTCAGATCATTTGGTAGATTGGCTCCAAATTACACAACAAGCATTTGATGCAGCTAAAAGGAGAATGTTGTTGCAGCTGTAGTGGCTTAATGGTATAAAAGTGAGGCAAGGTTTGTAGGAAGAGGCGCTGTTTTTTTATTGGATCAATGGGTTTAACTGGAAAATCACTCCAACCCCATATCTCATGCACAAAGCCCTCTTTAGCTGAAGGACAGCTCTCAGTAAGAGAAAGCAGAAAAAAGAGCAAGCCAGCAACAAAACAGAGGGAGACGAAAGCTGCCACAGAATAGACAATATCCCAGTAGTTAGATCTGTCACCAGGGACATGAGAGATGCGTCCCTTCCTGCTTTGAAATGGATGAGTGCCTTAATGTCTGGGCTATTCAATATTTGGGTGCGTATCTGTTTGATTCTGATCGGAGTTTCCACACAGAAATGAAGGAGAGCTTACGTGCCCAAGGCTTTTCTTTTTTTTCTTTTCTGAGTATATATGTTGATCTTATAAAAGATATTTCTGCTTACAAAACTTGCCTGAAGTAAAGCTAAGTACATTGTTTACACAGATCATAGTTAAAGGATTTGGGACTTTGTCCTGAAAAGGAGTGATTCTGGAAAGGGATTGGGAGTCATGGTGGATAAATAGTTGTTTATGAACTCTCAGTGCAAAGCTGTGACAAGCAGGACTCTGGCACTCCTTGTATGTGAAACAGGAATGTTAGCAGGAAGGAGGGAGAAGGTATAGTCTGCCATATACAGGACTGGAGAGACCACCATTGGTGAGCTGCATGTAGTTCTGATGTGTGTGCTTCAAAGAGAATACTGCAAATTTAGCAGCTTCAGAAAAGATAGACAAAAGTTGTTCCAGAAAATATATCTCACAGTGAAACAGTTTCTCAAAGAGAAGGACGAGATGTGATTCTGAAACAAGCTATAAGTAGACTTGACAACAGAAAACCAATTTTTACTTTAATCTAACAAAAGCACAATAACAGTTGGTGACTGGCAATTAAGGCTAGAGAAATTCAGACTGGAATTAAGGTATGTTTTCTCAAGAGTAGACAGTTAACTATTGGAATAATTATCAAAGAGCGCAGAAAAATATTGTATTGTTTGTATTGGATGTGTATTTTCAGAAAGATATCCTCTACTTCAGCTGTGAGGTATTGAGCCTGACAAAACAACTTTTAGACAAAATTACTTGGACTACTTTCTGCAGGAATCATCCAGGCTTCAGACACTATTAATCTAGGAGCCTTGCAACTTTTCAGTCCCTAGCACACGCACACTGAAAATGTCATCTTGTTACAGCATTCCTTTTGCACATTTTAACTCTGAAAGACACTTAGCAATGAGTAGAGCACAAAAAAACTATACAAAAGAGAAAAGCTCACGGGCTCTGATGGGTTAGGGACCTGATGAAGGAGGAAGCAGCAACAGCAAGCCCTGGTCTCAAAGGTAGTATCAGTTGCCACAGCATCATGAACAACGTGAGCTTAGCTCACTGTTCATCCTTATTATTAGTGACGTTCAGGAACTGGTGGTCACTAATAGCATTCTCCTTAGCAGTAACAAATAATGCGGGGATGCCACTTACATACCCATGCTCAAAATGGGCATTACGGAGTACAGTTATTGAACACACCATCTGTCAGGCACCACTGCAACACCCATTATCAGGAAGAATTAATAAGAACTGATGTAGGAGATGGAGCCTGAACTACACATTCACATGCATGGTTTTCTGCTCCTTATTACAATTGTGCAGTTTTATTAACCCGAAGCTAGTTTGATTAGTTTTGTTGTAAGGATTACCTGGTAACAATTGGTACTAGCCATGATCCAGCAAGTGACTCAAGGGGATGAATAATCCTGTATAATGTGTTTAAAGCTGAGCACATGTGGACACCTTTTGCTGAATGAGTGTCATGCAAAGGAAACTAACCAGGAAGCAGCCATGGAAGGATATCCAAAGGAAGAATAAAGTAAACAGCTTAAAGTCCCTTCCAGCTTTTCATTTTTCCTAATTTTAAGCAGATTTTAGGGACTGCTGGAGCTCAGAGCCTTAGTTTCTAGCAGTCTTGTCATAAATGTCCTTGCAGTTCACATGCCAAACTCTCCCTCACCCTCACTGTTGCAATAAGAGCTGATGTTGCACACCCTCTCTCCTATTCTAAGCCGTTATTATTAGCACATGGAATTTCCGTCTCTTCCTCTGTTTGAAATCCAAGAATTTAATACTAGAAAAAAAAAAAAACAACCAACCATCCTACAACCCTTTTTTGTTATTTAATCTCAACAGAGCTATTTGCCATGAACATTTTTTCCCTTTTCTAATGTCTTCAGGCCAACCTTAGCCTCCAGCTCACAAGGTCTGCTCTCATTTTATGACTAGGAGCTGCTCCAAAGGCATCATTCATTCCAGTGTCTTTTGCCTCTCTCAGCCTCAGGAGCTTCCAGCTTCTTTTGTTGTCTTCTGATGGTGTTTTATTTAATTGAAGACTATTTCTCATGAAACTCATAAAGGACTTCGACCTTTTTGCAGTGAAAACATTAGTATTTTTGTTCCTTGCATGATGACATCTCTCTCTCACATATGATGTGATCTTGTTCCCATTATGTTCAGTGGCAAAATCCTTTTGTATTTAGAAGGAGCCAGCCCTTATACTCAGTGAACACTGAAAGCTACTACTTCTTAAAAAAAAAATCCCTCAGTGAAGGTTATTTTAGCGATATAAACAACAGCAACAAAAAATTAAACAATGATTTAAGCACAAGGTCTCATATTGTCTTCAATTCCAACAGCTCGTGAATAGCCTAAGGGCACAATTCAAAGTGTTTAGGTATTGGACTGCCTAAAAATTAAGAGTCTGGCCCCAGTAAGGCCATTCAAAGAGTCAGGCATCTGTGCTCTAAGCTCTACCAATGGCTCTAAAGTCTAAGCTCTAAAGGCTTCCAAAGTATAGTGCACACGGACTGGTGAGAGTTATGTGCCTCAAAAAGATAATAAAAATCAAGTTATAATACACTGAGGAAGTCACCAAAAAACTACAGAAAAGGCATAAGAGAGGGTGCTGAATTCTCACCTTTTGCTGTAGCCTTTGTGAATTCAAGGCTTAAATAGTTCAGCTTTCTTATCTCTGTGGGTCCATATACCTACAGAGACTTGTGAAGAAGCTTCATCAGGGAGAAAGGTAAGCTACCTAGACAAGTCTATAACCTGATTCTTTATCTGCCATTAGCAGATCTTCATCTGTCCTGCTTCTAGCCCATTAGATGCACAAGTTTTTTTTTTTCCCAGAAAAGAGGAGTGGATTATAAGTGGGCACAGATGCAGCATTTGAAGTCAGCTCCATATTGTCATGTTCTCAGCCTTCTTCTACAGGCTGTAGGTAGATTTCTAATTTCTCTATATTTTTTTGTGGCTCAGCTTTCAGAAGTGCCTGTTTCTTACCGATCACTGTGAATTACCCTTTGGAGTCCCTTAGAGTACCTTACTGGCTGTGTAGGAAGCCCAGTTGCTTCATCACAGCTTTCTGAATCACACCAACAGAGCCAAGCACAAGATTTTTAGGCACTGAGATGGCACAGTTAGGAAGGCCAAAGCAATGTCTCTGAATTTTTCATCCTTTGATTATAAGAGGAATTGTGATTTGGGTCTCCAGGTGCAATTGTGAGAATAATGTCAGTAATTCTGATTAGCTGGTTCATTTTCAAAGAAAGTGGAACAAATCAATCATTAAAATGATTGGAGATTATACAGGCATTATGGTAACTTAAGACATAAACAAACAATCCAGAGCCAGAGACTACTCAACAAAAATTTCCTTCTTCTGCTGGCTTTAAATCAGAAGGGACAATCAAGTAGAACATTCGTAATTCCTTCCACAGTAATAATAAATAATGTATCTTCTTCATACCCAAATTCCACTTTGATGCACCTTCCTTGCGAAAACAATGCAAGAATAAATGTCCCACTGGATTCAGCAGTTGTCTTTCCTGCCTCCTTTAAAGCAACAAAACTGCTTGTGGAGAAACTCGGGAATAAAGTGGGTAAAAACAACAATGAAGCCATCCTAATGTCAAGGTAGCACACTAGTAATTTTAGGATGAAGACAGATATAGTGCCTTTTTGATAATTTACACAATTTGGGAGACATTGCAATTTCCTCTTTTATTTTGTGCCTACATATTAGGGCATATTAACACAAAATAGACTACATTTAAAATATCCTTATATGGAATCATACTTCGGAATGGTAATCTTCATATTAATTGAGTTGTCAGTATAACAGGTGACATGATTCATACTCACATCTGCTCTTTATATTGACATTAACAGCTGAGAAAAAGTCCTTTAGTGGTCTACTTGCATAATTCTGTTGTTGGATAGTATCATTATAAAGTGTGATCTCTCATGGTAAATTATTTAATGTTGGTACTACAATATCAGCTGGGGGATTTAGTCCCATCAATTTATGTTTGAAAGATGAAGAGGGCAAAATGATTTTTTCATCATACTTTTCTTCCACTGTTTTCCATATTCCCATTCATATTCTTTCTTCCTAAGGAATTTCCTTTTTCTCTATGCCCTTAGCGTGTTCACAGAGAGCTGCTATCATATTGTAGTATGGTATCTGAAGTGAAGTTACACATGTGGTATTTTTACAAAGCATCGCTAATGTACTTCCTACACATTGTTTTTAAAACATCTCAAAATAGTGAAGATCTCCTAAACTGCAGAAGACACCCCACTAACACTGAAATTCAATAGGATATGTATGTCCACTTAACATTTGTGTCTTTAACATTTTGCTTTGTTATCTACAATATGGTTACCATTGATTTTTTGTTTGTACAATCCACAGAAGATCAACTTCACCACAGTGAAGTGTGAGTTAGATATACATTATAGTGATCTTTAGTGTGTGTTCCTTCTCAAAAGCTTTAGAATAAAAAAATAAAACTACTTTTGAGAATAAAGTGCATGGTCTTTCATCAACCAAGTATTTACAATTACACACTGTAAACAAATATCCCCCACCAAAAAAAAAAAGGGGGGGGGGGGGAAGCAGTATCTTACAAACTCTTTTTTCCATTAATAGCCATTTTGCTGTATGGGTGCTACCACATATTGGAATGCCCTAATCATAAGATTCATCAGAAGACAGTTGCACAGACAAAAACAGAAGAACGCTGGAGGAATTTGGGGAGCCCGCAGGGAGAATTAAGATGTTTCATCCCTTTCCTTTCAGCTTCCTCAGCAAGACTTGCTCCACCAGCCTTGAGATTCTGCTCATACCACTTTGCAAACCAATGACCTTTAAATCTTTTTCATGCTGACAGACATTCCTAATGAAAGAGGCGAGTTTCGTTTCAGACAACTTATGCAGAGCCTCACAAAGGAATTGTGGCACTTCAATTTCATTTTAGGCTCCATTCATGTACTTAACTCTGAGGGGATTCACAAAAAAAAAAAAAAAAAAAGCTGCTTTGCTGCTAGAGTGTTTCAGCATGCACAGACACCACAAGGTTTCAAGAAACACAAAGCTTAAGTAGGTTCCTAAAGTTTTGCTACTATGTGTGCTGAGGACAGGCCACCAAGCTGGCTGAGCTGCATGACTCAGTGCCTAAGGCTGTCAGGAATTCACAGCTTAGGCATCCCTCTACCAAAGTCCCCTGAGGTCTGGTCTGATAAGCTTCACAGTACACCTAATACATCCTGACAGCATGAAGGTCAGCCTAAAGCACAGGAGCCACAGTTATTTCTATTCAAAAGAAGTGATTATTTCAGGTTCCCTTCCTTTCCGGAACTGCTCAGTCTTTTAAAGAGCTTACCAAGGAAGCGAGCCGTACTAGTCCAATGATGGTGATACACTTCTGTGATTTCTGTCCAGTATTGGGGATTTTGTATAACTTGGAATTAAAGAAATAAACGGATTGATCCAGTCTCATCTGGCAAAAAGGATAAATTCAATAGGGGTCTCCAGTCACAAGTCCCAAATTTGTACAAGGCATTTAATCTTCTGGCATTTCTGTTTGACTAGCATTGCATCTATCGGGTTGCCACTTAGGAATCCATATTAAAGAACATAATTCTCCCCAGTCAGTGCATAAGTATATTCATACGTAAGTTCATAAGTATGTAAGTTTCTTAATATGTGACTGTGAACAGATGTTGATTAAACTATACCTTTAATTGCAGGTGCTACAACATTCAGCATGACAACTCCTAATAGGCTTTCTGAATTTGAGTGTCTGTTTCTGAAAAGAAAGGAAATAAAGATTTCAGTTGATACCTAGCCTCAAGGAATCTTTGTTTCCAATGGGGATGTGATTTCATGACATTTCTTTCATGAAATATTAGGTCTCCAGCACTCAAGTCACATAACACTGAGTCACTGAACTAGATTCACTACCTCCTCCCCAATTAAAACAAAAACATCTATGAAGTTAGGCTTTGGTGAACAAAACACAGGGGATAATCACTGGATTGACCCTACTACATATGGATATATTTAATTTTTTTCATTGGAGGGAGTCTGAAATCATGATGTACACAGTGACCTGGGAAGTTTATACTTTGCTTTAACTGACTCACATGAAACCTGCCTTTGCAGTGATATCTTCTAACCATACACAACGTTGTGTTGAGTTTGTCGTAACAGTCGGATATTGCTGAACATTCATGCTTGGAAAACACAAGATTCAGCTCTCTTGCGATCTCGGCTGAGCTTAAATGGTTCTTGTGTGGATGAAAACATAAGGGATCACACAGTTTCACTCTATTAGATGCCATCTGCAGTCTATTTCCACCTGATAAAAGCTTTAATACCCTCACTAAATTCCATCAATTGACTTACGTATTTTTTATTTATTTGGTGGTGTAGTAATTTACCTCTTTTACCTAAAAATTTTTTTCAGGATATCTTGTCCTGACTTTTTATAGACTTACTCTGTGAAGCTGATGAAGAGTCCTGCTTGCTCCTGCACACTGTATACCTTTTAATTTAGCTTCCTCTAGGACAGCATTAGCAAATATCAAGCATGGCCACAGAGACTAACAGCTATTAAAATTTTGCCTTACTTACTGTCACTGATACCTCAAGGAAAAGAAAATAGTTGGAAGAAATTGTTTGCCTACTGACTACTTTCCCTAAAAAGGCAGGCTTCCTGTGTAAGATTTTCTTACACATTGTTTATGATAAGAACAGAAAGTACTAGTTATGATTTGTATTAGAAACTCTCAAATGTTCAGTATAATCCTCTCCCTGCTCCCCAGGCTGCAAGTAGCTCAGATGTAGGTCAGGCAGGACACAACAACATCTTTCAAACCACTCAGCTATATTACCCACAACTCAGCTGCTTGTTCATCAGCTGGTCCTTTGCTATCTGCAAACTTATTACCTATGGTCCACAGGAAAAAAAAACATAGCTTTTTCCAGAAGCTAATGGAAGTCTGTCTTATTCACCATTTTATGGTTTTGAGGTTTCAATTCCTAGCAGTTTACAATGCTTTATAATAGGTCAGTAAGAATTGGGACATCACAAAACACATATTCTTAAAGCTGTATAATATACTTGCATGTAAGCAATTTTAAGCCCTGGGTATGCAGCGAGACCTGGTTAAAGGATTTAGGAAGGTATAGCTTTTAAAATGTCACCCACTTTTTCCATATGTACAGTCTTTGGATTTGCCCTTTTGCTGCCAGCAGCTTGGTTTTATTTGTCATATGTTAGCCAACTCTATATTTTTTTAACGTACCGACCATATTAAAAAGGAAAAAATACTTTTAAAACTTCGTAATAGTGAAGTTCAATGACTTCAATAGTCATTCCTAACACAATGGCTCTCTTTCTCCAAGGAATATGAGAGCTACAGGGACACCTGAATGTTCCCCGCATATTCCAAACACAGGTCAATAAATCTCACATGTAAAGAAATCACTCGGGAAAAAAAAAAAATTAAAATGAACAGGCATTGCAAATATGAATGTGCTGTGAAGTAACGCTTGACCTTTGGGAGGTTTTTGACTTAAGAGTATTTATGCAATAAAGTCTGTTTCATGTCTCATATCTTAATTAAAAAAAAAAAGGAAGAGAGAAAAAGTAGACACTAATTGGGAAGGCAGTTTGCAAGACAAGCAGATAGCCAGAAACTAAATCTTCAAGAGCCACCCAACTGGTCACAGGTCTTTATACAAAGGCCAGTCCATAGCTTTGTCCCCACTCTGTTTTGGAGACAGCTAAGGGGATTTTGGGGATTACCATTCCTTTGTGCCTCCTAGACCTCCTGAAAACAAAACAAAAACTGTTGGGAAAAAATTAGAGTTTCTTCCATTAACTACAATTTCAATGCAGATTTCTCTGATTTAGCACTTCTTAAATCAATGATTTTGGATTAGTTCATTTCAAACAAAGGTGGTGCTAGCCCATAAGATACTGCTGAACTCTATAGATTTTGTGCTGGGAGTTATATGCAAAGACTTCAAAAAATCTGCTTTAAGTGCCTTGTAAGGCAGCAGTTCTGCACAGAGCAGTCTCCTTGGAAAAACAATGTAAAATCAGCTGTCAAATTGCTGCCATTTGTCATGGGTGACCACGAAAAAGAGTGGTCTGGAAACAGGACAAAGTTTATGGTCAGCCTGGCTGTACATCTTTTCTCTGTGGGCACAGTGGAAGGTGCCTTATGTTATTTTCTGTTCTACTGGAGCAGTACAGAAAAACAAGTTGTAGAATGGGCCCTCCGTGACCTCTGCGCCTCCACAGAAATTCTTATGCACACCGATGATCTGACCGCAGCCAGTTAAATTGAGTCTGGGACAAGATTATGATAGCATTGTACCATTAGCAGTCTAGACCCAAAGCCTGGTCTGGATTACATTTTATTTTATGAAGTACCTTAAAAAATGCTGATATTAACTCTGTTGTGCATTTCACCCTTCTTGTGGGTGGAAGGACATTCACTGTCTGATGTAGAGAAATATTTTTTTCCCACCAGATTGGATTCTTTCCTCCACTCCCAAAGGCGGCTTTCATCATACCCATCAGGAGAGGATCTGCTTGGATGAGGAAGGAGAGCAGGGTCAGGAAAAGTGATGGGGAAGTGATGGGAGTTAGTGGGGTTGCAGGGAGGGACATGTTACAAAACTGAGAGTAGACACAGAGGTAGGGGAAGTACAAGAAAGCTGGGAGAAGGTTTCCAGGAGGGGAAAAAAAATTGTGATGAGAAGCAGCTCACATAGCCCACCCTTGCTGACATAGACTGAATAAACAACAGCTGTTAAGACAGAAACATGAGTGTGAGAGTGCGTGTAAATCAACACTCCGAACTGCCTAAAAGCACATTTGGTCCCAAACTGATCCTGTTAAAGAGGAAAACAATCCTCAGTCAGATTAAATAGTAATGATAGAATTACAAAGAGACTTGGGAAGCAAAGATGAAGTTAAGTTGAGAAGATGTGTAAAAGAAGCAGACAACTTTGTAACAGTACGGAGACACCTTGGAGTGAAAACAACAGCAAACCTGTTTTGACTCTGCTGGAAGTCACCGCTGGCACCACAACCTCTGTCAAAGCCACACAGAGCAGCCTTCTCATCAGATGCCTTGAGAATCCTGCGTCCAGGTGGTGGACTGTCCCTATGGGATGTGATGAGTAGATCAGCACCTCAGGTGTGTGCAGTTGACCTCAGTAAGGATTTTCTTGCTGGTGTGTGGATTAGCAGCCTGTAGGAAGTGGCATGAGTACACATAAACCTAAAACACCCTCATCTCTAACAGGAGACACGTGGAAGTAGGGGAACCCACACCCCCAGGAGGGATGTATGTGCTAGTAACCAGCTTTTCCTGAGGGAAGGGGTTGTGTCAATGTGTGTGTGTGCACATGTGTGTGTGATTATAACATTTGGGCACTAGCTCTGGAGGGGTGTTTAGAAACGTGCAGGTGTATATTAACAGTTTGTATATGTCTAGAATTGTGCTGTTGATCTTGATCTTGAATGTATAGTTCCCTGATCTGTCATTAATAAATCAATAAATGACTTTGATCATGTTTTGATTTAAACTGTGTGAACAGAGAAGTTTTTCCCTGAGACAGAGATTAGGACTGGCAGCTGTTGTGAGAAAGATAGAAGATGAATTAGGTAAGGAGCACTAAAGAAGAGCACGGACAGGTTTGTAAAGAAAACTGGGAGTGCAATCGAAAGAGTCAAAGCAGAGTGGAGACAGGAGGTGGCTAAAAGGGGGTTTTGGGGCAATATGAAAAATTGTGCTAACATTGTTCCTTAGAGTCTGAAATAAAATCGAGGATTCCCAAAACTCGTATTTGCTGTGTAAGAAAACATGTATCTCATCCCATTTTGGTGTTGGTCCAGAAGAAAAACAACCTGCTGCTGTTATTTACTTAATTAATCCAAGGAGAAGAGAAGTGCGGGGTGGTTCTTAAGGTCCTGATTATGTTAGTGAACCAAGTAGGTGTCACGACCACGCCACTGATTTGGTTTTGCTTATAGTACATTCAGATGCCATTTCCTCTCTAAGAAAAATATGATCATGACTGTGAAGTTAAGCTGCCAAAAACTAGAAATGGACAGAATCAAGGTGACCAGTCTGACCTTAATTTGGCCACCTTTTTCATATGAATTGTAGTCTTTAATTACAGGATTACATACTCAGTTCTCTCAAGAGTACTCCTACCTAACTCAGTGCATCGAAAGGACTTAATTAGCAGCTGTTCGATTTTTTTTTTTAGCTTCATTGTTCAATGTTTTGCCCTGGGCCTTATTTAAAAAACATTGCTCAAGCCCTGCTCTGAAAACAAAATTATTAATTTCCTCCTGGGCTTTTCTATGATGCTCATCACCTAAGCATCTGAGTGTTTTACAGACAATTCATTCATCGTTGTAAAACCCATGTGAAAATTGAGGGCGTTATCTCCATTTAGGAGACAGGAAGCTAAGACAGAGCTCAGTAAGTAAAGTAGAAAAAGTTGGGTGACCCATATGAAATATTTCAGACTGTCAAAATTATATTTTAGCATTACACAATAACTTACATATTGATAGGTTGGTTCCCATGGACTTTGCTAGCAACTGAAACCATTCAACATTTTGCAAAGCAGACCTAGAGGTACAGAGCAGGCACCCAAAGATGAAGAACATATCTGATTTTCAAATCATTAAATACAGACTTTTCAGAAGGGACAGGTATAGAACTAATTTTCTCAGGAAAACTAAGCCACGTCTTCTGTTCCTGCAGTTCCCTGTCTCAGCCACTATCTGCCTGTCAGCTTCTGAAATGAACAAGGAAAACAGATTTATAAAAATATATCCCATTCCTCCATTTCATTATTGAGGCATCTGTGTGTTAGCTGAGGATGAAGTCCTGAAGAGGAAAGATTAAGTGATCTGTGGTTAACAATTTTATTATAATATTCAGAGACAGGATGTCTGGGATGCATGGGACCATGGGGGTACAATGTCAATGGAGGTGTTCTGCCATTTCCAAACTTTAGTCCTTTTAATTGTATTTCCTTACATAAATAAATGTGCAAATGAGTATATGGGCATTTATGTATGCAATATAAAGTAGAAGCTTTTTGAGTTACCGGCACTGATGAATATGAAATGTAACTCGGAAAAAGTCACAACCAGCTGCTTACTCTTTGGAGATAGAGAAAAGCTTTTGAGCGTTTTGTATTTGATAAGCAGTAATATGCAAAGCTAAAGATCCATTTTCTATTGCTTTCAGGCACAATTAATCTTGAGCAGCTTGGACAGGCAGCTCTTCTGGATTACAGAACTGTCAGAAAAATATAAAAGCTCCACAAATTTTTTGCTAGGGCTCTCTGTGCTATTCCAGCTGTGAACTCACTAAGATCCTCAGCAAACTTTCTAGTCTGACATTTGATTAAATTAGTCCCCACATCTATGCCAGGAAAAAATACACTTTGTGTTTTCAGCTAAAAGTGTAAACCTGCTCAGTTTAGTATATCTGCTCAGTAACTGTAAAAAGTAATAATTAAGGAAAGGAGCTTCCCCACTTTTCTAATATAGTATATAAGTCTCTTGGATAATTAAAATTATTTGCAGTATCTGCCTTTTCCCAGCGTGGCTAGTATGTTCACAGCCCTCAGTTTGTCCTTTGACATAGGCATTGGCTTCTCCAAAGTCTGTAGTGCTAAAGAGCTATTGTGTTTTTTTGATCGAATGGTCTAACTCAGCTAATTAATTTGACAGCAATGAATTTAGTATCACTTTACTAAAACAACACTTAAAGTGAATGGAGACATCTATGAAGGGACTCAGTTCTCAAGTCTTTAGGCAAGTTTGCAGAGTTGAGGGAGCAAGAATAACTGAACATGCAATCTCCATCTATCTTCTCCAGCATGTATACACATTTCCTCAAACTCTGTTAACGAGGGTCTTTCAAAATAAGACTCTAGTGAAAGCAGAGTCTTGTCCTCTCCAGGAAGGAAAAAAAGCAGTCTGCTTACTACCCTCAGTATTTCCTCAGAGAATAAAACTAGCCTTGAGTAGGAAATACATTGTGTCCCTAGAGCAGGGGTGCCAAAGTAAGCAATGGGAAGCCGATTGCTCCTTGTAAGTACAGAAGTTGCATGGACCTGGTATTGTCTACATGTATTGAACAACATCTATTTGAATAACAAGGGAATGGCGGAAATGTTCGTTCTCAAGTAAATCACTGACACCCACACTTAGCATGAGAATAAATCGTTTAATTTTCCAAGCTACCGACTACATGTTGCGCCTAAGCGAAGTCAACAGTTGAACTCTGGAAAAGCCCTGTTATAGGCACTGCAGACAGCCCCTGTAGCATTTCAACATTTAATTGCTTCATATAACATCAAGACTAACTCAGATTTCAGAACTTCAGGCTTTTCTGATGTAAGTTACCCCCAGTGAATTGAAAGAGTTATTGGAGAGATTCAGCAAAAATTTAAGTGAAGGCTTTCCAAATTATTGTCCTTGCTTTGGATTATCATCAAAAACGAAGTCTTTGCACAAAAGTTCAGAATTATCTTTTGCTTACTTACTGAGAAAGAATAATTCATTTAAAATCACTTTATGGGTATATAAAATCAGGATTATTAATAAACATTATTTTGTTAGTTTTTTTCCTTACTTAGGATTCTTACATTCTTTTTATTGAGTTGTTATTCTTTTGTCTTTCTTCCTTGCTGTCACAACAGGGCAGGTGATATAATTGTCTTGGGCATTCAGTGCAGCTGCTTAAAATATCTACTAACAAGAATTAATTTTTAAGAAAAAGTGTGATGTCTTTTTGTTGTTTGTTGAATTAATTATTCACCACTGTTACTAAATAAAAAGTGCCTGTGGTACATTCGGTCTTCTTTCATTCCATTTTGATTCAATGCTGAGGTGTCTCAGTCGATTAAAACAAGGGCAATCCACTAAGAAAGGTATTAATCTGGTTCATAAGAAACTAGAGCATAATTCTGTGCTCTGCAGCAAACCTCGTGTGTGTTCTGTAGCCGATCATTTATCATTTAATCTGATGGTTCCAAGATGAGAATTACAACACTTTCTGCTTGCCCTCCCTTTTTCTGTTTTCTGCTGGAAATGAAAACTCTGCCTATCATGCATGGTCGTACAAGGCATGGCATTACAGTGCCCTGATCTGCCTGTAATAACAGGAAAAGAGTCCTGCCTTCACACAATGCCGTGCACATCTCTGGCACTAGATAAAAATGTAATCAATGCCACTGAGATTTTGTCCTGCCGTCTCCCTGCATGTGCAATCACCACGTGCAGTGTTTATGATTTCAGTTAATGGCTGGTGTTGTGACTCATGAATATGTCAATTAGGCATAACAGTTTACACAGGAGCGTTTGCAAAGGTATGGAGTTTATGAATGGTAGGGATGACTGTGTGCTAAGAGCAAACAAACTGCAAAGACTTTTTTTCTGAGGAGCTATCAAGTTGGGTCTACTAAGGTAAACACATTTTAAGGCCTGATTTTCAGAACTTTTTAGCATCTCCCACTTCTGTTGAAGGCAAGCGAGCTGTGTCTGCTGAGCCCCCTAAAATGCATACTGTTTTATTGGGCCTTCCTTATAGCTTATCCATTTTTACACGTGTTGGTAAACCTTTTGGGAGCAAGGGGACAGGGAAGATTTTCTAGCCTTATGCTATGGCCATGTCATTGTATATGATCAGGTATCTAAGAAATTAATTCAGTAGCAAATGTTCACAACTACTTAGACTTCCCATACAGCTTGACTTTCTCTTAAATTACCTTTGCAAGGGGACCTGATACATTGGTAAGTCTGAATATACTTTTTGCAAAGTATATTTTCAAAAATGTGTAAGTTACTAAGGAGCCTGAATGTATTTTTGGCTAGTGATTTGGGGAGTTAAAGTTAAGTCTCAGTCTCTCAGAAGGACCCAGGAATCACAATCACTTAAGAATAATATAAAATTTACCCTTAGCATTACAAATGGTTGCTACTTCCAGGGTGATTAATTACATCCTTAGCCAGAAATACCAAGCACCCCAGCTAACTGAAAGTGATCCAGCAGTTGTTATTAGGCTCTTTCTACTGATCAGCAAAACATGACTGAGCCTTAAAAATATTGCTGGAGATACTGTTCCAGAACTCTGTTATATCTGGATTCTAAATATTTATCCAGGAACTTCTACATGTACCTAAAAAGTAAGACTAGAGTGATAACAATAGGTACAGGGTTGATGGCTGAATCATTGTACTTCCATACAGGGCGGGGAGGGAGAGGGACAGCAGGGAGGGGGGTTGGTGAAAAATGAAGAAATCAGATGCAAGACTGCAGAGTTATTTCTTGGACATATTATGTCCAGAAATTTCTGAAACTGATTCTAGCAGTAACACTTGGTGTAGTGGGTCAGCCTTGGCTAACAACCAAACGCTCAGCCACCCGCTTGCTCACTCCCGTCTCTGTTATGATGGGAAGAAAATAGTAGGAAGTTGAGAAGACTTGTGTGTCAAGATAATGACAATGAAATAGGGAAAGCAAAAGCTGCATGCACAAGCAAAGTAGGAAGAGGAATTGATTCAATACTCCCCGTGGGCAGGAAGGTGTTTATCCACTTCTGGGAAAGCAGGGCCTGAGCATGCGTAACAGGCGCTTAGGAAGAGTGCCATAGCCACAAATGTTGCCCCTTCCTCATCCTTTCCTTGAGCTTTTAGTGTTGAGCATGACATTGTACGATACAACATAACCTTTTCTCAATTTGTGTCAGGTATTCCAGATATGTCCGCTCCGAACCCCTCATCCACCTCCAGCCTACTCATTGAACACAAGCAGAGAGAGAAGGGCAGAGTGGGAAACACCAAGAGAGCCTTCATGCTGTGCAAGCAGTGTTCAGCAGCAACTGAAACTTTGGTGTGTTATCAACACTGCTTTGGCCACAAATCCAAAGCACAGCACCTTATGGACTGCAATGAAGAAAGTTAACTCCATCCCAGCCAGACACTTGGAAAATGTGTATTAAACACTGTCGCTTGTAGCTACATGTGACATTATTTACATTGAAGCCTGAATCATACCAAAAGGGTTGTTTGCTCTTCCCTTTTAGTTTCAAGACGTTTATAAATGTCAAACCTCACTTGTAGGGACTAACCCTATGATGTACTGAGATGCTTCCATTAGATAAAACTGAGATCTGAAAGTCCCACGCAGAAAGGAATTGGAAGGTATTGGAAGGAATAAGTGGCTTAAATACATAAATTTTCTCCTTCTGCTACTCATTATTACTTCTTATTTTATTTTTTTGCCATAGAAATAAATTGAAACAGTAGTCTTTTTTTTTTGTGGCTTAGATGCTACTCATTATATCTAATACAAAATATCCTGATTTCTGCAAAACATACTTATTCTAAGAAAGTTGAAAAAAGAAAAATAATGCATTCTCTAGCTGAATGAAGAGAACCTTAATTTTCAAGGGGCAGTGGATGAGCCACAACAAAAAGTAGTAAGGTGCTTCTGTGCACGAGAAGATTGCCTGCATCTCTCTGTTAGTAGGTACAGAAGTAAAAGGGTGATTTTAAATTGCTAGTCTGTACCCTGAAGCCTTGACAATGCAAAAAAGATATGGGGAGAGCTATTCTGATAATGAGAAAATTAAAGCCTTTAAAGAAAATGGGGAGAGGATCTTTTTGTTCACATGACAAAGAGACCCCTCTTTGGATCTTCTTTGCAAGTGTAGGGGAAAGTACTAAGCAATCATTTCTCTGTCCTTTATCTAGATTATTAGGACAAGAACCATTTAATGAGTGTGCAGAATTGAGAGTTTTATTTTGAATCATATTTTGTCAGACCAGACACTGGGCAGAGGGTTCTGTGGATCAGCTCTATGTCACTGTGATGAAAATCTCACAAAAAAATGAATGTTAATTATAAATTTCAGATGTTGATATTAAAAGCATTTAAAGAATGTAAAATTCAAAAAATTGCCTGCCAAAATTTTTTAAGTGACTTCTTAACCTTTACTTCCAAATGAAATGTGATTTGTTCTTCAGTTGATTGCCATGTAGTAAACAATTAAATGGTAACTACCCAGGTTTTGTACTGACATGCACTAAAATTATCATAGGACATCGGTGTTAAAGTATAGTAGCAATCAGCAACCAATCTAAAAAGACACACAGAAGTTAAGATCCAACAAAACTGAAGGGAAATCCAGAATATGGCTTAGATAGGGAAGGACCCTGAACTGCTGGAGGAAGTAGCTATCAATACCATAAAAAAATATATTCCTTTCTGTAAAATAAGAAGAAAATTTGGCTGGTTACTTGTTTGGTGATCCTCTGGCAAAAAGGGGAAGTATTCAATTTCCTGCACCATTCTCCTAACATTTATTTTAACAAGGTGTTCACCTCAGTCAATAAACTCATGGTTGTATTCCATACTTGGGACTGATTCCACGTTTAGGAATGATCCCTCATGGAATTCCCATGACATTGAGAGTGTTGCACTGGAGTAGCTGAGAGCTGACTTTATCCAACAGCGAACAAACTGACCTGGGCTGTGTCTTACTCTACTGTCAAGTATATGAAGCTAAGAAGAAATGATAGCACCGTAATCTCTATGCTCCCAGTGTTCACCTGTAGGTTATACTCTGCCTTTATCTGTATCAGAGTCTCTCCCACTGCCATCCCAGGCACTTAAATATAGCTTGAAAAGATGCAGGCCAAAGACCTGATACGAAGATATGTATTCCCCTCCTGGCAACCACCTGCAGAGCCATTTCAGAAGTCTGGTCTTTCTTGTTCAGCAAACTGCATATTGCAATGCGGAGAAAATACTGTGGCCGCCCAGCCTGAGGCAGGGTGCCGTTCACTGGTTGTATCTATATATCACTAAAGGAGAGGCCAGAAGAGGTAATATCCAGCCTGCTATTTCTCTGTAACGTCATTGGCGGGCAAGGGTGCGAGACAGAGGATGGAAACTGAACTGACAGAGCACTGGCTCACAGGCGGGAGTTGAGCTGGAAGGGTAACAGAGCAGCTTTGTACATCTGAAAAGAGCTGGAAAGGCAGCATTTAAAATTCAATATATAACTGGCGCTGAAAAAGAGAGCTTAGAGAGGACTATTACAAGTAGGGCGAGGGATCAGGGACAGTATTATTTTCATGTACATACACTCCCACTGTTAAACTAGTGAGAGAAGAAAGATACTAGAGCACAGCAGAAAATAAAAGCCATGAAGAGAACATTATTTTTAATACACATCTCTGCCAATCAAACACTATACTGGTAGTTTTAAAAGGTGACCTGATTGCTTGGCCATTAGCACAGCAGACTGCCTTGTGGGGAAAATCCAAGTCCAGTTGTCTGAATATAATAGAAAGTTGGCAGGGGAGATCTAATAATGACTATAACTGTGTTAGGAAAAACAAGGGATAAAAAAATGCAATCTTACAGTCCACTTTGGGAGATTGGCCATTTTTACGTGCTTAAAAAAAAGAATGCCAGGATCATGTTTAGGAATCAGGAGAAACGTCAATTAAGTCAAAAGCCTAAAAAGAGGTATTGATGGGCTATTAGCATCCTCCAATTTTACTATAGCTCAAAGCACCTACTATCAGTAGCTCCGTTTGTTTTCCCGCCTTTATTGAACCCTTTGCACTGCTACTCCATGACTGCAAAGCTACTAAGTACACTAGAGTAGAGTTGACACGTCATTGACATGATCAATAAAAATTTGGACTAAAATTGCGTAGCACACTCTACATGCAAAAGACTTTGGGTTTCTTTCTGATTTTAATAAATTGGTATTATAAAGCCTTTCTTTTCATATGACAGATGATAAAATTTAGAGCCAATGAGGAGCAATGTCCTGTATACCAGATTTATGTCTACATTAATTACATGAGGAACAAAAATATTATTTTCAAAATACAGAGTTTTCAAACTGTACTTTTCTTTATCTTCAGGAGATTTGTGGGTGGAGCATCTTGCTACACTTTGTCTAGGTTAGGAGAATAATTTTTAATATGATTATTTTTCCTAAGTTCTTCTTATTTATGGTTTTAACTCCTGTATTTTGACTGCAAGAAGGATTTCACAATTCACTTCTGATAAGAAAACACCGTATGCTAGTGTTACTGATGAAAGTTACTGAAAACACATTAAAAGTTATTTGCTGCTCATTTTCGTGTAATAAACTCAATTCTACTGTCCACATGGAACGTATAGGATAAATAATATTCCCTTAGTAAATTAAAGACCCCTTCATACAAAAAGAAATGTGAACAGTCAAATAAACAAATTTTTGCTGTATTGGTACATGGGAAAAATAATGCTAAACCAATTACATTTAAAAAATCTCTCCTTCTACTTTCCCACTTAATGATCCTAGAATTTTAACTACTAGAAAATAAATCATGTGGTAACCCATATCATTGGGACGTTATCACACTATTGAAGCTCTTGGCAGGTAGAGAATTATTTTTATAGAGCAGAAGTTAAATTCAATTCAGAGATTGGATTTCTTTGATCTAATAGGACAATTACATGAAAATGAACAAACTCTTATCACTGTCTCCATCTTTATCTTCTGGGCCTTAACCCCAAGTTTATATATAAACCTACTGACTTTTTGTGATAAAGTTTTGAGGCAACTCTGAGTGAACTGGAGTGAAAAACAACACAGAACTACTAGAGAAACTCTGGAAGGTCAAATATAAATCTTTTAAGCTATTTCAGTTTGCAAGCCCCAGAAGGGAAAAAAATAATATATATTATCTATTAAACTGTTAAACCACACAGGCAGATGGATTTTAACTTCTAGCACAGCTGTGGAGAACTGAGATTTTAAGAAGGCACAGTGGCAGTTTAACCTTTATGAGCAAAAGCCAGTACTTTCTAGATAAAACAGAGCTGACAGATTTGCTGGCACAGTTATGATTAGCTATGCATCAGCTATCATTCAGGCTGACAGAAAGATTTTTATTCAAAGTTGGTCTGTCTTTTTTTTTTGTTGTTATTGGCATCTAGGTTCATCCTGAAGGCTATCAGGAGCGCTCTGAATCTGCACCAGTTGATCCACAAAACATTACTCTTCCCTTCTTCAGCAGGTCATCACTGTTACACACAAGGTTTTACAAGGGCTTGGTAAACACTTCAAGAGTTTAATAGGCAAATAGGCATTACAGAACTCATAATATTCATAACTACAAAATAAGACCTCCCTCTTTTTTTTTTTTTTTTTTATCCTGTCAGTGTGGTTTAGAAATTAGATCACTGAGAAAGCCAAAAACACACGAAAGAGATGGATAGTTGTACAAGTAATGTTACCAGGAATCCAGTGTCAGTGGTGCTGGTACAATCCATGCTCTGACTTCAGTGCCAACTTGAGCTGTTACAGTAAACTAGACGCGTATCATTCCTTGATCATCTTCTGATCATAAGAATTGGTCACAACTTATTATTGCCTGCTCAGTCCCATAATCACTATCACTAAGGCTACATGTTTGCCACATGTCATATTATTCTTTTAACAGATGTATATGTATGCATCATAGTTGAAAATCCATGTGCTCTTTCTTAGAGGATGGGTAACTGGAAAAAATGGAAAATGTGATGGCAAACAACGAAAAAAAATACAGAGAAGCTGGAGAAGAACAGAAAAAAGATTTTGTCTACATCAGACTTGAGAAAAGGCAACTAAGCAGGGAATCCTCATAATGCCAGACTCTTCCTGGGCTGTGTATGAGTGCAGAGAGAAAAGGACCCAAGGGCAGAGCCAAACCAGTGATTTCCCTCTCCCTGCAGAACCAGCATCCATGCAGGAGGTGTGAGCTATGCCCACACCTTCAGCCTCTGAATGCTGGAGAGCTCGGTTATCTTCCTTCTCTTACAAAAGCTCTCTCCCTGCTCATGGGAAGAAAAGGCACCGCTAAGGCTGCATTTTGTGTTCGCGATTTGTCTCTCACTTGCAAAAACACAGAAAGTTCTGTGACTTCTCTGGGATAAGGTAGAAAGAAAAATTACACAAGGTCAATAGCTGACAGTTTAAGTATAGAGGAGTTGTGCCTGCTCTCTCTCTGTGTGCACAGAAGAGGAGATACAGTGCAATGGGGAAGAAAAGGCAGTGTTCATGCGTTCTTACTGGGGACATAACTGGCAGGGACCATAAAAGGGAAATGCTGCAAGATTGCAGCATAACTTTAAATTGTGACTCAGATCTTTTGGCATGAGGCCTGCCTGCCTTCTTCCTCCTCCTCTCCACCCCACATAATGAGAAAAATATTATTAGTCTATTAGCTAATAGCTCTAATTATCACTCACAAGCTCTTTTTCATCACACTCCACTGTTTTCATGGGAACAGTACACAGATTCTTCTCTCTCAGCAGCAGCACCTTCCAGGGCAGAAGTATGAACATTGTTTAGAATATACTCAGAAAATTGCAAACATTAAAATCAGAGAAGATTCATTGATCATGAAGCCCATTTCTCTGCTAAGGGAGGCTTAGTCCCAAAAGCACACTTTCAGTGTTTCATACAGAATAAAGTTAAAAATACCGGTGGTGAATCATCCTCCAGATTCTCTCAGGAGACAATTCCTCAGCAGAACTCACTTTTGAGTTTTTTTTTTGTTGTGGTTTGGGTTTTCTATAGCCTAATTTTTTAAATTTCTTTATTTTATTCTTAGCTATATCTTCCCTTGCAGCATTTTTGCATATAGCTAGCAACCTTCACACTTTTCCTGTCCATACAATCTTACACACTCTGCATAAGACTCACTGCTGTCCCCCCTTCATACTCCCATATGGCTAAGGCTTTACTGCGGGGCCATTTGCGATGCAGCATCAGGTCCATACATGAATCTCTGAGCAGATGTACCTGACATGTAGTGTTCCAGAGCAGGAGGGAGGCAGGAGCACAGAGCTGCAGCTAGCTACATGCTGTTCTGCTGCAAAGGCTGCCCAGCTGCCCTGCCGCTGCCCCAGTACCACTATGAAGCACGTTCCCCTGTTCCTCCTGGAAACGATGGCTCATCCTTCTCACATAAGCAAATGTGACATCTTTGTGACCTGACATACATTTTCTGTCAGATGAACCACTGTGGTGGGTTGACCTTGGCTGGACACCAGCTGCCCACCAAAGCCACTCTATCACTCCCCCTCCTCAACCAGACAGGGGAGAGAAAATATAATTAAAGGCGCGTGGGTTAAGATAAGGGCAGTGAAAGATCATTCAGCAATTACTGTCTCGGGCAAAACAGAGCCAACTTGGGGAAAATTAATTTAATTTATTACCAATCAAATCAGGGGAGGATAATGAGAAATAAAAAATAAATCTTAAAACACCTTCCCCCACCCCTCCCTTTTTCTTGGGCTCAACTTTACTCCTGAACTGCCTGCATCCTCCCACCCAGCGGTGCAGGGTGACAGGGAATAGGGGTTGTGGTCAGTTCATCGCACGTTGTCTCTGCGGCTCCTTCCTTCTCAGGGGGGCAACGCCTTTCGCTCTTCCCCTGCTCCAGTGTGGGGCCCCTCCAGTGGGAGTCTTCTCCATGAACTTCTCCAACATAAGTCCTTCCCGTGGGCTGTGGGTCTTCATGAGGTGTTCCAGCATGAGTCTTTTCCATAGGGTGCAGTGCTTCAGGAAAAGACTGCTCCAGTGTGGGTCCCCCACAGAGTCACAAGTTCTGCCAGCAAATCTGCTCCAGTGTAGACTCCTGTCTCCACAGGTCATAGGTCCTGCCAGGAGCCTGTTCCAGTGCAGGCTTCCCATGGGGTCACAGCTTCCTTTGGTGGCATCCACGTGCTCCAGTGTGGGATCCTTCATAGGCTACAGGTGGATATCTGCTCCACTGTGGATCTCCATGGGCTGCAGGGGGACAGCCTGCCTCACCATGGTCTTCACTACGGGCCGCGGGGGAATCTCTGCTCTAGTGCCTGGAGCACCTCCTCCTCCTCCTTCACTGACCTTGGTGTCTGCAGAGTTGTTGTTCTCACATATTCTCAATCCTCTCTTCTGGCTACTATTGCACAGTTGTTTATTTTTCTTGCTTCTTCAATACATTATCACAGAAGCACTACCACCATCGCTGATCGGCTCGGCCGTGTCCAGCGGCAGGTCTGTCTTGAAGCCGGCTGGCATTGGCTGTATCAGACATAGGGAAAGTTTCTAGCAGCTTCTCACAGAAACCACCCTGCTACCAAAACCTTGCCATGCAAACCCAATACAACCACATAGCACCACCTTGGACACTCAACCTGAGCAAATGTGAGAGATTTATAAGAACAGCATTCCTTGCTTTGCTTAGTCATCACATACCTAATTTAGTACCTTTAATCCATCTCCTAAATCCTCATTGTCCTCTAGTAATTAATTTGTTGTTCTTCGTTAAATTGTCTCTAATTGATCAGTATCTTTCTAGTTAACATACTGCTGAATGCTACCCAGTATTTCAGAAGCAGTCACAAGAAAAGCACTGTTATTGTTTCTTGGACTCTTACTTGTGCTTGGCTGTTTTTAACAGCTACTACTCTCATCAAAAAACTCAGGACTCAGGAGATCTCTTGGCATTATCACCTTCCACTGGGGAATCATCAAAACCAGCAACATTTCACCTGAGCCCACTGAATTATGCCCAGACTCAAACTTTTAACAAACAGGTGCCTTGTATTACAGGCAGGCTGAGCAAATAACAGGTGAAACTTCATGGTGAATGCTAAAACCTGCTTATATTGCTAGTTATTTTAAGTATGATGACTTCAAAACCCCTCTAGGATTTGGCAAAAAGCCAACTCAGAGAGGGCATTCTTACTTTATTGGCAGGACACAAGATCATAAATTGTCTTCTGATTGCTCAGTGCCTTTTGCTCCTTTAGTTTCCATTTTACTTTTCTCCCACCACTTCCTCCAAACACATTATGGTGCTTTCACTATTCAGGATTTCACAGACAACAAATCCAAGAATGCTGAAACTCAGAAGTGCTCATTGAAAGGCATTGTTTTTTCCCCTTGTGCCAGTTATAGATGTGCTTATCAAAGGTCATATAGCTTTGTCACAGGTTTGCTCCTTTTTCTATGTTAAAAACCACACAATTAATAGAAACACATAAATATCTAAACCTGAATGGGCAGGGAAGATATTGGACATCTGTTAATAATTACTGTCTTTAAATTGGATGGTGTGGTTTTTCATCTCACAGATACTCTTTCCAGATATGCTTGCTGCTTGCTATAAACAGTTTCTATCTTGTACCACTCAGCTATATTTACCAAGGGGTGTGTGTGCACGTGCATACACATATATATATTTATCCATCCATGTATACATTTACATGCATATATGTGTCTGCATGTGTGTCGTGTGTGTGAACACATGTATATTTACATTTACAGGTATATGCTACCCAGGTATGTGTTACTTCTGCTATTTTTCTGTGAAAATTATTGGAAGTTATAATTTTTCACATTTTTCTTAAAGCTTCAGGTGCTGTTATTGGGATCTTGCGTGAGACGCTCATTTTTCATTTACAAAGGTAAAGAAAAGTATGTTTCTAACCTTTGTGGTGAAAACCTTAAAGACAGGAAGTAACCCTGAAGACATGAAGTAAATGAACACCAAAGATGAAAAAAATAACAAACATGGAAACAATGTAACATTCTTAAAAATCTCAGAGCTTTAAATTCTCTTGCTTTTTTAATGACTTCCAATTTTTATTAATGCTTGTTTTTTCCTGTATTCTGGTCAGTATTCATGATGTCCTCCTGAAGCAGAAAGCTATTTTCATATGGGAATTTTAATTTACTTCCACAACATGCAAAAACAACTTTTGTCATCAAATACAATGTAATCCATCTTGCTTTTTTTCCTGATAGGCATAGGTTGAAATGTCTTCTGTGAGTGATATACATGATCCAGTGTAAAGAAGTATGAATTTATCTTTGTGAAATTTACAACTGTGTGAGATACCACAAAAATAATTTTTTTTGTTTTCCTGGATTAATTAGTGCCCGAGTTGCCAGTAATTTGGATTTTTGCTGTTTGATGAATAACACAACTTAAAATCTATCTGGAAAGGTACGCAGCAAGTTCTCAGGAAGTTTTTAATCATTATGAATCAATTTCCTGTTAACCAGGAATTTCACCAGCTGGTGAAGTTTAGGTAAATTAAATCATCAGCTAAATCCTACTTTCTAACCAATTACAGTTGTGAAATATACCTAGAGATCAGTCAAGGGAATTTAAAGATGGCTTAATCAATTTTTACAGGATTTTTTTTTCACAAGCTACAAAGTCCTGTACTCCCACAAACCTCCCCACCTCAAATATTTTTCTGTTTGGTTACAATATCGTACATCTATACCTTTGTGTATAGTAAACTAGAGAGAAAATGTAAAAAAGAAAGGGAACAAACTGTCTGCAATCAAAAAAAAGTTCTGAAAAATGCAAGTAGGACCACAGGGAATTATAACTTGCGGCTTCAGAGATTTGGAGGACATGAGAGTGAGATAAATCTTTGCATAGTTTCAAGGGAAATATTGCACAATTGGAGCAATGCATGCAGTTCTGACCTTCCCAGAGAGTCCTGGGCCAAAGCTCATCACTGAAGTGCAGATACAGCTTCATGATTCTCTAGAGAGAGCACACGACCGACTAATCACCTTGCAATCAAGTGGTATATCTTCCTCCTACTTTTTAGGAACATTATTGACACCTTATGGTGTCAACGGCTTCTTCACTCAGAATGTGATGCTGTGACAAAATGCTTCATTGTGTTAAGGTTTACCAAGGTGCTTAATACCAATCACAAGCCTCCAAGGACATTTGAAAAAACTGTTATGTGCTGGAAGTAGTAATCTCTGTAATAATGATAATAATGTATAGAATCTATAAGATTTTTATTGTTTGGTGCTTTGGAATATTGAAACCTGTGACAGAGCATCAATGCCAAAGCACTATCACTATGGGCATTACAAACTGTGGATGATTAATAGAAAACAGGTAGGTATGCCGTAAATTTTATGAGGTCTTTAAAAAAAATCTCACAAATAATCTGGAATTCTAAAAATCATAACCTTTTCAAGATAAAAAGAGAATCTGACGCAAAAAATTTCCACATGTTGAACTGGGATCTGGACCAGAACAGATTCATTAGAAATTAAATAAAGAACATCTGCAGTTATTTACATCATTTTGACTTCAGCTAAAATCAAGGGCCCAGTTTTCCAAACTATTCTATTTTTCAAGTCATAGAATCATAGAATCGTTTTTGTTGGAAGAGACCTTTAAGATCATCGAGTCCAGCCATAAACCTAACACTGCCAAATCCACAATTAAACCATATCCCTCAGCACCACATCTACAAGTCTTTTAAATACCTCCAGAGGTGGCAACTCAACCACTTCTCTGGGCAGCCTGTTCCAATGCTTAACTTTCAGTGAAGATTTTTTTCCTAATATCCAGTCTAAACCCCTTCGGGACAACTTGAGGCCATTTCCTCTTGTTCAGTCACTTGTTACTTGGGAGAAGAGACCAACCACCACCTCACTACAACCTCCTTTCTGGTAGCTGTGGAGAGTGATAAGGTCTCCCCCGAGCCTCCTTTTCTCCACATTAAACAACCCCAGTTCCCTCAGCTGCTCCTCATAAGACTTCTTCTCCAGACCCCTCACCAGCTTAGCTGCCCTTCTCTGGCCACGGTCCAGCACCTCAACGTCTCCTGCAGTGAGGGGCCCAAAACTGAACACAGTATTGAAGTGCGTCATCACCTGTGCCAAGTAGGACAATCACTTCCCCATTACTGCTTGGCCACACTGTTTCTGATAAAAACCTTCTTGGTTATCTGGGAACACTGCCAGCTCATATTCAGCTGGCTTTTGACCAATATGCCCTTTTCCAGCCACTTTTCCCCAAGCCTGAAGTGTTGTTGCATGGGGTTGTTGTGACCCAAGTGCAAGACCCACCACTTGGCCTTGTTGAACTTCACACAATTGGCCTCCTCCCATCTATCCCACCTGTCCAGATCCCTCTGTAGAGCCATCCTACCCTCAAGCAGATCAACACTCCTGCCCGACTTGGTGTCATCTTCAGACTTACTGAGGGTGCACTCGATCCCCTTGTCCAGATCATTGATAAAGATATTAAACAGAACTGGCCCCAATACCGAGCCCTGGAGAACACCACTTGTGAATGGCCATCAATTGGATTTAACTTCATTCACCACAACTCTTTGGGCCCAGCCATCCAGCCAGTTTTTACCCAGTGAAGAGTATGCCCATCCTAAGCCATGAGCAGCAGGAGAATGCTGTGGGAAACGGTGTCATAGGCTTTACTAAAGTCTGGGTAAAGAACATCCACAGCCTTTCCCTCATCCACTAAGCAGGTTACCTTGTCATAGAAGGAGATCAGGTTAGTCAAGCGGGGCCTGCCTTTCATGAACCCAGTCAGAGCAGCAGGTAGAATCACACTGATGTAAATACAGGATAAGTGAGAGAGCAGGATCAGAACGTAAGAGCAAAAGTTGCTCTGAAACAATTTAAAATGGAGTCAAAATTGAAAGCACTGACTACAGACGTCTCCAGTATCACAAAGAAGAAGGATTTTTTAATATGTAAACACTCAAAACCTCAGAGAAATGCTGACAGGAGTAACATTGTGACATGTTTTGACAGTTTTTGTAAAAATCAATGCAAAATGCTTGATGTAGGTTTTCTTTTTTTATACCTTTGAGATAACATTAGATGGGGAATAGACTGGTGGGTTGACTGGTAGACCTGGGCACAAGAAAACATGATTAAGAATACATTAACATTTGTGAAACCAATATATCGCATTACCAGGCACAACAATTTGACACACTAGACATCAGCAAAATTTAAAACATTAGCAGAAACTAAAGCTTACTGGCTTTGGGGAAATGAACATTTTACTTGATCCATAAGTGATCCTAAAAAAGAAAAAGTCATGTTAATTTCTGACTTAGGTCAATAGTTCAATTTTCAAGGTACACCGGGGGGCTTCCAGAAGCAAAGTTTTTAACCTAAAATTCTGTATCAAAAATGTTCCTTTAAAATCAGGAAATATCAAACACACAGATATAAATTTTCCTTTCTATTCTCAGAATCACCACAAACAGAAAAAACATTCTTTATACTGCAGTTGGGATGGTACTTTTCAGAAAATAACTCACACCCGCTAAATATTTCAAATCTGTGGCCTTAATTTTCATAATTAGGAAGGTATACATATCTATGTTTAGGTCTAGTCTTTCTTGTAAACAACAGTTTATCAAGCACAATTAGTCACTAATCTACCTGGAAACAACAAAAATAATGACTGCATCTTACTTTGTGTTGTGTCCACCTCTGAATGGTTTAAAAACTTCAGCATAATATGCAAACCCTTTTGAAAGCCAGAATTTCACCTTCAAAAGCCAAAGGGAGTGACACATTGCCCACCTCTGCCCCTGTACAATGTTTCTGCCTGTGGCACACACAGGACCTTTGTGGGCTGCTCTGCCCGGCTGTCCAGGGCAGGCCACATGCACTGTATAGCTCCAGCCCAGTGATGACACATCCAGAAATACCTCAGAAATTC
Source organism: Charadrius vociferus (assembly GCF_000708025.1). Taxonomy (NCBI): domain Eukaryota; kingdom Metazoa; phylum Chordata; class Aves; order Charadriiformes; family Charadriidae; genus Charadrius; species Charadrius vociferus. Next base: position 491,408 of record NW_009649137.1, read on the forward strand.
GTGAAGATACTGTCTAGTCAGACTGTATTTTTCAGGTGACAGGGAGTTGATCCCAGGAACACAGTATGGCCATTTGCAAAGTTGAAGAAGTTATGACATTTGAAAAAGATGGTTAGAAGGTTTTCCCAGAAATATTTTTTTACCTCTCTCCTCCTATTCCCCTCCCCTGAATTGAAGATATTTTATTACTGAGATAAACTTCCAGTCACTTCAGAAGCAAAGGTGTAGCTCCCATTCCTTCACCTGAGGCCACATACTTACTTAGTGTGGTATTGGAGGTAAGGGTTCGGATGCAAATTTTGACCTATGCTGCCTTAAGCAGGGGAAAGTGTGCGCAATTCAGCAGCACATCTATTAAAAACTTGGCTATGACTGCTTGATGTTAGAAAGTGTACTGCACTATTGCACTTCTGTTTCTTTGTCTATCATGGACACATTGATTTTCTGAATATGGTAATGTCTATTATTCAATGTTTTTGCAAGCAACGGGATGAGAAAAAGACTGCTCTTGTGATTTGAATGGAAAAAGTTCTTTCATCAACAGCTACGCAGTTTAACATTCTATCTTCCTTCTCAAAGAGTGAAGGAAGTGGGACGCTGTCATATGTGGCAAAAAAAAAAGAAGAAATATATCATTACACACACACATACACACACACACAGATCCCAAGTTGGAGAAGGGGGAGCAAATTGACATAGGGATAAATGCTTATTTTAATAATTCAAATGATGTAGCATCAACTGCTGTGGTGTATCAATGGGTACACTTTCAACGCTTCATATCAATCAGCCATGTACACTTTAAATAAATCAATAAATAATTTTAGTAAATAATTTTATACATAGATAATTAATTCTAAATTAATAAAAAATATGTGTAAAAATCTTTGACCTTACAGTAGAAATAGTTCTGAGTTGTCCAGTGAAGGCCCTAATTTGGCTCCAAACTTCTCCAAAGTTCAGAACTGGGGTTTTGGAAGTGTAAATCTGATGCATTTTCATTTACAACTGTTCTCTGCATTTTACCAACACACTATGAATATCCATAAATAATTAAAACTAAAGTAGCAAATAAAGTATGGCTGAATTTTGTGATACATTATCCTGACTTTTTAAATTGTATTTGCTCATTTATAAGCTTCATAGTAGATGTCCCAATTATTAGTATAAATTAGAGAGTTTCTGTTAATTAGTGGCCACCAGATGTCTCCCATATTGTTTTCTCTGTACAATAGAAAAACACTAAGAATCATGGAAAAATCGATGCAAACAAATGAATAAGAGCTAAAGAGTTCAGCCAACGCGTGCTCCTTGATTCATGCCCAAATCTACAGTATGTTCTTTAAAAATCAAACACAAATTACTGTGATTTATACTGTTCCTTGAACAAAGAAGCAACAGTTGTATGTAATTACATTCTGTCTACGCTGCACATCTCTTTGCAAGACAGCATCCGTCGAAATATTTACTTTTTGCACTATTAGCTCTTTTGGTCTCTGAAGAAAATGTTGCATCTAGAATTATTGACTATGTTGTTTTGGTCTCCATTTCAGTAGCTAACTATAATCCAAATTTTTGTGCTTCCTCAGCAATTTCTTCCTTCTAAAGTTAAGAAAGTAGAGAGAGTAGGCTGTAACCTTATTCTTTTTCTCCATTTTATGCACAAGCTGATGAAAGGACGAAGGGCATTCTGCATGCCTGTTTAGCAGAGGTCCAGCCCCATTTTTCTCTACAGCTATATTGACACATGTTGCTATGCAGTAGGAGTAGATCTGTAGAATGAAGCAGCTGGCATGGGGGATCAAATGCAAATGAGAACCATACGTGCCTCCTTTAGACTGGCTGCAGTTTGATCCTATGGGCTGATCTCCCATTTGCAATTAGCACTCATTTGGTCCTCTCCCAGACCAGTTTTTTCCAGGTTAGTTTCATCTAAATAACTGCCATGTAAGCACTCTGCATCCACGCCATAGTGCGAATCATATAATGGTAAATACAGATGGTCAGGATATTAAATTTAGAAGAGTACTGAACAAAAATAACATACTCATGTAGTTGCACACTTCTCCATAGAGATCCTAGAAATCTACTTTTAATATATAATGATCGCATTCTAAGCATGGTCCCAGATGCATAACATCATATGGTATATGTTTTAGCAGCCTGAGAGCATCTGAAGGTGTTGTAGAGCCTACATCCGATGTAGCCCATCATGGCTTGTCATTTCTGTTTCCATTGCAGCTTGTTTCTCAGTCATCCTTGTGTGTATGTAGTTGCACAGGCAGTTTATAAGACAGTCACTACCAAATGAAGCATGGTAAATTTACCTAAGATGGAAATCACATTGTACCTAGGGGCTGTTCTGTCCCAGCCACTGCTCAACACACAAGGGAAAGTTCACAGTTTTGCCAATATAGTCCATGTTTTGTTCTCAGCACTGCAAGCCATCAGTCACAGCAACTTGATAAGGTAAGCTGACCCTTCCATTTAGAGTGCCAAAGAAGTGATTACTGGCTTTGATTCGAAAGGAAAAGAGCTTCAGTATGAATGCATAATGTATTCTGACTCAAATGACTGGGATGATATCATCAGAGCCTTAAGTTCTGAGGGAACTTTCTCCCATAGTTCCCTTTATAAACATTGTTGCTGCTTCAAGATCAGAGAATTCCCTCAGGCCACACTCTCATATAACTTTGTATGCTTTCTACTGCGTCACGTATTTATCAATATGAATCTTTGTCTACAGGTGATGAACATTCTTTCAGTTGCAGGAAAGAAAAATAAAGGGTTGCTCTATTTTTTAAGCAAAATAGGGCCATTTAAAGTAAAATATTTAAATACAATAGGAAAATTGTTCAGTATGCTTATTTTTAGTGCTGGCAGCAGCATTTTTTCCTTTTAGCTTGCAGACTGAACTCAAAGTTAACCTTTCCTTGGATGCTTCATCAGCTTGCTGTAAGTCTGTTCAGCTCCTTTGCACTTAACAGATTCATTACTGTCACCTGAATTTTGCTCCAGAAGCAGGTAACAGCTTAAGTAGGTACCGTGTAACTTATCTAATTGCTGACACGGGGGAAAAATTAAATTAATTCTGTGGTAAAACATATCCAATTAGAAAAGTAGTCAAACTCAAATCAAGGATGGAATTGGAAAAGAAAAATTGTGTCTGTATTGTATTGTAAACACTATGTGCTTGATTTAATGTGAATCAAAAATACTCACCTGCAGAGAAAACTTTATATTAAACTATAATAAATCAGTTATTCGTTTAATTTTGAACAGAATACCAGTAGAAAATTGAATCTCTCTTTTTTCTTTTTAAATGTGGATGTTTACATATTTTGAGCAAATTATATGAAATTATCAAAAATACTTTATTGAAGAATGTATACATCTAACTGCATGAAAAAATCAGATTTTCCTTAAGTAAGGAAATATGGAGTCATTCAGTACGTCTGCCTAATATATGGATTTCTGATAACATACTGAAGTTATAATGAAGCTGAGAGTTCCTGGCATAGTAATACCTACTGCCTGGCAGGCTTGCATGAGGGTGAAAGCTAAAGCTTAATACTCAAATTGATCTTGCCATGCACTACTGGAGCAGAAACACCCAGAGCTTTATTCCTGCTTTCCTCTTAAAATGACTTTCAGAATTCAAAGGCTTGGTTTAAAAAAATAAAAAGGAGAAAAATAAGAAAAAAAAAAGAATAAACTAATATATCAAGAGTAGTTTGTTCAGGATGTAAGAGAATATATAAGTAATATTGAACACAGAAATTAAATTACAGCTGCAGTTAACAATATAGCGTATTATACTTGAAATAACCTATCCTGGACATAGCCTAGTGTATCACATTTATTATAGCATCTGAATAAAACCACAAAATTACAAGTGAAAAGTTGCAAAGAGGACAGGTTAAGTTCATGCCATTTCCCATTCATGTTATATCCTTGTCATGAGGATGGACTGGTTGGAGAAAAGCACAAGTTATACTTTTCATCTTTCTCAGTTTGCCCAGAAGAGTTGATTGTTTTCCATCTCACAGCTTTCTTAGGGGTTTACAGTTGGTTTGTTTCCAAACAAGCAAGAAACAAACCTTTCCATTACACTTTAGAAGAAGCTACAGATAAAAAAACATTTGATACTGAAATGTTCACTATTTTAGAATTCAAGCATTTCAGGCATCATGTACCATACTTGGAAAATATGCATATCTGTACGTACTCATAACATGACACCAACACAGTACTGGGTACTGAAGATGGAGATATTGATAGTCTATTTTCTCGTAGAGGAGATGAGGTCTTATTTTCTTTTCATTATTTGTACTGCAATTTGAAGTAATGTCCTCAAGGTCAGTATTAATGCATGGAAAATCACAGCAGCTCAAGGCAGTACATTGCACAGATTATTTGCTTTCATGTTTTAGCTGTAATGGGCTTGATTGGGAAAGGCAGTAGATTGGGACCAAAGTTCTGAGTACTGCTTAAAGAGCAAAGCATCTGCCTGAGACACCTAGTTTACCATAATTTACACAAAAAAGAGGCTTTTTGTCATCCATTTCTATTTTCTAAAATGCACCAAGCTTCAGTGTCTATAGCATCACCTGAATACAGAATCATAGAAACAGAATCACAGAATGGTTTGGGTTGGAAGAGACTTTTAAAGATCATCTAGTCTAATTCCTCTGCCATGGGCAGGGACCTCTTCAACTGGATCAGGTAACTCAAAGCTCTGTCCAACACTTCCAGGGATGGTGCATCCACAGCTTCTCTGGGCAACTGGTTCCAGTGCCTCAACACCCTCACCTTCAAAAATTTCCTCCTCATGTCCAATCTGAATCTACCCTCTTTCAGTTTCAAACTTTACCCCTTGTCCTGTCACTACAAGCCTTGGTAAAAAGTTTCTCTGCATCTTTTTTATAAACCCCCTTTAGGTACTGGAAGGCTGCTATAAGGTCTCCCTGGAGTCTTCTCTTTTCCACGTTGAAAAACCCAACTCTCAACCTTTCTTCACAGGAAGCTCTCTGACCATTTTTGTAGCCCTCCTCTGGTCCCATGTGTTCTTGTGCTGGGGACCTCAGAGCTGGATGCAGTACTCTAGGTGGGGTCTCACAAGAGTGGAGTGGAGGGGCAGAATCACCTCCCTTGATCTGCTGGTTACAACATATCTGAACTACAGGGATTGAGACATCTTTCTTTGGAACAACAAATCACGATGCCCAGAAAATTTGACCATACAAGTGTGCATGGGCATAGAAAGTGGCAGAAGAAACACGTGGCCTTGGGCAACCTGGTCTAGTGGGAGGTGTCCCTGTCTATGGCAGGGGGTTGGAACTCGATGATCTTCAAGGTCCTTTCCAACCTAAACCATTCTATGATTCTATGAAAACACACCTGGAGTAGCCTGAACTAGAGTTCTTCCATTTCGAATAACAGTGCCATACAGTACGGTTTTAAGCAGTGTTGCAAACTGAATTAATTCACTCTATTATTCTTCACCTTCAGGCAAATTCAGCCTGTTAGCTCTTTTCTAATCTGCAAATTTGAATCTTTATTTAGCTTTAAGAAAACATGTGTGTTTTCATTTTATATTTTTATATATATGGGAGAAAGTATTTTTCAGATTTTACATTCAGTGTCTCCCAGATGGCACATCTGTTTGTGATTCTAGCTGGGGTTCTCTCTGCTTCATAATTTGATTAAAAAATAAAAAAGAAAAAGGTAATCAGTCACCCATTAATGAAGCTTATCTCATTAAGAGATAAACTGACATCAGCCATTTCCCATTTATCACTGCTTCTGATATCTTGTTAATCACTTGGTCTTCTCTGGCCCTGCAGTGACCGCTACCAGCATGACAGACGGAAGGACCGAGGCTGAGCTTGGCTCTCCACACCCATGAAAGTCAGATCACAACTGCTCTGAGACATATACCAGTTCCTCTCCAAATGATAAAAAATACAGTCACAAATAATCTTCTGTCATGTTATTCTACCAAATAAATGGAGGAAGATACCAAAAGAGACTCGTGCATATAAATAGACTACAGCTTTCATGTTAACATGATATTTTGTCTCGTATAATTAAAGTCATGCTTTTAGCCAATCTGCCACAGCAGAATGCTGTGCATGCCCTCTGCTTTCAGGCTGCAAACAGACTAACATAAAAGGGTAACTCTTGTCTCATCTGTAGGTGGCATGTTCAAAATCTTTTTTCTTTACCAAAACCAAAAATCCCAGACAGAGACAGATGCAACAGCTATTCCATACAGTGGGAAATAGCAGAATAGGCAGGGTTATATCCCCTGGGTTTTGTGTCTGATCCGCATAAGCTCTGTTCGTAAAATTGGCACAGGATCAGCCTCTCAGAGTATGCAGTTTGGAAGCAAGCAGTTGGACCCCTGCAGCAGTTATGAATAAAACTCAGAGGAAATACAGACCTTTAAAAGGTGCTCTTTTCTCATTGTTCACTGCCTTGGAACCCTGCACCTGCTCTGTTTTTTTTTTATTTTGTAATTTTAAATCCCACTAGGGTGCTGGAAACTTCCAGAAAAATATGATTTATTATTTATATTTAAATAAGTAACTATGAATGTAATCAAAGTGCTGGTCAATACAATCAATTAATAATGTCCAAGTCCTAAGCATCGTATTTTAATAAGAAAAGAAAATATCCAAGATTGCCTGAACTTACTGTGAAACTGTAAACGCAACAGCACCTTGTAAACCCTCCAAAAACTAGAGCCAAGATCAAGCCTACGGGATCATGTGCGTTGAATACAACCCTGAGTTTTTCAGAATGAACTATACTTTCCCCTTACGATATATTTTCCCCTATTAGAGCAGGCTTGCGTGGACCCCCATCTGAAGGAACCTCCTCATTACTAGGTTTCTCTGAGCTGGTCCTCTGCTATTTGGAGCACTGATATCAGCAGGTGGACGCTACTTATTAGCTGTCAATCTGAATATTTTCAAAAATAAATGCAGACAGTCTGTTTCAGAATCCTCTTATTAGGCTTCAACTGAAACAGTCTCATTAGATAAAACAGGCAACGCTGTTCCTGCAGAGCTGGAGATGGGACATCACTGGCTATACAAATGGTCTCCAGCTACTTCTCTCTTCCTCAAAAGCTACATAGTAAAATCACACCACTAAAAGCTTAGAAGAGAGGCTTATTTCATAACACCTAACTTGGGGACACTGGACCAGACATCATGCTTTCCATTGCATGAAAAAAATTTAGCAACTGTTAAAAAAGGCTGAAGCTAAGCATTGTTTGATTCATAGCAGCTCACTGACACTCTGTATCTAAAAGCTTAAGGCAAGTCATCTCTATGTCAAAAAATAAGAGCACCATTAATATAGCAACTTCTATATCTTAGTTGTCAGTAATTTCAGTTTGTGCTTTCTGGCTAAACAAAACCTTATTCATCGCTTCCTTTAAGCGTTTTTTGTGTCATACATAGTGTGTTCCCAGAAAACCCTACAGGCAAGTCTCCCTAACAGCTCTATGCTTTGAAACACCAATGATGTTAATTGCAACATGACATCACATTTATTTTGTGGCTTCTAGACACACTATACATGGGTAGACAATGTATCAGGATTTCAGGCCCCACAGAAGATGACAAGTGTAAGGAGGCTATCACCACGGTTATGTTACTGGGAGCTACCACTGTCAGCGGGATCAGTAAGCCTTGAGGCCCACTGCACAAAGCTGTGATCAGATGGTAGGCAGGTACTGCAGTTTTGTCCCAGATTCACTTGAATACATAGCTCTTAGTGACAGCAGAACTTGCAATTTCAAGTTTGGCTGGGAAAGAGCATTAATATTGATCTGGTATCCATGCAACCCAAGAACACAGGACTGGTATGAATGTTTGAACAATCGGTTTCTCAGAGAGAGCACTAAAATAAAGACAGTGATAGTGATGCAATGAAAATGTTTCCAAAGAAGTGCCGAATGTCACTTTGCTAGAAGAACTGAGGGCTGTTCTGCTTTTTTGTGCATCCAAATGAGCACCGATTCTGAAACTCGTCCTGCAGCCAGTAGATCCTGCCTGGATCTAAAGAAGTTGTGTATGGCGTGAAACATTTTCCTTTTTTGAATTCAGGCTTTTCTGCACAGCTATTTCTAATTCACACTTTTTTTTCCCCTTCGTTTTTGAGGCATTGCATATATAAGGATGTACAGGATACAGTTTAGTGCCCCTCTCCCTGTTGGAACAGCATAGCATTGAGCTGTCCCCTACAACCAACTTCTCAGTCAGCTGTGATGTGAGCTAAGCCCAAGAGGGCAAGCAAATGAAGATGTCAGAACAGGGGAAAGCACAGAAAGAAAACATTAAAATCTTCTCAGTATTTTTCATCATCATTTTTCACCATCATTTTTCACCTTCTTTATTGGCACTAAAAGCACAGAAACTCTAGGATGAAATGGGATGTGTTGCAGAACATCTGGCAGATTACATCAGACCAGGCAGAACTACAGTGATGGCAAGTGAAGCACTGGCTCCAGTGAGTCAACAGTAATTCTCCTCTTATCGTCATCAGGGTCCAAATTCTCCCACATGTTATCAAATTAAGCTACTGTTAGGACTTTAGTTTGATTCAAGTGGCTTACTTATTTCATTACACATAGAAGAAACTTCAACACCCTGTGCATTAGATTGTATCCTTGGAGCAGTAACAAGTATGAATTAAATCTCTAAAACAGAAAACTTCCTCTCTCTTTTTTGCACTGAGGAAGTCAATAGGAGCTGCAAATTATGACTGCTGCCCTTCCCTGTCTCCCACTTTGTCTCCTGGACCTTCATGTGCTGATTCAGCTTCATCGGCTAAAGCGATAGAGGGAGGAGAGGATTAAAACCTTTCTCTCTGTCCAGCCACATGCTCGGTTCCCAAGCAAGCTGCATAGAAATAGCATCTCTGGGCAGGAATCAATGGCAAGGAACAGCCAAGCCCCTTGACTTTGAATTCCAGACTTTTCAGCTCTTGCTTTTTTTTTATTTCAGTCCTACTTTTCTGATAACTTTGGTATGAAAGGACTGAAAAAAAAACCTGAAGTCAAGCATTTTGATATAAGACTTAATATTAAAGAGCAAGATTCAATTTGAAATTTCATTTTTTTCTTGAGAAAAAATCAGAAGTGATTTAATAAGTAAATCTCCTCATTTCCACCTCTTGATTTACTTAATACTAAATTACTATTTACAATTTACTAAAATAGTAATTACTTGAAGTGACAGAATTGCTTCCATACTTGCTGCCATTATCCTATTAGTTATTTTAGACTAATGAGAAGTTTGCGAACTATTTTATGCATTGTTCCAGCTAAGTATTTGCACAATTTTCTTTATTCCTAATACGTAGTCTTGCTTTTGCTCACATTTTTTCTTGAACTCAGTGACAATTACCATAAATATAAAACCCAGGAAAAGTCAGGCAAGCTGTCTCAGTAACCTTTGACACATTAAGAGTTGTCTTTCTTACTGAAATATAGGAGAAAAGAGTGAAACTTAAGGAGTTATTTTATAGCTAACAACTTGAAATTTTGAATAGGCATGTCAGGATATGAAAAAAACCTCTTCTGATTTGTTCCAGAAAAAATGTATTATCCTTGAATACTGTATTCAAAGCAGTATTTTTGAGAGCTCTACACATAACAAAGAGAGGCATCCTCTGACTCTGAAACCACTATGATTTCCTATATTCATTTCATAGAATGGCCTTGCGCAGTGTATAGAAAACTGAAAAAGACTCCATTTGCTGTTTTTCATGCAGCAGATGTTTTCTAGTACTGAAAGAAATATAATAATAGAGCTATTTGAAATAGATGTTTTGATTACTATCCTGTTTATTTTAATTTTTTGTTGAGGGATTGTCTTTTAACAAACAATAACTACCAAATTTCAAATGAGTGAACGATTCTGACTTTCATGTTTTTTCCCTTGCTGAGCTGTCTCTTGACAATATGGAGGAGGCAATACCTCAAATACGGCAATTAAAGAAAAAAAAAACAGTGGCAGAAATTCAGAATTTTATTCTAAAAACAGAACTTGTCTGCCTCTTTTAATCTTGCAAAGTTGTGATATTCAAGAAGGTGCTTCCTTGTTGGGAAGAAGTAATACCTAAATGCAAAAAAGTGAAATGACTTCTAGCAATGACTTAACTGCTACTCCAACATCTGATGTTAACATCCCAAGATCCTTCCAGGTTACCAACTGGGAAAGCAATTGCTCTGAGTTCAAATTGATTAATAAATAGAAAAAAGCTAACTGCAGCCATGGAGTTACTTAGCAGCCTATGGAGATTATCAGGAACTTGTCTAATTCTAAATGTGTCAGCTGATGCAGCAAAAACCTAAAAATGAAGCCTATTGCCTGGTCTATAAAATTTGCCAACATGTCTACAATAACATTAATGTTAAGGCAGGGTACTTGTCCTTCAAGTTTTCAAGCAATCTCTCTTTCCTCTATCTAGTCTCTAGGTAAGTGATTTGGCCTCCACAGAGATGAAAGCTGTGGGATTTGGGGGTAAAGAGAAGAGAAAATGGACCTATGAAAGGAGTAATTGAAATTAGGACTCATTAATGAAAAATCAGCTCCAAAAGCGTTTCCTTTAGATGTTGTCTAGGAAGCTATTGGTGCAAATACAGCTGTAGAGTTTATCAACTGCAATAGCACGTTGTTATATTGATATTCATCATGCCTAATTATTAGTTTCTGAACATTCTGAATATGTGCATATGTAAAGCTATTACTTAAAGAAATGCTGACTGACAAATTAAAGTATGCCACATGCAGACACTGAAGAATATCCAGCTCTTGAAGGTTTGTCATCCTGATCCAAAGGAAGCTGGAGTGGGCTCAAAACGGTAAGTAAATCAAGCTTATCATATTTTACTTGAATGTAACTTGATCAGAGTGAAAAGGAAAGAACCAGTTATTTCTTCATAATTCAGCTGGTTCACACCTAGCTAGACTCTTCCAAAGAAATGAAGCAGCTGAATGTAAGCATGATGCAGTGCTGATGGATGGTAAAGTTTAGCATTTGGTGTACATGGATGCTTGAAAGGTCTACTAATGGGACATTGCCTGCTATGCTCTAGTTTTTTTATGATATACGAGCAGCAGCAGTGAAGAATTATGCTCTAGGATAGGATATAATGAAATGGGAATCAACTGATTAACCTGGAAAATATTCCAGGTTTGACAATCATGTCTGTGGGATAAAATATTTATTGTATAAGGTAGGAAGAAGAGAGAGTTACAGTCTGCAGAAAATGCCTTCCAATTGCAAAATGAAAATGAACTATTTATGTCATCCACATTAAATCCAAAATTTCATGATGGCATTGCTTCTCTGCAGCATCTATTATTAGTATTAATTATTTGTAAAGCCCCAAGAATGAGCTTGGTATTTGATGGATAAATATAAAAAGTGTCTCTGCTCAAGAGAGCTCACAAGGGAAGAAAGTGCAGAGCTTTAGAGCACTTGTCTTTGCAACCTTAATGCTTTTTATCACAGTAGCTTGTGTATAATAAAAAGTGAAGCTTGAAAGTACATTTCAGTGACGCTCATTGAATGTCCTCAAAATATTATCCTCATTTTGTGGTTAATATCCATTGAGATAACTCTATAGCTTTATGTTAAAAACATTGTCAAGAAGCTTAGGTCTGGAATGAAATGGTAAAGTATTCAGCAACTCTCAACTGACATTAAAACCCAATCCCACTCAGTGTCTCACTGCCTGATTTACAAAATTCATCCAGCCCTAACTTTATGTCTGTAAGGTCCTCTGAACTCTGTAAGGGCAGAACCCTGAGGCTTATGCTGAATCACTTGAAGATCAAGACCCAGCTATGGTATGTGAAAACCAACATGTTTTAGAAAGAAGGAACAAAAATTATCAGGCAGTTGAGCAGGGGAAATGAGAATGTGAAAAGTCCTAGTATTAATTATCTCTGATTTCAGTGTGGACCCCGTGGTACATTTACAGAAGATCTAGCAAGGAATTTTTAAAACAAATAGTTGTACAATATTTTGTTTTGAAAAGTGAGGTTTTATAGAATCACAGAATGGTTTGGATTGGAAGGGACCTTTAAATATCATCTAGTCTAACCCTCTGACATGGGCAGGGACTTCTTTTACTAGGTCAGACTGTTCAAAGCCCCATCCAACCTGATCTTGAACACCCTCACAGGTGGGGCATCCACAGCTTCTCTGGGCAACCTGCTCCTGTGTGTCAACACCATCACCTTAAAAAATGTCTTCCTCATGTCCAATCTGAGTCTACCCTCTTTCAGTTTAAAACGATTACCACTTGTCCTGTTACTACAAGCCTTGGTAAAAAGTCTCTCCCCATTTTTCTTATAAAACCCTTTCAGTATTGGAAGGCCACAATAAGGTCTCCCTGGAGCCTTCTCTCCAGGCTGAAAAACCCCGGCTTTTCTTCATAGGAGGGGTGTTCCATCCCTCTGATATTTTTTTGGCCTTCCTCTGGACCCACTCTAACAGGTCCATGTTTTTCTTGTGCTGGGGACTCCAGAGCTAGATGCAGTACTGTAGGTGGGGTCTCACAAGAGCAGAGGTACAGAATCACCTCCCTTGATCTGCTGGCCACATTTCTTTTTATGCAGCCAAGGATATGATTGGCTTTCTGGGCTGCAAGCACACATGGCCAGTTCATATCTAATTCTTTGTCCACCAGTATCCCCAGATCCTTCTCTGCAGGGCTGCCCTCAATCCATTCATCACTCAGTCTGTACTGATACTGGTGATTGCCTCAACCCAGGTGCAGGATCTTCCAGTTGGCCCAACTCTCAAGTCTGTCAAGGTCCTTCTGGATGGCAACCTTCCCTCAAGTGCATTGACCTCACCTCTCAGCCTGGTGTTTCCAGCACAATTGCTCTTTCAGGAGGGGAAAAAAATAAGGAAATTTTTATCGTAAAATTGCCAGCTCTGAGGCATGATCTATGACTGAGCATCTGAGATATTTGTATTTTGCTGTAGTGATTTTATGTACAATTAGTATTTATGTAAAAAAGCACATTGTACATTAACTGTGTTAGCATCAAAGACTACAGCCCGTGAAATTCTGAGAAATGGCACTCATGCTCCAGCAATTTATTTCTAAGTATTTTTCCATCGCCTGTAGGAGAGAAATGCAATGGTAGAATAATTCTCTGCCAGCATGCTTTGTTGTTTATCAGGCAAAGTAAATAACAGTGTGGGAGGTGAGTAGCATTAAAATTTCAAGGACTGCCAGTCTGAAAAGCTGGACCACAGTACTACTATAACTCGACTTTTCAATAAGCCTTCACTGGATTTTCCATTTTTGACAAACCACCTAAGTAGGGTATTCCCTGGGTTCCTTCTGTGCATCCAAGAGTATTCACAAAAAGCTGATCAGGATGTAAAACCCAGCAAGGTTTTTTGAGAGGCTACCAAATAAATGCAAGAGTGAGGAGAAAGCTTGAGAAAGTTTCGTATTTTCTGTTAGGTCAATAAAATAAATGCAGGTGTTCCATACACTGGAGATGCAGCTTGTTCAACTTGACTAAAAGTGGATATCATGTCCTATGTTAGCAACCTCTGAAAGGCTTAAGACATCTGAAGACAAACTGGGGACTGCAGAAAATCCATTTAATATATATATCGCAACCCATGACAGTTTTCCATAATAAGAATAAATTGCATGATTTTTAGTACTGTTTTTCCATCATTATTCCCCATCTTTTCTCTCTCTTTTGCCTGCATAATGTAGGTCAGAGTAGGAAGAGAATTAATTACTTTTTAAATGTCATTTGGAATATATTAATAAATTCCTTGTAATATTCTTATAGCTTAACTGTTGCTTTCTGTTCAGTGCCCGGACTAGTAGCTATAGACTTTTGTGTATATGTATCTGAGAGGGTAAAAAGTTAACTGATAGCTCCTTCTGTCAGTGCATTTCCCACAATAAGACTGCATAATTCGAAACTCTCCATCAGGAACAGTGATTTCTCCCTTCGTCTCCCCTTTCTCCTTTCCACTCACACTGCTTCGGTAGAGCCCCACACTACTTTACAGAAACCTAGCTGAAGAGTTAAGAGGTAGTTCTGGACCAAATGAATGAAGGCAACTATTCTCTTTGCTACATCCACTCTGACAGAGAAATCAGGACCATGATTTTCCACTCCCTCGGGTTTGCCCCAGGTCATCCTCTCCTTTTGTCTCACAACAAGGTTTCAGTCCATTGCTGAGGCTGGAAAGCAGGAGGAAGTGAGAGGAGACCCTCAACCTTCACTGAATTAAACACTAGAGTTAAAACACACATTCGACCATCTTTATGCCAATTGAAAAGGCCTGCTTTTGTTTGATTTTAATCTCAGTGTTGAAGGCTCTTTCAGACTTATTTTGACTGACAGCATTTCAGGTGGCCTGCAGTGGGCAGATATCACTGAGCATCAATAGCTGGTTCTTATTGATGCATTGAATCACACAGCTTTCAACAAGGGACATAACTTCAGTTAACTTCCTATCTGTTTGTAACAACATGAAAATAGATAAAAATAAATTATTCCTTTTATTTTCCACCAATTATCTACATTCATACTACAGAAACCAAAAATGTCTTCCATGTGTCAGTACTGTGAGGTGCACTGAAGAATTAAATGCACCAATTTAAATTTTCTCAATGAAGTTTCATTAAGCACACAAAATAGTTTCAGGATGTGTAAAGAGGAAAAAATAGCAGCATAGCCACTTTCCAAACAGCTCAGAAGCTTCTCTAAGGGAACCCAGGATAGGACAAAAACAATTTTCTAGTTAAAACGTATTTTCATTAAACACAGAAATCACGATCATCTGCCAATGACGGAAGACAATTATAATCAATAGCAGCATGACAACTCAGTTTGGTGAATATAGGAACTACTTAGTGTGAAATAATTAGAACCTCTGCTTCTGGCTTAGACACTTTCCTACATTCATTTCTCGCCATTTCTAACTCATCCTCTTGATGGATTGAGACACACCATATCCGACACAGGAGTAATGTAATGTATTCCGCTAAAGGCTGCTGATTATATGCACATGTGCACAGTGACAAACAATTAGTGTAATGATCCAGTGATTGCAAAGCTTATCACAACATTGTATAAGATCTCATGCACTAGAAATTACCCTGACCACCTTTTCATGCTTTCCATCCTACATTACTGTAGAATGCAAATTTGTACGCTGAACCTGAAAGGCTGCAAAGGGACTGATCTATATAAAGCCTGTGCTGGGGAAACACTGCCTTCCAGCAAATCTGGATAATAAATTAAAAGTTATTAGGATAAAGTGATGGAAATACAGATGCAGGGTTAAGAGTTAGCGCTCTGCTCGATATTTACTGAAGCACACCATTCCCAATGTGAAGCCGTTGTGGGAAGTCTGGTGGCATGGAATTTGTTTCCCCTTGTATGAGTGGGTGCTCAGCTGCTGCTGCTTGCCCAGAGAGCCCCTCCGCTGACAGAACACAGGTCCCTCCATGGGCAGCACAGGCACCTTTAGTTGAGGGTGATGAGGATGGCAGCAGAGACCTATGCCCCCCACAGGCCTCCCTGCCGGGGTGGTGTTGGGGTACAACTAGGGGTAAAAGGAATACGGGAAGGGATACAAGGAAATAGGGGCAGAGTCCCTGCCACTTCCAGACAAGGTTTTATATTTTTTTCCTTTTATGAGCCTTTACTCTATTTACTGCCTTTTTTTTTTTTTTTTTTTTTTTGTCCCCTGAACTTTGTTTCTCATGCAGGGCCCAGCAGTAAAAGAAAAACATAATCCTGTGTGTCATGGGCACAAGTCTCAGGGCTGACATAGGAGCATCAGTGGTGCCCTGGGCAGGAGGAGGCCATCAGCTGCCCTGAGGTGGCCACAGTCGGTTCCCACCGGCTCTGAGGTTGAGGTAAACAGCGGTGGAAAAGCCCTCCCAAAATGGGGGAGCAAACCTGAGGAGCATACAGTGCTCCTGCACAAGCTTCTTTTAGAAAGAAACTGGCAGCTGCAGGGGAGAAGCTGGAGGGGATCACCCTGAGACAAAAGGGACACCCTGAGGGACTGTGGCCATGGGTGACCCACAGCGGGGCAGGGACGCCAAGTGACAGCGTGGGAGGGAGATCAGTGAGGAGAAAAGGAAGGAAACAGCATCACTGGCAGAAGGACCCGAGCCTCTCTACACCACCTGTTGCCTCACTGAGACTGATTTGACAAGCGGAGAGTAAACCATGGTGAAAACAGGGGAGGTTTGGACAGGTGTGTAGGGTGTGTGTGTGTGTGTGTGTGTGTGAGGATGGGTGTTCAGTGAAGAGATGCGTATTATACACTTTTTTCCTCAGTGCCCATATTAGTGATGAGAAGTTTTGTCTGGACTGGCAAAAAACTCAGCTTCCTGGACTTGAAACTTTTTTTGTCCATGACAGTGCAGACGTAAATTATTTTTTTTACTATAAAGTGTATTTTTGTGTTCCCTGGGCATCCTTATGGTGCACTTCATCTTTCTTCCTTTTGTTCTCCTCCTGTCTCTTCTGATTCTTTCTGTGAGTCCTCTGGAAATGGATAATAAACTGCCATGAGATGGTTTCTATTCCCCAGTTGTTTCTGGATCTGGAGGGTTTTTTTGCAGTGAGGGGACTGTGAGCAGTGACTCCTGGCCTTGATTGATATGAAAATGTGACATGTTGTTTTTATAGCATACCAAGCTGGGGTTGCAAAAGACCAGTTGCAGTTGGCTTTCCTTCCTGAATAGACAAGTACAGGAGAGAAAAATCATAATCCTTGCACTCAAATGCAACGGGTCTGCACCATCCCTGCCCTCCTCCAAGCTCCCACTAACTTGTGGAGCAGAACTGATATAGGTAAGATCAGGGTATGCCCACAACTGAAACACTAACTGCATGTCCCTATTTTGTGTGTCAGAGGTCTCAGTTCCTGAGGCACTGTGCTGCCTTTTGAGCAGGAAGTATCTCTGCTGTGTCAGAGGAGAACTTGATCCACAGTTAATGTGTCAGTCTGTGCAGTAGAAAAAAAGGTCTAGTTAGTAAATCTGTGTTTGATATTTTC
>NW_009649137.1:508515-533075 GCF_000708025.1 Charadrius vociferus
GTGGAAGAACAGATATCACTGGGCACAAGAACATTACAAAGTTTAGATCCTCAACCCTCATTCACAGTTCAGGTATTACTTTTTATAAGGTATTGCAACAGAAATGTCTTTTCTCCCCATCCAAAGCCTGGGACACTTGGCAGTGATGGACAAACAGTTAAACTAAGTTCTGCCACATTCTGCCAAAGTGCTTATAGTCTAGGAGATGGGACAACAGATGCTCTCAGACAGGCAGGGGAGGACAAGGTAAGAACAAGACATGCTTGGGCAGTATGACAGGACAGCTGTCTTTGTCAAATGTTTTGCATGTGTGCTTGGAAATGCAAATTTTAAGAGAATGTATTGCAAAGCATATCCTTGAAGATATTTACAAGGAATCTCTTCTGAGCATGAGAAATGGAAAAGGAGATAAAAAACCAGCATCAATGTTCAGGTATTAGCAGCTTGAATGAAGAATTGGATGGAGGAGCAAATGAGAAGTGACATATGAATGACTGCCTAAGCAAAATGGGCAGCTCAGGCCAAGCACATCACAGCTGTGCATATTCCAGGTGCAGTAACAGAAGAACATCAAAAGCACAAATGGCACACCAGAGATGCATTTTTGACTAGGACATCAAATGGGAGATTGACATGGTATTAGCATTTGCTCTTATTTAGGGATGGTGTAAGAGGACACCAGTACGTTCTGCATGAGGAAAAGTCTGAGCCAGAACAATAAGTCTTACTTCATCTCACTAAATTTTTAGGTTACTTTTCTGTCAACATTGTGACATATCCAGATGGTGCTGCTTGAGGAATACTTGTGTGGTCGGGTGCTTTGCAGCACATTGTTAAATTAAAGCACTAGCTGAATTTCCTTTTTAAAAGCTCACTCAAACCTTCATTATTGCTGAAGTGACAATGGGAGTCACAGGTCTGAGAAGGATTGTACTCTGCACCTGTCTGACATTATCTTCCATCTAGCTCCTACCTGCTCAGTTAGAATGTGTTCTAGAGAAAATAAGAGGGGAAAAAAAATTAACTAATCATTTAAAGGGCATATCATTTAGTGATGCCTAAATTGCTGCTAGTGCTATTTATAAATAATTCAAAATAAAATGAGAGCCACAGCAAACACAGCTGTAGTTTATTTGCTGTCACCCACCTGCTGGTGAATCTAGCATTGAGTTGTAGCAGCTGCTTATCAGCTTCAAACAAAAAAGGGTCTATTATTATTGTTATTATTGTCACTACTAAAACTCTCACCTGGCTACCTGCAACTTGCAAAACCTGGTTCCTGGTATGTTTTTGTCAACTGGCACACCAGAATTTTCTCCACTGCTAGTCAGGACATTCATATGCAGTCTGATGCAAACCTCCCTGGCATTACATGTCCTTCAGAGACAGCCTGAGGTAAGCAAGAATGCTGCTGATGCTTTGTGCAGTTATTTTCACACAAAATATTAGGGATGAAAATTCTTTAAGTTCCACAAGAACAGAGTATACTTGTATTTCTGTGTCCTTGGCATTCTCTGAAATACAAGCTTCTGAAGATAATATATCAAACCTTACTATCTGCCTATCCCAATTGATAGAAATGTCATGCCCCCTCCTAATTAAAGACAAAATACTCTCCCCCATACCCCACCCATTTGTACCCACTGAGAATTTGACTCTGAAATACTCCTGAAAATATGATTTTTCCTCACATTTCTGATCTGTATGGGTTTGCAACATAGCTAAATAACCATTTTTTTTCCTCTGTCCCGTGAAATGTCTCTTTTTTAACTGTGTACCCTGAATATCTGCTTGATATCCATGTAAACTAACCTCAAGATGTATGATAACTTTTTTGACTCTGTAGCTAGTCACTATAAAAAGAACATTGTTTAGTCATATAGGACTTCCAAACAATACATGCAGGATAAAAAATAAATAAATTCTTCTTATCAACACAAAATAGAGTGTTGTGAAATAGTATCTTGTCCAAAAGTAGGAATAAGTAAGTAAGAAAGGAACTACCAATGCAACTCTAACGCCTGTCATAATGGGGTCAGAAAGCCTTAACACTCCCCTGTGTTAAGGGGAGTCCCCAGCAAAGACAACAGTTGTCTATACATCAAATCCACACTCCAATACCACAAGTCTAAACCACATCTAATCTATAAGCCGTTCCTGCTGGCCTCTCTGTGTTCTTCTTCATGCAACTCCCTTTTCCTCAAACAAAAGGGTTAGCTAAATTATTTACTTTGGCTACTCGATTTTAATTGGCTGCATACGCAAAGTTGCAAAGCAGTGGTTAAATGGTCAGTGGACTTTCCCTGGCTTCAACTGTTAAAGAAGGAAAATGTGAACAGGAAGGCTCTGCCATGATGTTGGGAGAGCTGTGTTGGAAACAGTCATGGGATGGGTATAAAGACGAGCAAGTGTTAATTTTAAAAATAAAGTATTCCAAGGAACAGCTTCAGAGAGCTGGGGAAGGAATTTGATTTTCCCTTGGTTTTGTCCAAGAAATTAAAGGACTAGGGGGAGGGGAGCTGCCAAAAAAGCACACAAAGTGGTTTCCTATTTGAATGGAGTGAAGTCTGCCAACTGGTGGCAAAAGTTCACTTTCTACTCTGCTTATGGAACATATCTTGCTAATTGACCAAACAGAATAAACAGACTCTTTCTTCATACAAATATGAAGTGTTTGGAAGAGCTGAGGGGGATGAGTGCCAGGCAAAAGGGAAGAAGCGAACTGAAGCCTTAGATGCTTTTAAAGTCTTCTCTATTTATAATCACATCCATTTCAACTGAAATATTTGGCAAAAATGCACATAATCTTTAAAAGGAAAAAGTGCATCTTTGTAAGAAGTGTTTTCCCCTATAAATCCTAGGAATATTACTTGTAAGTCTTTTAAAATACAAAAGCTTCAATTACTGTGCTAGCAGACCCTGCCAGCATTATGAAATCAAAGATGACTTTGAACACTAAAATATAGGTTACAGAATGCACAGTAGGGTTTCCTGGTTTAGATCTATAGCTTCCAAACTAGGGACTAACTTGCAGTTATTTGACAGGTCTCTGGAAGATATCCTTTTCCTCCAGCATCAGAGAAGGGGGAGTGTTCACTCAATGTTTCAGGGTCCCGACTCAAGATTTTTTTACTTCTCTCTCTCCTATGAGCAATTCTTATCTCAGGAATCACTGATTTCCCCCAACCCCTCATGTTAATTGACTCAAATGTTAGGGCCTAATTCCAACAAAAGTCCCTTCCAATTGTGCATGACTAAAAGAAGATAAACTTAAAGTAAAGTAAAGTAAACTTAGTAAAGTAAAGCCAAGAAAAATGAGGATCTTTTTCCTTCAAGTATTATCAGGCTTTTTATACTGACATGAGGTACTCTTTCAGTTGATTTCAGGATTATTTTTTTTATATGAAGTAATAGTATTTTATTACAGCCATTCCTAGCTATTAAGTGAGTGGATTGGAAATAAGAATTTCTGAGTTTTGACCCATTTGATCACAACTTGCTGCTTGGTATTGGACACACTTGCTTTATTTCAAAGGAAATTTCAAAGAGAATACTCCCTTCCAAAGGAATGGGAAGGGAGTGGACTTCGGAGGGTTCACTAGGGATCAGAGAGGGGAAAAAAAACCCTGTTCAATGGGATTTGCATAGCGATCAGTGCTGGGACTACTGTGTCGTGTTTATCAGGCTGACTGCTTGGGGAAATGGGAAGGGGGGGTGGGAGCGGATCAAAGAATGGAGCTATAGGGAGTCTAAGCGGGGCAGTGCAAAGTATGCATGTGAATTTTCCCAGCAGTCATCAAATGGCTATTTTACTAGAACTCTGTATGCGGCATCATGATGCAGAGATACAGTAAGAAGAATGATGAACAAGGAGAGAGCAAAAAGAAGGCCATTTCAGTCCCCACAAATTACCAAGTGGTAACTTTATCAGATAGGCTGGTGATCTTAATATGCAGTTTTAAAAAGAGAACTCTATGTGCTGTTGTGTTTGGGGTTTTTTTGGAAATGTTCCTCGCTTTTCAGACTTTCAACAAATCACAGGACTTTCTTATAGCAAAAGAACAGTGCTGTTTGTGCACTGTACTCATTCTTGTGGTTGTAAAAGTGAAAGATTCATGCTGTGCTACTTTACTCAACTTTACTGTGCTAACTTTATTAGTGCCCTTATGTTACAAACAAGATATCAAAATGCCTATAGCAGCACAGAGCAGCACCACTAACACAGCACCACATGCCCTTTTGTATTGTGTGATTCAGTCTGAGAATTCTGATGATCTGAACTGTCAGATGTGAAACCCTCCTACAATGTTAGGGGTGGAAGTTTGCATAATTGAAAAGTAATTATTCCTTCATATGTAATAAGACTGTGAGTCAAATATTTAAAAGTATTTCTTCACCTTTGGAACTGAAGTGCTATTGCAAATCATGGAATTTGTATTCCTAACCCATTTTGGAGCTTGTGAAAATCTACACGTGCAACTGACATACTATTTTAGCCGTGAACATTTTTAACATAAACTTTTCCTAAAAAAATTCTAACATTTATTTTGTAACCTACATTTTTGCTGTTTCCATTCATAATAATATCAGCAATGTTCCATCTAAAGTTCTGCGGTATTCAGTTCCTGCTTCTGTCCCTCTCGCTCTCTTCTGATGGAAATGAATATCCTGATGCTTCATTTTCATGACAAAGACCACAGCAGAAAATAATTCAGATCAAGGCTTGTCCTGACATTGACAAAGGTAAGTAAGGAGAATAGGATGAAAATAACCCATTCCTCACTCACATTTTAGCATCGTTATCAACAGGAATCCATAGATACCAGTTACAGAGGTGATATTGGTATGCATCATGTTGAGCATTGCAAGCGTTGCATGAGTTACATTTTAAGTCTCTTTCATACCTGCAGTGCTGACATGTATTTCAGGCATGATCAAAAGAGTTCTTCTGCTGAGAACAATGAAATATGATTACATTTGTCATAAGTGCAATATACCTTAACACCAAATGACAACAGAAAAGGTTCCTTATGCCTTTTGCTTCTGTAGAATGATGCAAAACTTCCATTTTTACAGTGAATTTCACTGTAGCAATCCAGTGTGCAAACCAGTTGTAACAGGTTTGAGTGCAGCAAATCCATTTTCAAGGTTGTCCTGCCTCTTTTACAGCTGGAATGGCTTCTAGGAGGGCAATGAGAAAGAACAGGAGTCTTTCTGATGTTGCTAAGATTTTCTACATTACATTAATTACTGTTAAACACTTTTTAGAAAGAAGCAAAAGTTTCATCACCAAGTTGACCTTATTTGTTGGTTATTCATTTTTTCTCTCCATCATTCTCATTTGTTCGCGTTCACAGTTAATAGTACATGCTGTGTAGACCGTACAACTTTCTTCATTCTGCAAACCAAGAATAACTTGGAAGATCATGACTACATTTAGGTTTTGTCACTAAATTCTTCTGTACATGTAGAAACTGAATTATATTTCTGAATTTTTAGATCACACGATTTGTGAAGAAAGTATCTACATGTTCTGTTTTGCATGATTTAAAGGAAATTTCAGGTCTTCTAATTGGAGATTTTTTTAGTTTTCAATTTTGGAAGGTATTTTAGAAACTCATAATATAAATTTTATAGGAAAACTGATATTCTTTAGGATACCAGATGATTTTAAAGGAAAATAGCTATCTACTGATAAGGTTCTATAATTCATATTCTTTTCAAGGGTTCTTGCTCTTTACCACTTTTGGTAACCTCTCTATCTCCCGCAGGTGGAATTCTTTGGCAGGAAAAGAAAGATTTTCCAAGGACAACACTAATCAATGACAGAAATTATATGTCAAAAAACAAGTTTCTCTGTAAATGAGAAAGACTGAGCAAACAAAGCTCAAGTATAAGTATTGTTGCCAAAACGGGTATCAGCAGCTGTCAGGCAGGAAAGAAAAACCTAGTAGCTGAGGAAACAGAGTAAATGGATGATCGCCCAGAAAGAACAAAAGAATCTGGCAGTGGAGCAAATGCTGCAAACATCTGCCCACTATCTGTGATACATCAGGACTCTGCAGTGCTTGGATCAGTTCCTTTTATCTCCTGAGCACTGATCTTATGCTCCGTCACTCTGTGCCCAAAGGATCCCTTGTCCCTCCCATGTTTTCAAGATTTGTGTGCTCTGGTCTAACTCTCTTCACTCCACTTTTCTCAGAGGGTACCACAGAGGCATGCTCCTATACCATAATGACTGGAAAAAATATGAAAAAAAGGAATTGCTCTCTATGAGTCAAGAGGCAGATTAATGTCCCAAGAGGAACTATAAAAGTTCTTGTGTTCTTGCGGCAGCCCATTTTTGTTGGCACTGCTTGTCCCTTTCAAGACTCCAGACTATCAAGGGAGTCTAAAAGTCTCCTGTCATGCAGCATTTGACCTCCAGATGAGCTAGTTAACACTGAGAAAAACTGCATTAGTGGTCAAGTCACTTGTAAAAGAAGGCAAAATTCACACTTATCGTAATTATTATCTTTTCACTAGGAATCAAAATGCTATTTTCATCCTTCCTGCATGATTTAACTTCTCTCATTATTTTAGAAAACTGCCAAAGCAATGCTCCAAACTTGTCTTTAACCCCATTTCCCCTTTATAAGCTGAGCACAACTCTTCTGATATTCCTGAACAGGAACATGCAAGGTCAAGCCACCTTCTTCAGATGGCATTAGGATAAAACTATTTCCAGAGGTGCTGCAATAAACTAGCAGGTATTAGCAGTAGTCCAGCTTGCTTTCTTCACGTCTTCTGACAAAAGTGTCAAGCAGTGGTTCTTGTTGATAGAACAAATATATCTTCAGAATCTGTGTACCATGAGAAAAATATGGCTTCTTTTGAAACTCTTTCAGAAGGTTTTTCCATTTATGCAAATTATGACTAATTTCTAAGCTACATAGACTGAAGTATTCAGTGTGTTCCTTTAGTTCAGGGTATCTCCTCTTATTCTGATGTTGCAATTCCTTATTCAGCAATTCATTCGCTTTTCCTCTGTATCCTCATATACTAAAGTCAGTTAACAAAGTTAAGACCCAAGATAATCACTTTAGAAGCAACAAAAATTAATGTATTTACCTGACCTAGGTGTAGGCTTTCTTTTTGATGTGTACAGCGGTGTTCTTACTGCTAAACGTCCTACGGCTTTATAATCATCCAGACCAGTACCTGTTTGAAGCATTTAATGGCACTCATCTTGAGCATGAGGCCTAGTTTCCTTTACCAAATAGAATTTGTGGAAGGGAAGGTGCTGCAAATCTGTGCCTCATCCTCGCAGAGAACAAGATTATAGCCAGAGCACGCTTTCAGATTCAAGAACCAGGAATCACTCTTAGGAGCTGTAAAGTAAAAGTAGCATCAGTATTGCACCTATAATTCACATCAAAAGCCCAACACATAACATCTGTTGCCCAAAATGGATCTGTAATTCTTTATCATCGTGTGTAGAATATAAACAGTCGGGCTGGGTGAGCCAAGGTCAAGAGTAGAGGAAGGAAGGGCGGAGTGCTCAACAGACTAATATTAGCACAATATTATCTGGAAACGTCTCTTTCCAAGTGTGAAACACAAGCACTGGTATTTGAAGTCTTGGGAGCATGTGGTAGAAGGGATGAAATTTTGTTGCATGCAGGTGTTCCTAGGAACTGCAGAATTTCTTGGGGAGGAAATGTTATTTAATGTTATTTTCCATAAAAAGGCAGTAAATATTTTACAATAAAAATGTTTAAGAAAGTTCATTTTTTTTCTAGATCATAATTATGCTACAGTTGAAGTTAACAGCTATTGAAATCCAGATACCTGAATGGAGACTGTAGGGGTTTGGACAAGAAATTATATGTTCCACTACCACCACTTTTTTACCCAGATAACCCAAAACAATGTGTGTGAAATTCTTATTCAGGTAAAGCCTATATTAGTATGCACTTGGATGAAACCACGGTTCCACTCGGATAACCATGTCCTTCTTATTTGAACTAATGCCTTATCACAAATGTCAGACTCAGGCACCAACCTGGATCTTTTTATCTCATCTTCCTCTAGCAGCCTTTGAGTTCCATCCCATTGGCTGGAACAGTAATTTTTGTAGACCTAACAGATACCAAGCTGGCAAACCTTAAAAAAGTCAGTGTTTGCAGTGGTCTCACTGGCTAGGACCAAGAAACGAGATAATAGCTCTCACATAACGTGTTCAATGGAAGAAGAAACTTTACTTTTATTTCCAGAAAATGGATCAAACTTTTTTGTATCTCAGACTATTTTTGCAACAGTAAGGAGATTTGTGAAGTGAATAACCTTGCTGCATGTACTCTTCAATACCAGAGATTTTTCATAATCACTCATACAGAAAAAACTTCACTAAGACTCTGAGGAATCTTGGAACATGTAAGGACAATTTACCAGGTATTTTTCTCTTCTTTCACTCATTACAGTCTCATAGTTCTAAAAAAAAGGTGGAAGAATATCATAGAGAAAATTAGTTTCCTTGCCAGGCAGTGCAATTAAGTGTTGGAGTACTCCATGATGTCATTGAGGAAGCCTCATCGGCTTAAGTTCCTTATCCCCATTTCAATTCATAGGCTGAATGGGGTACTATTTTTACAAATACATATGCATTTTTTTTTAAACATTCTGGGACTTCTGCTGAACTGGGACCATTAAGATTGTTAAGTTCTGAAGAATCTTCCAGATGAGAAAATAGGTACCGATATTGATTCTGATTCACAATACATGGACCCTGTCATGTTTTTAAATATTACATAAGCAAAGCTTATGGGTTTCTTTGGGTTGGGAAGAACTGCTATCAGTAGTATTGAAAATACAGATTTTTTGTTTCAAGAATTAATGGATCTATAATGTATTTTATATTTTATATTTTGTGCAAACTTGTTTGTTGTTCTAAAAAAAATCATAATAAATTATAGAAGCATTTCTCTGTATCAGCTTCACTGTGTACTATGCCTCTAAGCGAGAAAGAAGATAAACAGCAGTCTTACCTCTGTAGGCCAGTGTGCTATCTCCTGCAATAAGGCAGAGGACCCCTGCTGTTTGGAAGGCGGTCATGCTGAAGGTAGATTATACTCCTGGAGATTTCTCTCTGCCCTTTTCCTATCTTGCACCGGATCAAAGTAAGGGAGAAGCAGAAGAGCAGAATAAATCATCACCCTGACCACTGCTTCCCCAGACACCACCACTGTCCTCACTCACTATCTCCCATGGCACTAACACTCATGGCAGGACCTGTGACTCTGGGGGCATGGCTGCTCTTGGCATTACCTCACCTCTCTGTGGGCGTGCACCCTATAAGCCTGGAGCTCTTCCCATGTCCAGATTTTCCACTACACCACTTTCTCCCTTCTGCAGAGAAGGACTTCAAGCTGATGGGACAGAGAGGAGTACCCATCATACTCCTTTATCCCTGCCCTACACCAGCAATGCTTTACCATCCCTCTTCCCTCTCTGTTCTTCCATACAGATGGGCAGTTTTTCTCAATCCAAATTCTATTTCCCCCCTCATCTCCTTTTCCCCTAATGAGCAGCAGGATCTTCCCATCAATCAGTGAGACCCTGGCTTCACAGCACCAGGAGGTGGCTGCTTGACATAAGGGGGCACAACAACTGGAGGGCCTGTTTCCTATTCCAGGGCAGAGGAAAAACAGTTCGAACAATGGCTGGTAGGGGATTCCTCAAGAAAAAATAAAAGAAACAAGGCAAGGTTGTGGCCATCCTTTCACCGGCAGACTCTTCTTGTTGTCAGCAATCTGCCATTCATCAAGCAACCTGGGCTGCTCATTAGTGTAAGATGGCATAGATCCACTGAAAATCTGTGCAAGTTTGTGCTTACACATTTACTATGCCCAACACCAGTTGGGTGTTGTAAAAAAACCCAGAAAGTTTCTTCTTTCTATAGTGAAAGAACATTGTTTCAAAACAGTATACATTTACACTCATCAGTATACCTAATAGCCTATAAATTATACAGAAAGCTTGTGGATTTCAAAGTGCTTTTAGGTAATCTGTGTGCTTGTCCTTGGTAGGTGGAATCAAGCTATGAACTCCTACACCAAATTGCAGTGTATGGTTCCCAGCTGTAGAAACCCTACTGTGTAAAACAATATGAAGCGAGTGGAAAGACGTAGTCCAGAATCATATTTCTCAACAGAGTCAGGAGTGGATGGGAGAATAAAGACAACCAATTTTCTGAAAACCGAAATGGTGTAAACAAACTATGCCTTTCACAAATCTGCCCTTTTGATTTCTTTTTTCTTTTTACAATAGTTTGCTGATATTTTCTATTTTGCCCTAGTATCCCAAGGAATTTTAGAAACTGCATTGGATATGTGGAGAGAAAATTCTATAAGCTTTAAAATCTAGCCACCTCTTATTTGTAAGAAACCATAAAATATTTTAAATAAATGGTGAAGAGAAGTAGCTATCTGAAGTATGCAGTTTATAAGAAGAAAGCAGCAATGTTTTCAACAATCACGGAAATGTTGAAGTGAAAGAATAAGAAAGCCCAACACATATCAAACCCAGTTTTTAAAACTCCAATGAAACACTTCCATGGTCTGCATCAGTAGCCGGTTCCACTCACTGCTTTGTTATCTTTACAACATATTCCTAAATCTCCCTTACTACATATTAAGTCAGTATTTTATTGCCCTGCCCTGCAAGCACAGCACAGAGAACAAGCACTCAGTTACTCTCCTCTTTTAATATACTACCTTCTATAGTGGAAGACTACACATCCTCCTCATTTATCTTCCCATTTGTAAAATTGTTTAAATTTGTCCTCCTTTTCTTAAATGTCACTCTTACTAAAACTCTTGTTGCTACTCTCTTCTGGATTTGCCTACATCTACATTTCCTTAAAGTGTGGTCATATGAGGCCTCATCAGCCCTAAGTAGAACAGGATAATTTCTGTCCATGTCTTACATGTGATAATCCTGAAATAAGATGTGGTTTCTCCAACAGTTCAATATTTGTAATTCATTTTTATCTTGTCATCCATCAGACCTTTTAGATTTCTTTTTTCTACAGTACTGCTTCTTGCCTAATTGTACCATATTTTGGCATATATTCATCTGATTTCTCCTGAAAGCTAGGACTTCTCTTTACTGGATCTCATCATCAATTTGGGTCATTTCTTCAACTGACAAAGATACTATTAAATTATGTGCCAGTCCTTAGATAATTTGAACAACCCCCTGTGGTGCCATCTATGCATTTTGTAAATGCACCATCTACACTATCACAGAGCACATGACTGGAAATATGGATCAGAACCAGGTCTAAGACAAACCTCTGCAGAGCTACATGAGAACTGGTGCCTTTATTTAATAAAAAAGCACTGACAGTATCTGCTCAATTGAAGTTTTAAAATCATTTGTCTGGTAATTTCACGTGGACAGCATGTTGCTTATGAGAATGTCACATAAGACAATGTCAAAATCCTTATTGAAGTCAATATACAGCACAATTGCAGCCTCTTCCTCACTGACTGAGCCAGTTATCCTGTCAGAGAAGGAAATTAAATGGGTTTGACATAACTTGTTCTTAGCAAACCTGTGCTGTCTTGTTTTCTATCACTTAACTTTCCTCTCTAAGCTGATAAATTGATCATTTAATAACCCTGCTCTACTATCTTAGTATTGAAATTTGGAAGTCTGGCTTAATTTCTGAGTTCTCCTTTTTTTTTAAAGATGTGACTGTCAGAATTTTAGGTTTTGGGTTGCAAAAAAAACTTAAATATGAACTACCACAAATGAAATCCAGAAATATGGAAAATCTGTGACCTCCAACATTGGCTTAGCGCAGCAACAGTACATATCTGACACAATTCATTTTAGGATAGTAATACAACTGATTACAGGTGCAGAAAATATGGAACTTAATCTTCTGTGCTTCACCTGCACTGAATCTTTGTGATTGCACTTTGTGATTGATTGTGTTTGCCAAAACCCCTTGGTTACATTTTAACTGCCATTCTACAAACACTCAAATTAGGAACAGGACACAAGGGAAAGTTCTGCCCTGCATCTCCACAAAGAGACCACACTGCTGTCTGACAAATCAAGTGACTGATGTGCAGAGGAGAATATGTGCTTCTGCTGCTCTGAGACACTTAAAGGCAGAAAGGGAGAAGTAGAGGCCATGGCTAAGCTCCTGCTGCCAGTACCAAACAAAGAAGAGAAAGACGGCTTTAAGCTTGTAAAGACCAGAAACAAGGATCGTACAAGACGCATGCACTTTTGAACTGCACAGGGCTGTTTCTCTTTTCATTATCATTAAAATAAGAGGTCCCTTGAATGCTCATGTTAGTGCAATTCATATCATAGTCACTTCCGCATAAACACCTTGAAATCACTGCATATTGGTGTCAAATTCACATGCACTGTAATATCAGTTGTGCTTTTTCTCTTTCTTTAACAGAATGCAGAGCAAATAACCTGAGATCTTTCTAGGGAGATGCCTATGAATACGTTTTGGTTTTCTCCTTTGCTACATTTTAAGAAAATATCTTAATTTCTTCTGCCAGCAGTTTCAAAAATTCCATTTCTCAATTGGCCCAAACCAACAAAGTCAAAACATATCTAATTTGTGAGGTACATCATCAAGCCATTGGGCTTCTCTGTCAGATGGCAAAAGGTCCATGGAGGCTACTTGCATTTTCCATCTTTCTTGAGGTTTTCAGATGGAGTCATAAAGGATTTATGAATGAATTAGGCAGCAAGTCTCCATGACTTTGCTGTGCTTTAGATATTCCTTGTAGTTATTCTTTTCTGGGTCTTAAATTTCCATAAATAATAACTATATAAAAAGAGTTAGGAGGTGGGTTTGGTTTTTTTTTCTTTTTCTTTTACCCATGAGAGTGCCTTAAAATGTTTGAGCTGTTTCCTGCAGTAGTCATGTAACCACCTCCTGTCTAGACAGAAATATCAATATATTATGGCCATATAAAGAAAGGCCAGGAAAGAGCAGTAGAAAGCAAAAGACAAAGAGATCTGGGATTTGAGGAGGTCTCTCAGCAAATGTTCATACCAATATTTATTGTGTTTATCCAAATAAAAATATCCTTCCAAGCATGTTTTAAAAAGGATATAAAGTTTACATAAATGTCTGCTTTCACTGGGCTCTATGATATTTTCTTTGAATTTTGGATGTTTTTTCCTTGAAGAAAGTAGTCAGCATCAAACTCAGGATTTATGTAATTCAAAGGAGAATGAAAATGCAAACAACTAAAGAAAAATTAACACTGTGGTATGTACAAAGCAATAAGACATCCAAATCTTAATGCAAAAGATATCACTAGATTACTTTCCCCCTAAAACTGTAGACTGAAAGTAGACAGGAACAGGCATTTTGAAAAAAAAAAAAAGTATCTTAAGCAGAAAATATTAATGTTAGGCAATTGAGTCTCAAAGAGACTCTGTTTCTGTCTGTTCCTATTTTTACTTTCATTGTATTGTAACTCTTGTTTTTGAAATAATTTCATTTTGGAAACCTTACTCAGGAGCAAACAAAAAAAAGATGATGTGGATGAAAGTTTGGCAAAAAAAAATACGAAGGCAATTTAGTAGTCTCTGATGTTCACACAATATATGAGCATGCTATTCAAGAGAATAGTAATTACTGACTTAAACGTGTTTGGCAAGCGTATTTATCTGTCTGCATGTGCATTCTTGTGTTTTGGAGTTGCCACTTGAACAAATGCGTATGAACGTTAGGTCAACTAAGTACTTTCAAGGAGAAATCTTTCCAGGAAAACAGTGAAAAATGTAGAGGAAAACAGGAATTGTGCAAATGTAAAAAATCCACAAATTATGAATATTTTTTTGCTGTTCATCTTTTTCTTTCCAAAAAAGTCGATCAAATGTTTGCAGAATTTACATTCCTACAATGAGGATGTTTCATTACTGTGATATAGATTTCTATTATTTCTAAAATGCTGACAAATAATTGACATACTACTGAAAGATAGGTAAAAAAGTTCACTGGGTGGATGGATGTCAGTAGGCTCGCACATGTACGTGTGATGAAACTATTTTTTTGCATCCCAATTATACTATATTCTTTCAAACAGGAAAAGAAATCCAGTGTCTGGTCTCTTTTTCTTTTTTCTTTTTTTTTTTTTTTCCCTGATGAAGATCCCACCATATTTCTTTGAGGGAGATATTTGTAAAAAAAGTGTGTAAGAACTTTAGATTTGGTTCAGAGCAGAAGAATGGGTGATAATTAACTCTCAACATAAGATTCCCATGGGCTGGTTCAATCCACCCTTTTGAAAAGATCATCTTTCCTGCTCCCTCAGGTTTACTGAAGATATGTCGCTTTTAAAACTGCAGTCTTGAATTTTTCCTGAAATTGTTTATTTTTTTCCTCCCTCACTATCCCTGCTTTTAGTATCCTGTTTTAAGTGTTGTGACATCATACTGCACCACCTGAAAGCACACAGCAATTTGTTTAGACAGTATAGCTTTGGGGGAATATTTATAGAGCTGTCTGCGCACTGAAATCCTGCCGTGGAACAAAACAAGTTCTAATCTTTTGGGGATTTACATGATCAAGTCAAATGCCAGCATTGACACTTGGTGTGATTAAACAGGCTGTTGTATCTTTATAAACTGATTATACAGCAATGCAGGCTGTTCTACCAGAGGGAGGTGTCATTAATGCTAACAGCGAGTCTGAGAACAGTCTCTTTTATCCTCTAAGGTTAGGTTTGTTCCACCACTGGTGTCAAAGGGAGAGCTGACGCTACCACAGAACCTCAAACTGCCTCATGAACACATCACTATTAATTTCATCCCCTGTAATATCAGTGCCTTCTGAAGTTACCTGACATTTTGCCATATATCACAGAGAGCATCACCATCAGACAGACTCACAGAGAGCATCATCATCATACAGACTCTTTCTGCAATAGAAACAATGGCAGTCATGGCGAGACTTCTCAGGAAAATGAATTGAAAGACTATTGTGTACCTGATAATGTTAACATCTATATTGATGTTTGATAGCCAGCGAAAAAAGGTTTCCTATAAATCAAAGGAGTAGAGAATGTCAAGGGTTTGCTCGTCTTTTATTAGCGTTTAACCACTATTTGATACTTGTTGAAGGCAGAACAGAAAAATTTCCACTCATTGCATTTTTTCTAAGAAGGTAAAAATCATCTGTTGGAAGAAAATGTTTGAGGGGAAAAACTAGGAGAGGTGAGAATTACGTTCAGGGCACAGGAGCAGAGTCTGGTTTGACTTATTTTTCTGATTGACACAGCCTGTAAGATCTTAGACACATCATTTCATTACTGTATGCCTCTTCTCCATAAAATATGTCTCTTTCCTATAATTTGCCTGTGCCTCCTTATGTTTCTCCACTATCTTGCCTGGATTACCACTTACTGGAGTCAAACCATAACCTCTTCAAACATGGAGGCAGCAGGTGATTCGAGAAACCTAGCAACTTCATGTGAGGGCCCACAGGATACACAAAAAGTTGGTGGCTTTTATTCACTGCCAGTAACAGCTAGGAGAGCCCACAGCAGAGAAGTCACTGGGCCATATATAAAGGTGCCATGGGTCACATGCACTCTGTAGGCTGCAGGTCTGGCCCAGTATTTTTAAATATAAGCCCTTCTGTTTATTGAAACTCTCCCGCTACACAAAACATTAAGCATAAAACAAGCATGGTCATTGGTATGACTTGCTATATGGTGCTACCGTATAGTATAAATATGTATAGCTTAGCTGGATAAATATGCAGAGAATATGTAATTACTCTGCCAAAAGTGTCTGATTTTATGAAAGTCTTGGCAGGTGTTAGGAGTACTCTTGAAATATGACATGGCGAGTTTGATATGCAATTTGAGATCATTCTGTTAGTTCTGATGCAAAATTATGAAAAATCCTCTTTTTTTTACTGTTTAATTTTAATCACAGTCTCATTGTACTCCAACAGTCTTATAGCTACTCTTGAGTTACTGAAAGTAACATTTTTAAAATAACTTTAAAAATACAGTTTCAAAACTGTTTATATGAGCAGAGAGTTTCCCAATTTAAAAGCTGAAGGATTACAGAACATGAATTAGACCTTGAGCTTCTTAAATGTCAGGGAACTTACGTAAGCAGGACTAAAAATTTTTGTAAAATATTTATGTTCTGTCATTTTTCCCTCAGGAGACAAAGGAAACAGTATAAGTCTTCCTCCCTGCTTATCTTCAGCTATTTGGTAACCATAACTACAACCTAGCATTGGCTACTTAGTAGAAACAAACACTTCTGTAGGACATCTGTTTTACATGGCTGTTAAATATTTCTTTCTTCAAAAACATCTGCAGGAATTCCCTTATTCCATACTGAGAAAGAATTACTCCTATTCTCTATTAAGAAAAAGGAAGCAATTTCCAACTCATAATTGAGTGAGTGACTTCTGCCATGCCATGGGTAAGACTTCAGCTTAGGTCAAGGACCATTTCTGAGAACTCTCTTGCACCCATGCAGACAGGTACTGAATTCAGTGGACTTCTTGGGGATGTCTGCAACAGCAGGGCCTAAATACTAACCCAAATGGAAAATGGATGCCTCTTCTTGTTACCGTGGATTACATGCTTCCTTTTGTGTCTCAGAATTACAGAATGGTTAAGGTTAGACCTCTGGAGGTCACCTGGTCCCACCCCCATGTTCAAGCAGGGCCACCTAGACATCATCAGAGACACCAAGAAATCATGTACAACATGATCTCTTACAGAAAAGCTTTCTCTGTTCCATGGGGGAGATCAATGCAGTTTTAAAATGAATACTTACATGAAATGGAGATTGTTGACATTTTTAGAGGAGCAGATAAGGTCTTAAAAGCATTTAAATTTCAAAAATTCTAACAAATCTGAGTCCTTAGTCTTAGCAGTCACATTTACAGCTGGTTCCCAAGGGTGAATCATATTGTCTGTGCTAGAAACTCATGGCATTGGATCTACAGGCATCGAGCTTTTAATTTCCATACGTTCATAACTAGATCTTCCGTGACAGTTGAGCTCACACATGCCCTTTAAAACTGAGTCCCTTGTTTTGCGTGTCTTCCTTAGCATGTTTTTCATTTTAAACCAACATAAATTGAGGGTTTATATTGGTTTAAAATGTCTCAAGGCAGCAAGTAATCTTCTGACTGATCTCTGATTTCTAATGCTTGTTTGCCAGACTAACTATACAAGTTTGTCTCTTGGTAAAAGGGTTTTCTGTGCAAATGTCCAACTGTTTTGAAGTACGTTCAGGAGAACTTTATATGAGGAATGTAATTCTGAAGTTTGCATTTAGGCAAATGGAAAATAGCAGGATGTTAATTCAGTTGCATGCTGCTGTAACTGCTATCAACAGGAAACCAAGCCAGCCTGCCCACTTATATCATCATAGACTCTCAAATGACAGCACCATTTTTTACTCCATTCAACCTCTATTTCTCTTTACCTCACCCTCCTACTCCACAAGTATCTTCTGTCGCTAGTATGTCTTCCTTTCTACCCCTTCTTCATGGGCTACTGTAAACACATCTGTCTTTTTCACATTCCAGTCTCGGCTCCTTTTTGACATACCTGTCAACCAAGAAAAGAAAGTACAACCTGTGGGGATATGGTATATGAGAAAACATGCTATCAATTAAGATAAGGATTTGTACCAGGAAGGAAAAGCTGATAAGAAGTCTTGTCTAAATAGTTGAGAGTGAGAACGTGAGGATGACATAAAATGTTTGAAATGGCTAAGAACTCTGAAAACAGGAAATTCAGGCATAGGAAAAATACAAGGAAGGAGATGATTTGTGCATAGGGGGCTATTTGGAGGTGTTCATGAAACAGGTAACCATTAGAGTAAGCACTGCTATTGTGACAACGTTGGATTAGGAGGTTTGGGGGTTTTAATATTTTTTTTTAATATTAGATAATATTTAAAATTTTAGGAAGAAAATGCAGAAAAGGCAATGGTTAATATTTGTTTGCTCTACCCACAAGTGTCCAAATTCCATCAACTGCCAATATACCATCCCAAATCCAAATTTATATCAACAATGGATAACAGCAATGGACAATGTCTTTGCTGGGATTCATCTTTTGACACTATACTGCTTGAGTCAGGATCTTAACTTAGAGTACTATATTTAAATGTCTATTGACTAACTAGAATGATTGCTGCACAGCAGCTACTATTTTTATGCCCTTAAAGTAATTTTCTCAAGGATGAGTGTGTCTGATTTTTTTTAGTTCCTGGCTGTTAGTATAACAACATGGTGATTAGTACAACACTTACATTAGTTTATTTCTTTAAGATAGTTTAACAACCTTGTCTTTATTCAGGTCATCAAATCCATCAGTAAGCACAAAAATAATAGGAACTTTTTTTTTTCAGAATAGTTAAGAAACTATAAATCCCACCTAAGTTACTAAAATTTGTAGGTGCTCAGAAAGCCTTCAGATCAGACAGTTTGTATTTAAGAGTAAAACATGAGTTTAGGAACTGAACATTAACTACAAAAAAAAAGCCAAATACAACCCACAAATAAATTCTGAATCTGTGAGTTCTAAGAAATGAAAAATTTTCCTATTAAAGAAAAAGTGATACTTCTTTGACAAAGAGATAGAAAAGAAGTTAAACTTTCAAATAGCATTATGTTGAGTAAACCACGAAAAAATACAAAGAACCTTATACTAAGGAAGCAAGTTTATGAATTAACATTCAGTTTTTAGTAAATAGCATGTGCTATTGTTTTTGTGGATCTCATCGACTGTCCTGACCTATGTTTACCAGAAGATTCTGTCTCGACAACCTAAAGAATTCCTAAAATTTTGATTTTCATTTTATTTAAATGTGTGTTAATTTACATCTCCTTAGAACTACTTGCAATTTTGTTCATCACTGCCACACAAAGATATCACCTCTCTTTGACCTCATAGTATCAACAACTACAGTTCTTTGTTCAATGTGCGTAAATGCTTACAGTCTTCCTTTCTTGTCCTTTCCTTTTCTCAGGGAGTTAGCTTGCTGGCATCCTGGAAAGAATTTAGGAATGAAATATAAGAGAAGGGTTTGTCCAGGAATCCTACTGCAGGATTTCTTAACATGAGTGTTGTCTTCTTTTGAATTTTGCTGCCTGACAGGGAAGTCATGGTGTACAAAACCATAGCACTTCAAATGAAACAAGATTCAAGATTTTCAGAAACAAAATACCTTTTTTGGTTTACTCCAACCTAACAAAAATCTAGTCTGGCTGTTCCTCAGATTTCAATTCCTCAGAAACTGAGGAAAGCCTCAGAGTGATTAAAACACACACTCAGGAGTGTGCAGTGACAAAAAGATATAACCCTGTTCTGAGCTGTCATGATCTGCAGTAAATACCAGACTTTGTGTAGGCTTTTAAACGAAGAAATCTCTGATCGGCGTTTTAAAAATTAAAATGACACCAAATTGACAAGGTTTGTTCAGAAAATCACTACAGATGTTTTACACACTCCTTGGTTAATACTAGTTGTCTTTTAAGCCTTTGTTTCCATCTCCCCTAAATGTGAGTACTTCCATATGTTCTCAGAAAAATTCCAACTATGAACATTTTTTTCTGTCTTTGCTACTCTGTCACTCATGTTAAAAGCTGA
The DNA here is from genome assembly GCF_000708025.1 of Charadrius vociferus. Lineage (NCBI taxonomy): Eukaryota > Metazoa > Chordata > Aves > Charadriiformes > Charadriidae > Charadrius > Charadrius vociferus. The sequence goes on from NW_009649137.1 coordinate 528,180, forward strand.
TCTGTGGTTTCTAAAAATAGTTGGTAAGAGGTAATAAAGCTGTGTCTAATATAACTGCCATTCCATCACAAGTTTGTGAGCTTAGTGTTATTTTTACATGAAAGCCTGGCTGAGTCAGAAAGACACCAATAATGAGGAGAAGAGTCTTTTTTCATGGCAAGATCAGTGAGAAAGCTCTCTGTTGAACATATAATGAAGTTCCTCATTAAACTCCGTCTATTACTGCATCACATTTTGGAAAATGGGATTTAAATAAATCTGTAGTATTTTTTTTAACTGTTGGAATCCTGCCAGCAATAGGAAGTGGTAGGAGAACAAGGGACAGAGGTGAATAAAGATTACTGGATGATTGTAAATAGAAAGCAGGCATTTCCGGATGGATTTGAGTCAAAAATCTACGGCTTGATATAACCAAGATTCTTCACTAGCTGTATTAACAGCTATTATTCCAAGATTAGAAGTGACTTTGGATGTAAGTTGAGGCATGGTGACTCGCATGTCTGTTTTTGAAAATCTTTGCCTGAAACCCTGTGTTTGTGCAGCACAACATAAAGATGCACATTGTGGAAGACATTCTTCATTAATGCTGTGAAGCATACTGAGAAGAACCTGGATTTTCAACATGTAACGAAAAAATATGGGTCAAAGGGGTAGGTGGGTGGCAAAAGAAGGGAGGCAAAAATAATGTGTAACATATTCACATCTCAATTAAGTGCAACATCTTGCAAAAAATCAAGTGATAAAGTATTTTCTTGTGCATTCCCTTGGATTCATTGCTGCCTTTTCCACACAGTTATAACATAATATAAAATATAGCAACAATTGCTTGATTTCCTAGTGTAATGTTTTAATAAGCCTTATAATACCATTAGGGACCACTGCGGTGTGTTTTACTTTCAATGGCTTCCTAAACCCAAATACTACCTGTATCACCACTGTCTTATGCAGACGTATGACGTCCTTATCAGAAGTACACTTATGCAGATATACTGCAAGATTCAGAATATTTTTATGCCTGGACTGTATGTTCACACATATACTAGATACAGTAGTCAGTGTATCAGAAGAAATTATACAGTCCGTTTTGCCCTTCATTTTTTTCATGCGCTATTCAGAGGATTATCACTCCTCCCATGCTGTTTCCCACAGAATAGATGTGTAAATTCACAGTATTTAGCCATACTAAAATTAATATAGATATTTTAAGGGTTCTAATTTTTGCTTATGCTTGTCCATGAAAGTGTCTCCCTGACAGATTCATCTTATGCCTATACTACAGGATCATCATAATAAAGTCTTGCTGTGTAGTACATGACTAAGTACAATGTGAGGGAACGATACAGTTGATACGTTGACTCAGGTATAAACAGGTATATACAGACTGCTTTATGGAACTGAAACACAAACACATTTTTAATGATTAAGGGAGATGGAAATTTCACAAAGAAATTATGTAACATTGAAAAATAATGGAAACATCAGTGAGAACTAATAATGTACACCTACTAAAAAAAAAAAAAGTAAATGCAGTGAACAATTTAAAATTTAAAAAGTAGCCAAACCTCTCATTTTCAGTCTCACTCTGACCTTCTGATAGTTGCTAAATCTGGATTGAGGTTTACCACATGCTAAAATTATGATCTTTTTTTATATTTTACTCCTATTTTTTTCTATAGTTTTTTCTGTCCTTATCAGTTATATTCAACATCTGTTTCCTTTATAAATATATTCCATAGTTTACAGAAGAATTAAGACAGAAAGCAGCTTCTGAACATTTCCTTTGAAGCATCTACTTTTTCACCTTTGTGGTCATCCATTGCGGTCAATCAATTTTTAATTGAGCATAATTAATATTTTTTTAGTATTTTCAAAATGCAAAACCTGCAAAATAAATCAAGCATTGGATCATCTGTGCAGCATTCCCATTATATTAAAGTTAAAGAAATGAAGGGGCATATTTGTTAATGTATAGTGACATTATGGTCAATTGTTTTGCTGGGATAGCCTTATTGTTTCGCTCTGCCAGTATTAGAATTGTCTGTTAAGGCAGAAAACAGGCTTAGAAAATATCTCCAAAACTTCATTTTGTCACCCTGATTGGAACAGAGTGCGTGTTAATATAATGTTACTTGCATCATACAGAACTTCTCAACAGCAGCTCTGAAAGTACTTCATATGTAAGGAGACTGAATGCAAGGTGATTTCCCTAAAGGCATTTCACAAGCCTCTGGCATTCCCATCCTTCCCTGATTGACTAGGAATTTTTCTCTTTTTGAGACAAATTAAGATTAAGGGAGATATATACATTAAATTGCAATATCCTTGCATGATGAAAGTGATTCTTCTTTGTCAATGAAAGTGGTTCTTCTTTGTCCACAACACAAATTTATTAAGTGGAAGCTAGGCAACTTATTTTAAAGATATTAGAAACATTGTAAGCGACTACAGACTGCTAAGATATGTACCACACGTGCACCTGACCATAACATCTTCTGTTCATGTGTTTGAAGGGAATGAGCCTGTTAAAGTAATTCCCTCTTGCCTTTACCTTAAAGTCTCATTTAGAATTAGGAAACCACTGACTCGGTGCTTGCATTTGAGCTATTAAGTCCATTCACAGGTCTCACTGGTGTATTAAAATCCCAGCTTTGCTATTTTATTTGCTGTTTCTTGCATTTGTTTTCCTTTCACTGTATTAACACAATAAGTTCTCTATCTCCTCTATCTCCGATTTTTAATACATAGGTCTTTTTACTATCACTATTAAGATCATTGCTTCAGATGATGTACAAATTTGTAGTTTTTACATCGTTTTCCCTGGTCCTAAAAGACTAAAGAAAACAAAAGGAAGACAAAAAAACAAGTAAAAGAAACCCCACCAAGCTCTTATTACAGGCAGCTATAGAAGGAACATTCTAAAAAGTGGCCAAACATCAGCATTCTATATTGGTGTAACCATAAAGTTTCAGAATGAAAGTATTTCAGTTAACCTTGAAGCTGTTGTTTTGGTTTGTTTCCCTTTGATTGTCTTAGTGACATAATCTCGGCAACAAATTGACTGTAGACAGTACATGTATAGGCCATATGATGTAGGTACCCAGCTATGTTCTGCAAGTACATAGAATTCCTCACCACTGTGGGAATATCTGCACTTTATTTTGAGGAGGACTTTAAGAGTGTCTCTTGACCGAACTTGCTGGAACCTGCCCTTGAGAACATGGAGAACCACATGAGCATAGGTGGCAGTTTATTAATCCCCCAGGGGACAAGTCAATCATCTAGACAAAGGGTGAAGACCAACATGAGGCAGATTATCCCATACTCAAGCTTACTTTAAAAATAACTCTTTGTAAATGATACATACATAGCAAACCGTTTGATCAAGAGTAAGAAAGATAGCTAAACCCAACTGTTATTTTAATAACGCCTGGAAGACCTAACACAGATGAAAGCCTGAAAGTTCAGTCTGTTACTGAACTGTGAGATGAGAAACCTTGATATCACCATTACCTAGAAGAAGAAAGAAAATGTTGTGTCTGTAAACAGGACTCAAACCCCAAATTCCTGCTTCTAAGGCTCAAGCTTTAGCCACACAAATCTTTTGTATTTCTCCTATTCACAGTCTTTTAAAGGATGGAGTATTCATTTCCTGGTAAATATGGGCCTGTAAAGAAGACCTTTTTGTATTACAGTTAGGATATCTCTTTGGGATAACTGTGCTCTGTCACAGTGAATTAAGTCACAAAGGGTTACTCTGAACAGCTCAACTCAATCCGTCCTAGAGCAAGAGAGCAATCTGAATCCCTTCCATGCAAGCGCTACAAATATTTTATTACCTGCAATTCTCAGTTCACCAAGAATAAACTCTTACGACAGATGTAGTCCCCAAATTTTACCTGTGTAATAATGATCTATCAAATAGCAAGAATTCACTACCTTAAGTATTGATTTGGTTCAGGTGCTGGTAAAAAGTGTTAATTTTTCATGAGTCTCAGCACAGATGGTAAAACAGCACAGAGTTTTCAAAGTATTGATCATCTCAGAAACTGTGTGCTGCAGCCCTGTAATCAGAAGGAATGAACAAAACCTCCTACAGGGCAATGGAATTCTCATTTTTTTCTAGATTTTATTTTTTTTTAACCTCATAACTGCCTGAAAGTCCATATCAGAAGGATGAACAGTACCCCACAATTACAACATATGTTTATCTGAGACACATCAATAATTTTTGAAAATACTTGTGAAAAGTAACATAGTTAAATTTAACATAGAAATTAACGTAAGTTTCTTTTTGTGGTACCTGCTGCTAAATGTAGATGTTTTATTCCAGCACCTTTGAACTGTAAAATTTGGTAAGTTAAATGCTATCCTGTATGGAAAGAAACAATAATAATACAGTTCCATACTTTATCCTGTATTCTGTGTTCCTGCTTGCAGTGAAGTAGAATCAAGTCTTGTCTGAAAGTAATTTTCAAAAACAAATGCACTTTTACTTGTAAAGTATGAATTTCTGCAGTAAATGTTACCTCTAAACTTTCATTTTCTGCTGAGCTCATATTCCATTTAGAAAAGCCTCAATAAAAAGCCCACTCTGTTCTTTCTCAAATATGCTTTAATTTAGATAATGTTTTGTCTTAGATAATATTCTCATTGATGTAGATCATGACTTGTTTGGTGACTTGTTTGGCTGAATTAAACATATTGCTGAAAAGTGGAAACAGCCAATTAGAACAAATACTCATTAGCATTTGTAAAAAGGTTTATTAAATGCTTTTAAGTTCCCACCTTGTGAGCAACTAAAACTCCTTACTGCTCCAAAGCAAGAACTTTTTGCATTCATGTCCCCTCTCTACATGCCCCTTCCTATGGAAGCAAATTCTACAACCTGCAGATTCT
>NW_009649137.1:533091-571011 GCF_000708025.1 Charadrius vociferus
TTCAGAATTGAGCACAGAATTCAGATTTTTTTTAGGTTACATTTTCATATGATTTCACCCCTTTAAAGAGATGAGGTATAGTGTTTTAAAACTATTCTTTGTCACTTATTGCTATACTACATGGGCAACTTGAAAAACGGGATGAACTTAAACTTCCAACACCAAAGAATTTAAAAATTACTGAGTCTCTCACTGCTTAAAAAACAGGAACAAAGATTGACCTACCTACATCACAATGCAAATCTGGAGTAGGAGCTGGGAGCAGAATTTAAAATTGTTTTCACTGAGTGTGGCTTTATACAAACATAATCATTCCTTCCTCATAAAATGTCAACATATTAATTATGGAAGAGATACAGTTTGGAAGCATTTATGCATATGCATTACTGCACATAAATTCTATTTCATGAGACCAGCGTTCACAACCATATATCCTTATGAAAAGATATTTTTAAAATTTATTTACTCTTAAAGTAAAATCTCTGATGGAGATATGTTATTGAGAAGTTGCTCCAGAAACATCGTTCATTCATACTTTCAGCAAGAAGGGAAATGACAACAGAGATACAAGAGACCAAGAAACTTGGCTGCTCTTAAAGAAAAAAAAAGAAAAAAAAAGAAAAAGAAAGAAAAAAAAGAAAAAAAGAAAAAAAGAAAAAAGCATATTTACAGGAGCACATGTTTAAAAGAAAAAGTAATCTAAAAAGCTAACAAAAAGACAAAAAGACAGACTCTCTTTAATGAATGTACTGAAAGCAGCAAATGGTATATACATCGCCTAGCAAACTCTTGCTGTTCTTGTTGAGGAAAATCTTTCAGCACAGTCCCATAGCATGGAAGAGCTTTGTACTGTGTTTTCAGCTTCCCAGCTTGGTTACCCATTTTGTTGTCTGTCATGCCATTCTACAAAACTGCACCAAAGACTCTACGCTTCCCCTTCACAAGAGACATTTCAGTGCCAGCAAGCTCTTTGGCTCCAGCAACGTTGCCATTCCAAAGAAGTTGCCAGTGTTGCTAATTGAACTATCGCTGCTCCTGCTGTTCACATTATTTTACCCTGTCCCTAAAAGCAGTGGGACAGGTTCTCCTTGTACAATTTAACTATGAAGAACTATTCTGCAAAACAAAAGAAAGAAGCTAATGATGAATTGAAAGCTATTCACTAATAATGGATAAAACTTGCTAAACTGAAACACCAAAAAGCATTCAATGTTTTAACTGAAGAGTGTAGATTCTATTCACTTTAGTATGTTTGTGTTTGGCCTATTTTATACAGACAAAGGATTGAAGAAAAACTGCACTTTTTCATGGAGTATTTGAAATAGTTTGTTCCTAAGTGAATAATGAGTGCTGCAGCTTTCTCTTAAAAAAACAACTCAGCTTGTTCTGCCAACCCAGCCTTGCTCCCCTTTTCTATGCTGTCAAACATTGCTTTCATGTGTTCCATGGAAAAGATGAGACCTCTCTTTTATAACTGTTCTCTTCTCAGTTCCAGCTTCAAGCCAAGTAGCTGTCTGGCAGCATGGAGTTTTAAAGATGTTGCTTCTCCACTGCCTTCCTGAGCAGTAATTTCAAGCGACTAACCAAGCCGGACCCATGGGACAGCACTAATATTGCATCTCCAGTGAAGAGATGTCAGACATTGACTTTAGGGTGGGACAGAAAGTCCCATCAAGGCTCAAGGCTTGACTTTATAACATGCTTTTAGCGGCTGTCAGACAGGGCATCAAGCCTTTCACATTGTAACTGGAATAGACATCCCAAAATAGATTAAATACATAAATATTTGTGAGTTCCACTAATGGAAGTGTCTTGACTACCAACATGTGGAATCATCTTAAAATATCAGAGGAAAGAACTTTTCTGACAGAGCGCTTACTATAATTTTGTTTTGGTTTATATTTGAATAAGAGATCTAAGAAGATGGTTCCTGGGTGAAATATTTTGCTGGAGTATGAGACATGACATGATGATATGTTTAATTACCTCTTATTTATCTTAAGCATTTATAGAATTGCACCAGGGAAACTGGTGCATATTTATAAAGATCTGTATCTTTCATATCTACATCTATCTATATTTTTACCCATTCAGATCTGTCTATTTTATCATAAAGTAGCTCAATAGATCACTTATCCAAGGATATCCCGTAAGACTACTGAAGTGCATATTTGAGTTGCGAATCAAGGACAAATGCTGAACTCAACTGAACTGAATAATAACTGAAAGAAATGCTGAACAGAATGATGAAAGAGCAGCTGAAACTGAATAATCGTGAGGCTGGGGTGATGCATGGGAAAGGGGCCACCGTTTGGGGAGCTGTCACTATGCAAAGAGTTACTGAAAGAGAATCCCTGCCTTCTACTCTTGTGCAGAAAAGTTTCCACAGAGTCACTCAGAGTAAGCATGTAGTACTTATAAACTTAGGTCCAGTGTAGAGGAATGAATCATTTGCGGCTTGCTGAGTAATAGGTGGTCCCCTTACAGGAGGAGGACTAGACTAGGAGTGTTCTTTTCCCTAGGGAATAGAGGTAAGACAAAATCTTATCATGCTTGGCCTTCCTTAGCCCAATAACAACAAAGGGCATGACTGCAAAAACAGTCTTCTGGGTTCCTTGCCTGCCTTCATTCAATGTTTGGCCCTTTCTGCCTAAAGATACAGAGTTCCTTTGCCTTCCATTTACGAAGCATAACTTAACAGGACTAAGTAGTTTAAAATATTTCAGGTATGAGTTCAGTGGATACTAGTTGGCTTAGGAGTGGCTGGCACTGTGCCAGCAATGCTCACCATGCCTGACTTTCTGACGGGGAAAGAAAAAATGCGGCTCACTGAAGCAAAACGTCCCAACAGGAAACATGACCAGAAAGAACTTTTGGGATCATCCAGTGTGACCTCTTGAATACTACAGCATATTCAAGAATTGAATACAATCCAGAATATTACATTCACCTAGTTGCCTCGTGATTTGCACTGCTGTTTGACTAGCAAGTGACAATGTGAAGCATGATTCAGTCTCATCCCTATGGATTAAAACTGCAGGTAACATGCAGCACTGATGAAGACTATTAAGGAAATCTAACTGCTTGAGCTGAAGCATGAAACACTGCATATAAAAAGATCACCTTAAAATGGGAGAGAGAAAAAAATATTCTCAAATAACATAATGACAGCAATAAGCCCAACATACTAACACAAAATCACCGTTTCATTCATCCATCCATCACTGAACAAACATTGTAAGTATCAGCTTGTGGTCTGTAGTACGCTAAAAGCATCATCTGTGGCAATATGCTCCTAGCCAAAAGGCACACAGAATAAAAATCTAGACTTGGACGATGGTGATCTATATTCTGACAAAACAAGAAGTCTATGAGAACCCTTAATCTGTGCAAATATACTACTTACAAAGTTTTCATCTGTGATTCCTATAAGCATCTTCTCTACCTGGAGGATTCCTTATGCTTGGATAGTCAGTGCAAGTGCTAGCTAAGAGACCAGTTGAAAGTTATTCAAAACTTTAAAAGGAAAATTTCCAGTGCAACAGTTGAATTTCTTCTTTTTGGGAGGATTATGAAGGACAGTATGAAAAAAAGACTGTTAAGAAATGCAGTCAGAAGGATGACATGGTATAGTGCTAGTCTTTGGCTAAAATAACTAGGAAAACTGAGAAAATAAAAAATGTTCTTTGTAATATGAGCATCTTGAACCAACGTGACTAATGGGTTTGTGGACCTCTTCATGTTTCCAAAAGGCATCACACACTGTACAAGAAGTACAGCACGTCTGTCAAAAAAAGTTGATATGAATCAGGCCTCAACAAATAGAAAGAAAGACTTTAATCTGCAGTTGCAGATTTTCTGTCTTTCTGCTATTTTTTTTTTGTCTGTAATATATTAAGAAGTATACAGGGATAATATAAAAAAACCTAAACAAATATATTTTGCTGTTAGAAGACATAATTTTAAATCCATTCAAAGTTATTTCATCTGCTAAATAGATTACCAAGTTTTACTCATTACAGCACAGCAGACCCTAGATCTTCCAAGAGAACTTTGTACCAGTTTGAGACAAAACCAGTTTAGCCTACTTGCTTAATAGTCCTTAAAAATAAAGTGCTGCCTTAAATAGATTGGGCTGAAAAATGGTGTCCAGCTGTTGAAGGATCCTTGTTGCCACATAAATTAAGTACAACTACTTTGAAACATCTTTTACAATTCTGCACTTTCTGGACATAGACTATATTTCTGTGGAATTTAAAGATGCATTTCCTCTGCTCTCCTGAGCATTGTGACAAAAGCAGAGAACTAAATTTTTTATGCTTTCTGCTTCCAAAACCTTAACCTTATAGCTCTCCATATTTGTTCCTCTTACTACAGGATAACTACTTCTGCCAAGGAATGATCAAGGTATTTCTCACCATGTGTTTCTTTAACATGTTCACAGATCACAGTAGATTGATAACAATACTGAAGAAGATGATGAGAATTCCATTTAAAAATAAACTTGGCCAATTGCTGTGCAAAAAAAAAGAGAAAGAAAAGAGCATTGACAGCTGAACAGAGCAGTTCATACTTCAAAGTATAAAATTTGGTTATTTTTGTAGTATTTATAATTTCTTTCATGTTATATGATAAGCTCAAATCCTACAAATCCTTCACATATTCAGAAATCCCATTAAATTCATTCTCAGAAAGAAAAAACTTACAAATCTGGCACCCAAATATCTGAAATTATCCATATTTTCAGCTTTTTTGTCTACTTTTTTAATGCAATGTCTGTTAGTTTCACCATATTTTCATGGATAATCAGAAAAAGAAAGGAGTAAATTATCTAAATATATTACTTTTCAAGAAAGAAATCTTGAGAGACAGATAAATATTCTGTTACAGCATAAAAACTTTCTCACTGCTAAAATCCCCTCACCACAAGCAATAGTTGCACTTCAAGGTCACTTCCCTCCCTTCCTTCAGGAGTCTCAAGTTTCTTCCAGTTAGTAGCTTGGCAGCCCTGCCTGTATTCCTTTCCTTACTTACTGGCAATGCAGACAGTGTTGAACAGTTAAAAAAAAAAAAAAAAAAAAGAAAGAAAAACCAAAAAACCAAAATAAATCATGTACACCCCAAAAAAAAACCCCAGAAAAACAATGTTAAAAGATATCAGGTATTTATTTCTTAAAGTCATTTTGTATAGACATATTGCCGGATGTTTTTAAATGCCAGCTTCGGTTAGGATGAAGCCTTTCTGTTGCTCTTCATCTTCTAAGTAAAAACATTTAAAATTAATGAATGAGGGGGGGAAAGACCCAAGTGTGGTGTATAGAACAAGCCCCACCAGCTAGATTTTTTGGTCACCATATGGTTCTCACCAATTTTCTGGTGGATCTCAAATTAATCATGTTGCTAGGTTGCCACATGGATGATCTGTAACAGGGTGGCTTTGTGCTTTTCAGAGAGCAGTTAACCCCATTTGATTAGAAGCTGGAGAGGGACTAATTGACGGGTAATATTAGGAGAAGAAAGCCTGAGAAAGAGCACTCAGCCAACAGGGCAAATTCATGTGAGACAAACTGGCAGCAGACCAGGGGACTGTACTTACTTTGGGAGGTTTAATTTGAATTAATGAACAGTGCACTATAAGAAGGGTCAAAAAAGGAATTTGACTGTACTGTTAGTTCATTTGAGGCTCTTAAAAAGTTAGCTGACCTACAGATCTCCTGTATCTCCATTTTTGAGAAAATAGCAGCCTTCTTTAGTTTTACTGTTTGTCTCTTTCTGAGTTTTCCTGTCTGTTTTGTTGGGTTGATTGTTGGTACGGTTTGCGAGGTTTTTTTTTTTCCTTTTTTTCTGTCTGCTTATTAAAAACTACCCTACTTAATTTTTATCCTCTCTGCTCTGAACTTTGCAATCTGTTTTCCAAGTTGTCTCTTCCCTGGCTATGGATTACACGTGGTTTTGCTGCCATGCAAACAGCCGCAGAAATAGACAACTTGGGCTGGTTATATTCAGTCTGAATGTCCAACGCGTAAGCTGCTTCCACAACTGACTGCATGAAGTGGTACTGTGGAATCAGGATTATGATAGGTGACTTTCAAGGAGCAACCAATAGCTTTGCCAGCAGCTGCTGAAGCACATTAGAGGGTGGTAGCTGGAACGTGTCCAGGGTCATGCAAATTTATCCACTCCCACGGCATTTCTCTACTGCTCTGCACATTACTCTCATCTTTCAACCCTCCCTGGGAATGCTGAACTGGCTTGGGAAGGAAAGATATTAAACATATATTTAGTGGCGCTAGAAGTGAGAATTACAAATGTGATTTTCATTTCTTTGCAAGTGTGTTTTGTTCAAACTTGGCTAAAATTTTACAGAAAAAACCCCAACCCTAATTAAAACTTTCCTGCATATTTATACAAAGCAAGGAACACTTTTTTTTTTTTTCTATATACAGTCTGTATTTGTACATGTATGCATAGATACGTACACATGCTCATATATGCATACAGATATGGATCACTTAGCCAGTCACTGAAACAGAGCCACTTGTGTAACAAGTGCTCTAACAACAGCTCTTTAACAGTGCAGAGACACTTGGCAATGATATTAGAAACACTTTGAAATTGTATTTTAGGATAGACAACTAAGGCAGAAGGGGAACCACCAGAAGAGTTACAGGCAGAATGTACCCATTTTAAGGTACAGTCAGAATGTTGTTATCTAACTTGAAATCAGTGAAGGATGTGAAGACTAGCATCTCTGCTCTTAGGAACGGGGGTGTGTTAATACAGAAACACTAAAGAAGATACTAAGCCAAATTAGTTTTCCACAAAACCACATTTTTCTTTGTTTATCCACCTGGAGAAGTGCACTTGAAACTAAAGTGAGCCAGAACTTGAACAAAGTAAGAGAAGTAAAATAGGGCGATCCATGGGATTGGGAGGCAGAGGGAGAAGGCAGGAAGCTTCACGTATTATACATATACATGTACATGTACATGTACATGTAAATGAAAAGAGATTAAGGTTAACGTTCCAAACCCATGCTCTATTTTGTAATTATTTTTTCTCTTCAGCTATCCAGAGTGACTGCAAAGTGAAATGTAAATTTATACCACTTGTACCTCCTACCTCATCATTATTGGTATATTGGAAAGAAGACAGGACTAAAGCTATACCTGTTCTGTATAGGATAGGTATCCTGTCCTGTTACACAAAGGTGCTGCACGCATCCTTGATCTCAATCAGCAACAGAGACTGATGCAAGTATTATCCTGTGCAATGCATTAATTGGATGTCTGTTCCTCACATGGGTTTCTGTAGATTAAGATGTTTCTTGCATCTCCCCATTTTTCCCACATCAATTTCCATGATTGCTTTTAATATTCTTAAAGTTTTCCCTGCAACATTTTACCCCATCTTCCATTTATATTTTAAATAAAATTAATACATAGGCCATAAAGTCAACCGATTTTATTAAGTGCTACTGAAGAAATGAGTTTTCAGATGTGCTTTAGTTAAGGGAGAGGGCTTGAACGGTTCAGAAAATGCAGTCGCTCTGCAAAGGACCAATAGATTCTAAGATGGTGCTGCAGTCAAGGTACAACCAAGCTAGAGGAGTGTAGACTTCAAAAATAGTAGGGTGGAAATGATGTAAGACAACCATGGTGATGTTGAAAATGTTCATCTGATTGGGATTCAGGAAGAGAAAGTATGAAGGATGATACGATTAGCAATGGTAACCGGGATTCTGCCCTGAGCTACTGGGAATAGTGTTTTTGCACAGGGGATCAAATTATTAGAACACTTTTTTTTTTTTTCAGAAGATGAAGTAAGTCGACATATTCACAAAACTATTGGCAAAATTTTACATCTCTTTTCTGCCTTGTGCTATATAAACAAAAATATGACCAACAAAAAATGAGAATAAAGGAAAAATAAGCATCGGTAAACTTAGAAACAACTATATTTATTGGATGAGACCAAAAGTCCATGTAAGTCAGTATCCTTTATTCAGAGTAAGTCAATAGCACAGAACCAGTGTAAAGAGTGCAGTAATAGGACAAAGATATAGTAACGTATCGCCAAAATGTTTCCCAGAATCTAGCTGTCCATGGCTTAGAAAGTAAATGAAAGAGAAGTTATATCCATTGTTGCTTCAAATTGGAAAGTGTAGTTAATATGGTACACCAGAGGAAAACAACAGAAAATGAAAATCATACTAAATAGAGAAATAAAGAGCTACTTCTTAATACCAGTTTCTTCAGAGCACACATAAAAATAGTACACAATGCCACTACATCTCAAGAGGATGGTATTTATGAGGGATGTATTAACTATGGTAAGAATCTTATTATCCTGCATGAAAATACTGTAGTGGCTGTTTTTGAAAATTATAGTTTCTATTTTTCTAAAGCAATTAAGGTTTTGGACAGAATTCCATCAAGAAAGGATGATGGTATGGGATGCAGAGGGGGATGGTGTGACTGCAAATATGAGATAAATCAACTACTGATTACTCTGTAATCATCTATATTTCTATCTTTCTTTTTTTTTCTTCTTTTTTTTACGACAGCATAACTTGTTTTTACCCTAACTTATCTTTTTTTTTCAAAAAAAAAGTCCTTCAAGCCCTTTCTTTGGACTATACATAGTAATAATATGATTATTACAATTATAAAAAATAATTACTCTGAATGTATGTGTTACATACATACATTATTATGTAAGTTATTGAAAATATATTCACAGTATCAAATGTGTGGAATTATATGTTAAGGTGATATACTATATTTTCAAATTATGGAAATAAAAATTAATCATTATGATTTTTAACAAAGTTTAGTATTTCATAGCCTTTCTATAGTAGAGGGAATGAGCACAGAGGAAGAAAAATATTTCTAATGTCACAGGGGATGGATTTCCTTGACTCGTAGCTCCACTGGCATTCCCCCTCAATCACCCTGCTTCTCCACCTGAATATAAATCAATGTTTGGATTTGTGAATAATTCACATACATAAAACTTTATTCATTATCAAATTTTGGCCACAAATTGATGCACTGCTTAATTCCACCTTTACTGAACAAACAATAGTGTACAAAGCCTCCATTCCACACATCTTGGGGAAAAAAATGCAAGCTAAAAAGTCTATAAATAAAGAGTTTTGATTTTCAGACAATAACCGCAGTCATGTGATCTTTTATACTGACTATAACTTTCCTCATTTTACACAAATCAAATAAAGATATGTATCTTTGAATAAAAAATACCTCTACTCTGGCTGGAAAAAAAGTGGAATAAGGCTGGTGGCTTTTATCAACTTGTTTCCGAAAAATTCAGCAAAACAGCAATCAAAGGCTATCAAACTGGTAAATCTCCCTTAACTTTTGTAAAGTTCCTTCATTATTTATTGCTCCTGAGCTGAGTGAAAAAACAGAGCACGTATTCCACAGTCTTTATTTTACATCTCTGCTCTAATAAGCCCCAACCTAACTCACTGGCTTCTTCGTATTACTGTGATTTATTTATAATTTCCACAACAGCTGGGCTGAATTTAACAAGCAATTTGGTGTAAATATGTGGATCGGTAGATCGAAGCAGGTTGTGCTGAGGCCTCTCACATAGCCCGCTGCATGGGGCACCGGGAGTTTATTTCAGATTGGATTTCGTCTTCCAAGGAGAACATTTCAACCACTCATGATAGAAAGCTTTCTGAATGGAGAAGGCAGCAGCACGTACTGGAGGGCTTAGTCATGGCACAGCCCACCCCGTGATTTGGATCTTAATTTCCCCATTAAGCATTGGAGCACTTTTTGAAAAGAACTTTTGTTTATTTTCCTCCAAAAGGAACCAAGTTCCAGCATACCAAAACCACTCAGGAAACTGAGGCTACTCTCAGTAAACCGCAACAGTCAAGGGATTAATTTCTAAGCAGCACCACTGCACTGAACAAGCTCCCTAATGGAAACATAGCTAATGCCTACACAAAAATGCTTTAAGGAAACTTCTGCCAAGGCCATAAACCAGACCCAAACTAGAGTGGAATGTACTTTTCCTTACCAATACCTAAACCTACTTTTCCCCTTTGAAACTGCCTCACTTCTAGGGCCTGCCCAGGCAAAAGGGCTGTAAGAGAAATGACCTTGCACACCTCACAAGAAAAAACACTCTTGATCAATGAGCCCTAACCGTACGGTCTCCAGCATAAGCAATTGCCTTTACAGCATTTGCACGTTTCTACAAGTACATCAGCACTAAAAGGAAGATGAGGTTAAAGTGGGCCTGCTGCTGAACAAACGTCATCCTGTGCAACCCGTTGTAGGTGACCCTGCTCTGGCAGGGGGGTTGGACTAGATGATCTCCAGAGGTCCCTTCCAACCCTGACCATTCTGTGATTCTGTGAACAGGGCAGGGACCTGGTGATAAAGGACCTGTTTGGGCCTAAGGTACTCAGTGCCTTCTTTGCCTCGGTCTTTACTGGTAATACTGGCACTGAGCAATCCCAGGACCCTGACACCAGTAGAAAAGTCTGGTGGAACATAGATTTCCCCTCAGTAGATGAGGATCGTATTCGGGGACATTTAAACAGGCAGGAAAAACACGAGTTCTGATGGGACAAATGAGGACCTGACGAAATGGGATGCACCCACAACAGCTGAGTGAGCTGAGCCATCACATTGTGATGCCAGTATAGATAATCTTGGAAAGGTCATAGTGATGGTGGGAAGTTCCTGTGAACTCGAAGAAAGGAAATGTCATTTCTGCCTTCAAGAGGGTCAAACAGGAGTATTCAGGGAACTACAGGCTGGTCCCTGGGAAGGTGATGGAGCAACTAATCTTGGAAAGCATTTCTAAAAAAGAAAAGGACCAGAAAGCGATTAGAAGTAATCATCGCGGATTTACAAAAGGGAAGTCATTCCTGCCCAACCTCATAGCCTTCCACAATGAGATGTCTAGCTTGGTAGACAAGGGAAGAGCAGTTTATCTTTAGCAAGGCTTTCAACACTGTCTCTCGTGACATCCTCAGACACACGGATAAAGTACAGGATAGATAAATGGACAATGAGTTGGACTGAAATGAGGCTGAACTGCCAAGCTCAAAGGTTTGATCAGTAGCACAAAGTCCAGCTGGACAAGGTTTAGTGTTGAGGGAAATGTTGTTTGACATCTTAGTGACCTGGATGATAGGGCAGAGTGCACCCTCAGCAGGTTTGCAGACAACACAAAATTGGGCAGAGTGCTTGATAGATCATATGAGTGCGCTGCCATCGAAAGACCCTTTGACAGACTTGGAAAATGGGTCAACACAAATCTCACAAAGTTCAATGAAGGGAAATGCCAAGTCCTGCACCTGGGGAAGAATAACCCCACGCACCAGTACACAGTAGGGTCTACCGGCTGGAAAACAACTTTGCAAAAAATGTCCTGAAGTCCTGGTGGATACCCAGTTGACCATGAGTCAGCAGCGTGCACTTGCAGCAAAGGCCAACAGAACCCTGGGCTGTATTTGGCAAAGCATCACCAGCAGGTCAACAGAGGCGATTCTTCCTCTCTGTTCAGGCCTATTGAGACACACGTGGAATGTTGGATCCAGTGCTAGTCTACCAGTGGAAGAGAGACACAAGCACACTGTAGTGAGTCTAGCTAAGGGCTGCAAAGATGATTAAGGGACTCAGGCATCTGTCACGTGAGAGGAGGCTGGGAGAACTGGAACTATTCAGCCCAGAGAAGGGAACACTCAGGGGGTGATCTTGTCAATGTGTATGATGAATACCTGATGGGAGGTGTAAAGGCAGATCCAGACTCTTCTTAGTGGTAGCCAGTGACAATACAGGAGACAATGAACAAAAATTGAAGTATGATAAATTCCATTTAAACAAATGCAGAAACTTTTAAACTGATGATCAAATACAGAGAGAAGTTGCCCAGAGATGCTGTGGAGTGGCCATCCTTGGAGATACTCAAAACTCAGCAGGACACAACCCTGAGTAACCTGCTCTCACTGACCCTACTCTGAGCATTGAGGTTGGACAAGATGATCTCCGGGTCAGTCTGGAGATGGAGATCATCTGGATCATAAGATCTCACTTGTTCTGTGAGTCTGACTGCACCTGGGGAAGAATAACCCCACGCACCAGTACACAGTAGGGTCTACCGGCTGGAAAACAACTTTGCAAAAAATGTCCTGAAGTCCTGGTGGATGCCCAGTTGACCATGAGTCAGCAGCGTGCACTTGCAGCAAAGGCCAACAGAACCCTGGGCTGTATTTGGCAAAGCATCACCAGCAGGTCAACAGAGGCGATTCTTCCTCTCTGTTCAGGCCTATTGAGACACACGTGGAATGTTGGATCCAGTGCTAGTCTACCAGTGGAAGAGAGACACAAGCACACTGTAGTGAGTCTAGCTAAGGGCTGCAAAGATGATTAAGGGACTCAGGCATCTGTCACGTGAGAGGAGGCTGGGAGAACTGGAACTATTCAGCCCAGAGAAGGGAACACTCAGGGGGTGATCTTGTCAATGTGTATGATGAATACCTGATGGGAGGTGTAAAGGCAGATCCAGACTCTTCTTAGTGGTAGCCAGTGACAATACAGGAGACAATGAACAAAAATTGAAGTATGATAAATTCCATTTAAACAAATGCAGAAACTTTTAAACTGATGATCAAATACAGAGAGAAGTTGCCCAGAGATGCTGTGGAGTGGCCATCCTTGGAGATACTCAAAACTCAGCAGGACACAACCCTGAGTAACCTGCTCTCACTGACCCTACTCTGAGCATTGAGGTTGGACAAGATGATCTCCGGGTCAGTCTGGAGATGGAGATCATCTGGATCATAAGATCTCACTTGTTCTGTGAGTCTGAGACTGTTCTGTGGACACAGAGAGAATTGCCAGTTGCTGTGGTATAGCACTTTCTGTCCTTTCGGTACCGAACAGATGTACAAACGATCCAGAAAAGGAACCTGTGATTGAGTTTTAAGTTTCAGGCAGAAGAGCATGCTGGTTCACATGAGCTAGCTTACCAGAGCAACGAACATGATTGATGCCCTCACATTTTTAACTGTGAAAGCGTGTACTCTACAAAAGATTCATTGATGCCTCTTACTTAAATTGTATGTGAGATTAACCACACACTTCACAGCTAATGCTTCTGTCTTTATGGCAACTGCCCCAAAATATTTCAGCTGAATCTGAGGTTGTGCTAATTGAATTGAGGTCTATGTTCCGTTTTCATGTTAATTACACGTTATGAATAGCAAAAGTGGAGTCTGTGTTTAACTTCAACATGTTAATCTAAGAGATTTTTAACAAACTTTGAAAGTCAAGGTATACTGTATGAATTGTTAGTGTCCTGTTACCCAGGAAGTGATCATATTTCTGTTTCTTGACTTTGTTTTTATGCCTGCCACCTAGAGTTTCTTTCTACCTGTTGCAAGAGTTGCAACTGTATTTCTTGTCTATATCTATATTCAGATGGATGTATAGAAATGTATTTAAGTAGGATATGTTGAAATCCAGAATGAACAGATTATTTTTTTCCTGGATTAAAAGTAGCTCTTTAAAAGAAAACTTTTTATAGAGATTTGTCCCTGATCAGAGAAACCATACACCTCATATGCATGTTTTCTAAGAAACAATGATGAGGGATGGAACTGGAAAACTTAATTTGGTTAATGATCTTGAGTAAATTTCATGAGTAAAGAATAGGTTCACCTGGCCCTTGTGCACCTAAAGACTGAGATGACAACTTTGTTATGAACCTATGGGAATTTTTCATACAAAACTATTTGAAACTCACTCCAAGTTGGGAATGTGATGTTTTTAAAATCTCTTTACTGTCAGACAAAATGTCATTTCTGAATTCAGTCAAAGGGCAATTTAATTATTTTTTTGTCCTTATGTTAGTAAATAATCTTGGCTGATGAATGAATATACAGAGGGGAAGAAAGATGTGTACAGAGACAAAACTAAATTAGAAGTAATAGTTTTCCATCAGTCATGATAACAGTCAACAATTTCTTCTTCGCGTCAATCTTGGTTACAGGTTCTCATATGACTGTAAAGACCAGCTTTTCTGAGATGCGTTTTCCCCAACACAGGGCAACAAATGCCTTTCACACATTTCCTTTGGGGTCTCTATTATCATCTAGAGAGTATGAAGTGTTTCAGTTATAAATAGAAGTTCTTAAATCATGTTTTGCCCTTTTTTTTTTTTTCTGTCATCATGCTCTCTTGTGTCATTGTAAACTTGATGTTTTAGCTTTGCTTTTAAGCAGCTCTTATATCCTTTATGTTACTTATTGCAAAAAAAAACAAGTTAATTTCCCAATAGAATATTTTCTTAGGAGCCTTTGAATCAGACTTATCCATTAGGTGGCTAGCATACCTTAAGTAAATTATGGCTTCTACAGCTGCTATATTTGCTTTTTCCAAAAATCATAGTATTTAGTATCATATGTGGCTAATGAATTGTCATGGTATTTCTGAAGTGCTCCCTTGGTGAATTGGGGAAGAAAAAAGGGGGAGAAGGGTATGTATGTGGAGTAGTGAATTAAACTAAGGCTACACATATCCACAACTAAATTTTCCTACTTAAAATTAATGGAAACGAAGCTTAAAATTCACTGAAAATACAAAGCTGTAGTTGATCACAAGCTGAATTTTCTGAACAACCAAGGTAACAATTTAACTTCAACTTTTAATTGTAGACAAAAAGGAAATTTTGCAATGCAGCTTAATTCCAGGATAAAATTCAAATTCCAAACTGAAAAGGGATTCAATCTGTTCAGGTACCATTAAACCATGATTTGTTCTCTGTAGTTATGATCAGGAATCTAGTGCTCCATGTATACTTTGAAAGTAAATAAATAAATAGAATTAAGATTGAATTTACACAGCTTTTAAGAACTGGAGTAGAAAAAAAAGAAATAAATGCAGTTTGATTTTTTAATCTTATGTATTTTAAACTAATTAAAAGATAGAACATTAAAAACAGCTGTTATAATATACTGTGATTAAGATATAGCTAGATACTACAGTTTGCCCTGAACCAAGGTAGTCCAACAAATTCAGGGTCAGCAGAAGAGAGATGGTGAGGGGAAGAACACGCTCCAAACCACTGTAGTGATTTCCTGTGGTATTTGGCAAATTTTAATCAAGAACAACAAAAACTTTTTCTCTTACTAAAAATGTTGTTTTAGGCATGAGTTGAGACCAGATTGATGCCACCCTACTTATTTTCCACAGTGATGCAGAATAAGAATACAGTAATATTTCACCTGTTATTTCCAGATGCAGATCACACAGTGAAAAGTCAAATATGGCATGTATCACGCAAGATTACAGCAAGTTTAATGGATCCTCTTATTTGGTAATATGTTACTATTGAAACACTGTCTTAGAAAGGGACTGTAAAATTAGCCATTACTGAAGGAATGGAGAAAGGAAAAAAACAAGGATGGCTTTTAATGAACTGGAATAAACTGTTCTGACATGGCTTTCAGCTGCAGGTGGGTCTCAGAGCAGACAAGGTTAATAGTGATAATATCAGGCACAACTGAATCAAATGAAAGTCAAGGTAAAATAATTGTCATGTCAGGGATCAGACTTGGTAAAACCACTCCAAAATCTGGAGGAAGACCAGAGAAGTGGGGAGTGTTTTAGAATAAGCATAAATGAATGTGAAATTTTTAGGTCAGAAATAATCATTTCACTGCATCGTGTGACTTCCTTTATGTCTCAGCCTACAAATTTCACTGTCTTGCACTTCTTATGAAGTCTACGCACAGAAGAATAGTAAATAATTTAAAGAATGTTTTTCACCAAAGCAGTTATATATGCTTGGTGAGTAAGACTGATTTCAAAATACACTTCTACAAAGTAACAAATGTGTACAGAGATATAGATACACTTCCAGGTAACCACTAGCTGTAGCCTGAGTTCATGCTCCCTTTTCTGCTCTTTGGCTGTACTCTTCCTGAAAAGAGCACTCACTGCTGCCAATAAAGGTTTTGACTACACCTACGGATTAGAGTGATGACACGCCCCCATATTTTGCCCCCTTGGTCATCAAAACCAGCACACGGTCAGACTGGGCTCTCAGTGGAGCATATTCCCCTGTTTTGTTAGCATGGAATCAGGAAGGTAAGAGAGTGCAGAAGAGCCAGCATGTGTCAAGCTTTGCCTGATATGAAGTTATGATGTAGCCAAGGAAAGTAGTAAGAGCACCGAAAAGCACTCTTTGACTGTGTTTTATGGACACAGTGAAAAAGACTTGTTTGTTCTCTATCGGTTTTTATGCTCTTTGACTAACAGAATTTGTCCCATCTAATCTTATGCCAAAAAGTCCATGATAGTTCATGTCTCAAATAGAATGTAATGAAAAAGACACCTGTGCTACTGCCAACCGTCTTGGACATGTTATTCTTGATGACTCAAACTACTCCAGTGCTGTATGCCGCCCTGACGTGTTTATGAAGCAGTGACTTCATAGCTTCTGGTAGACTCACACCAGTACTTTCTATAGTGTAATTCACTAAACAACAGCAAACCTGATTGGTGAGGTTCTCACCACTATTATTATCTGGTTGGGATTTTCTAGTGCTCTTTGATGCTCTAAATTAACATGTTTCCCTTGCAGCATGCTTAACAGTCAGAACCTAATGCAGACTATAAGTCTTGTCACCACAGTACTAAAAACCTAACTAGTTCCTGCACTTGCATGTGTAATTAGGACTATCACTCTCTTTAATTGCCCCCTATTAAATAACCTCTTCTCACTTGATCTAGTGGTTTTCTTCTGGGACTTTCTACTGCTGATATTGACAAAGCGCAGGCTTCTCATCAGGCTGACATACAGGGGTTGCAGGAATATCACTTGTGACTGCCATTTCATGCTTCATTACAACTGTGCATCTCAAATCATAACACTAATTAGCAAACAAGTCTCTTCTTCACCTGCCTGCATCATGCAAAATAAGATCACTGGCAGGCTGAGCACAGCCAAATTGAAGTACTTTACCATATGGCTAAATGGTCAGTACAGCAGTCTTATTCTGCCTGTCACAACTGCATCATTTTTCTGTTGTAAAATCATTTTAGATACATGTTAGGATAAGGTTTATCCTGCTCCCATTTTTCCCTAATAGCATCTTTACAACGAGTAATTTTACATGTGAATTGGCTATTTGCTATTGTAACAGATCACCACAACACCATGCTCCTGTAGTCCTGTATTCACCAATATCCACATATTTCCACTAATTTTTAGTCAGAAGCAGTTAAAATAGGACCATAGAGAGGTTGGAGTTGGAAGGGACCTTAAAGACCATTTAGTTCCAACCCCCCTGCCATGGGCAGGGACACCTCCCACTAGGCCAGGTTGCTCAAAGCCTCATCCAGCCTGGCCTCGAACACCTCCAGGGATGGGGCATCCACAGCTTCCCTGGGCAACCTGTTCCAGTGTCTCATCACCCTCACAACAAAGAATTTCTTCCTAATATCTAAGCTAAATCTACCCTCTTCCAGTTTAAAACCATTACCTCTCATCCTATCACTACACTCCCTGATAAAAAGTCCCTCCCCATCTTTCCTGTAGATCCCCTTTAGATACTGGAAGGCTGCTATAAGGTCTCCCCGGAGCTTTTCTTCTCCAGGCTGAACAACCCCAACTCTTCATAGCCTGTCTTCATAGGAGAGGTGTTCGAACACTCCGATCATCTTCACGGCCCTCTTCTGGAGTCACTCCAACAGGTCCATGTCCTTCTGATGTTGGGGACTCCAGAGCTGGATGCAGTACTCCAGGTGGGGTCTCATGGGAGGAGATTAGAAGGGAAGAATCACCTCCCTTGACCTGCTGGCCACACTTCTTTTGATGCAGCCCAGGGTACGGTTGGCCTTCTGGGCTGCAATTGCGCATTGCTGGCTCATGCTGAGCTTCTCATCAATCAGCACACCCAGGTCCTTCTCCTCAGGGCTGCCCTCAATCCATTCTCCACCCAGCCTGTATTTGTGCTTGCAATTGCCCTGACCCAGATGTAGGACCTTGCACTTTGCCTTGTTGAACTTCATGAGGTTGGCATCGGCCCACATCTTAAGCCTGTCCAGGTCCCTCTGGATGGCATCCCTCCCCTCCAATGCGTCTACCTCTCTACACAGCTTGGCATCATCAGCAAACTTGCTGAGGGTGCACTCAATCCCACTGTCCATGTCACCAGCAAAGGTATTGAACAGCAACAGTCCTAGTACTGACCCCTGAGGAATGCCACTTATCACTGGTCTCCACTTGGACATTGAGCCCTTGACCACAGCTCTTTGATCGTCTATCCATCAAACCGACTCAAATCCACAATAGGTCCACAAATATCTCATGTGTGTGTACTCATATACCAGAGAAGGAAACTATTTCTAGTGTCTTTACCTTGTCCACTCACTGGAGACAAATAAGCAATTTCCCCCGCATTTGTATACATTAAAAATGCTATCCATCCTGTTACTCCATTCACCCACCCATCCATCCATAAAAGAATATGAAATGAGACCAACAATTTCATATCATTTAATCTCAGCATGGCTGCAGAAAATTACACAAGTTATCACTGACATTTTTCAGGTTAGTGTTGGGGTACAGAGAGTCTATGACTTGCCTTAGGTAGGAAAGCCAGACTCTGAGACAGAGCTGGGAATAGACCTTAGATTTACAGTCTCATAGCCCAGTGGTCTAGCTGAATAAATCTATACTACTGCTATATCCAGTGTAGCGAAGACTACACTCCCCTAACCTGAAAAAGAAACTTTTGAGAGAAACAGTATCTGTTAATTGTTAGTTCTTATTTGGGTTTTTCTTCACAACATCTGTGTTTAGAACCCATTTTTGTTATGAGCACTTTCACAATAGACTACTACTAGAAATCTCTTGATCTCACAGTGCCTACGATAAGGATACCAAAAAGGAAACAGATGAATTTAAAATGTCAAATCCTTCCAAAAGCCAAAGACTTATTTTTTCCACTTCAGAAGAAATACCTTCATCTTAGATCACAGCCTATGTACGAACAGTTTCCATGTAGTCCTGGAAAAAAAATAATTCCAAGTGAAATCATTGTTTGATTTCTTTTACTGCTTTATAAAAATGTATAAAACTGCTGCCCCCAGCCAAAACAAACAAATAAAAAACAAAAAAAACCCCACTCCAACCCTGAAGAAATTACAATTTCCTGTGGAAGTTGAAGACTGAAACATTTTTCCAGCCTGATAGTTACCTCTCCAGTATTTTACATTTGGGAATCCTCACTGTTAGATATGATACGCTAAAGCCAATGGACCTCCAAAGACAGGTGCTTTGTACCATACACGCAGACAGTAAAAGGTAGCTACTGCCTCCACATACTGTACAATCTAAAGAAACAGCCCAGCTACAAAAAAATGATAGGAGGCTCTAAACCTCCAAAACATTAATCAAAGGATGATCAGAAGTCCTTTCCCATAGCCTTTGAAAGGACGCACTAGTTTCCCCGTGGCTCCATCAAGTTCTCTCCCCATACAGAGGAGATGAAGCTGTAGCTTTGTCCTTCTCTACCCCTTTGATGAGCTGCTGCTCTCATCTGGGGCAGGACTCAAATACACAAATATATCTGCCCTGCCTCAGTGCACAAGACGAGAGAGGGAAGCATAGTCTTTTGTATGACCTCCTTAAGACCCCGCGCAGCACAGCGCAAACACTCTATCGCAGCGCTGAGGTTGTAGCAACGGACGTTTTTAGGATATTGGCCTGTTGTAACTTCTGGCTGTTTTAAGTGAAAGAAATGTAGTTTCTTAGTTTCACAACCCTAGGTATGGTGAAACTGTTCCAGCTAAGCAAAAAGCCCCACATTTCAGAAAAAGCAAGCTCATCGGTTATAAAGTTGTTTTCTAGACAGAGAAATCCATTCACTTAGCCATATGACTAATGTAACATATCAAGAAAGCAATGGATAATGATGGCATTTATTGTCTTTTGGTATTTTCAAAGGGAAGGATATCCACATTTGCACACCATGGATGCATTTAAATTTGGATTCATAACAGCCAGAAAAAAAAAAAAAAAGAAAAGAAGGGAACAAGGAGTGAACATTTATGAAGGAAGCCAATCCATAAATCAAATTATTTAAGACAGACGGTGCAATCCCTCTCTTAACGAGCTTTTCTCCTTGAAAACCATTTGGATGAGCAGAAAGTCTTCGCTAATTCCAATAGTATCAAAGAAAAGTAGTCCCAAACCCAAGGCCCCCATTTCACAAGAGTCTTATGACTCCCTAACAAAGGAGGATGGGGATTTGCCTGCAAATGAGGCACTTTCAGTCCTGTTAGTGGAAGTCACAAGGGAACTGCTGTTCTGGAGGTCTCTGCCTGGCAGCCTAGCCCTGGCTCAGGTGGGTTTACCTCTTGGTGAAATCCCCTGGAAGTCCTTGGGATGCCATGAAGTATACCGCTGCCTCCAGGCCAGCAGGTCAAACCACACAAAGGTGTCATACGGCCCCAATCCTGTCCATATTTGTTCCTACTCCCCCTGCTCTGGGTCAGGGAAGCGGCAGTCTGAACAGCCAGAACAGCACAGCTGTGAGCCTGGGACCCCACAAAGTCACCACAACATGACTGCGGAGACCAATAATGGGAAGAGAGGGAGGTTACACTTCTTTGGCCACTTTTATAAACACCTTCCTTATTCCCCCCGGCACAACAGCTGGATCTGGCCAAATAGTATTTAAGGTGAACGGTCCCACAGTCCTGGCGGACCAAAGTGACATTGGGCACTGTTAACTGAGTTTCTTCATTACTTCTCTACTCTGCCAGAATATGTGAATGCATTGTCAGTATATGATAGCAATAACAACTTCACCTTAAGATTTGCAATGTGAGAACACCTCCACTGATGTCATACAGGAAGCTATTCATTATCTTCAAGTGGTCAGAGAGCCTGACGCTGGTGGGTTTGTGCTGCTCAAGCAGTGTGCAAATAAGAGCGACAGCATGTTACACTCGCAATGCCTCATTTTGCCTGGGGAAGATGGACCCATGGGAGGCTGAAGAATCAATCCCCGTAAATCTTTCAGAACAGCTACATTTGGGGTTTTTATGCTGAAAAAGCTTGATCTTCCTATGCTATACAAAGTTTAATCCTTCATTCAAAAGTCTTGCTCCACTCACCTGTATCACAAAAATACCAGCTGATGCAGTGCTACCTGATAAACGATGACAGCGATTAGATTGCTTACAGATTTGTTCTCTTGAGGAGTTACTCTCCAAATGCTGTAATTGACACTCTCCTTGAGCTCTCTTTATAGAAAGCCAGCTTGCCAGTCTAGATCAAATCTATTTATTATCTGCAGCAATATAATAAATAAAATTCAAAATAATATGATTGTAAGTGACACAAGTTAAAAAAAAAAACTAAATAAAAGAGTTCTGTAGCCAATGTCTCTGAATTGCCTGGGGAGGCAAGAGAATTCAGTATGAACTTGAGATCTTTGACCAAAAAAATTTTGCTTCTAAATTACTTTGTACTCTTTTAGGCTTATTTATGCCATCATAGAATTGTATCACTGTCACTGAAGGCTGAAATAAGATATATAACATTTTGGTGTTACTTAGTTTCTGGGATGTCTTTAATGAACCAGAATACATTGCAAAGATTTTAGGGAAGCAAGACAGTCCTTCCTATCTCCAAATCATTTATCAGTGTCATTCAGCATATTCTGAACTTTAAAAACAAAGGGTCTTCTGGTGGTTAAAGCAATGGTGCTCAGATCATTTAGCCGATTCTGAGACATGACCATAAATGTCATCAGTTTGACTTAGATCACGAAATGTTTCCTAAGGGATTCTAAACCTATGAATTAGAAGAAATTTATATACCAGAAATCTGTAACTGACCCCATGTTCATTCATTTCTGATGGTCATATGTAAAGGATACCGTGCAGAACCATTGGAAAACGTGAGTTTGTTTTATTTTAAAGGAATTACACATATTAACAAATCTATGCTTATATAACGTAAGAAACTATATACATTCAGAAAAAGTAAAAGTTGCTTTTGTAATCTGTGAAAAAGAATTAAGTTACTTCCTAAAGCAAAATTCATTAGTGCCATTGGTGTAACTTACACTCCCAGACAACTTTGAGACTTTGGAAGCCAAAACATTTCAGACTTGTTTTTTTTAATATTTTTTCCATCTTTGTTTCCATTTGTGTGTGCTCACATTTATTAAGGCCTTTGAAACAGTTTCCCTGTGGAAACCTGATAGAAATTTTTTGAAAGTTCTCAGTAGGTCCATTCCAGTAAATTGTAGATTTACTTATGGGTATATCTAAGATGAAGGTCTCCACAAAAGCTAAGAACTGATTAATCCTGTGCTGTGTGACATACTGACAGAGAGAAACTCTCTGGGTGCTGGAGGAACAAAGGCCGTGCCCCATACTCTAGCAGTTCCAGCTTACTACATCTCACCAGGGTGATTTAAGGACACTGTTTATTCAAGAATTCGCTGCTTTAATTGTACTAAACATGTTACTCAACACAGATTTTAATTTAGTTTTTTGTTTGAGTGCTCAAGCTAGCAGCACAAGATATTTTTCAAAATAAAAGGCCTATGCAAAAAGTGAGCAGGAAATGTACTGCTGCTGCCTATCAGCTATGCGGTTATACCTCGCCAGTGTTTCTCTTCCATTTGCCTGCTCTCTTATACAGCTTTATCCACTGAAGCAGAAGGGAATAAGACCTATTAGGGCACTCATAAATAAAATCAGCACTGCGGCGACTGGACAAGTTGCTATCAATCCTACAGAATTTTATTTTTTTTTTCCACAATATGTATGAAAATTTTTATCAAGGGAAAATATTTCAGGACATGAATTCATTTTTTCTTAGGTCAGGAGTACAGGGTTCCCCCTCCATCTTCCCGGCCTGGCATTTAATAGCTTCAGTGGATCTGGGACAAGTCCCCAGCGCACAAGTGCTGTATCCTGATGCAGAGCTGCTTCAGCTGCTTGTCTGTACATTTGCCTCTGAATTCTGCTTGTCAATTTGTCACTCTTGACTCTAATTACCTCCTTAACAGGTTATTCTATAATCATCTTCAGTCACAAAGCTCCTATTTTGTTTTTCAAAACTTCCGCAGACATCATTGGAACTTAAAACACCCAGGATGCAATATTAAAAGTGCAACTCCATAGAAAAATCTCTTTACTGTTTTCAGTAAACTGGTACTTCTCCTTGTTGACTCAATGATTGACTGTCAGACAATATTTTTGTACAAGGACCATACCATAATCTTACTTACATGAATCTTTTATCTTTTGGGTTTTTTCTTCTCTTCTTATTCCCTCCGTCCCCCAACAACAAAAATATTCTCTGTAAGGGATGGGTGGCAAGACAGTCCAGATTCTTGACATGTTTTCCTAGACAAGTTCCTCACATGATATTATTTTCAAAAAAGAGGTGAAAGTAAATGTTTTATTAAACTCCTTTTGCATAAACAAGGAAAAGATAAAGTGGTTAGTTTTATGAATTGCCATTTAGAATGACAATTCTAAATGAAATCCATCTGTTGCTTCTTAGCACATAACCACCAACTACTTCAGTGTAAATAAGTGTTGGGTTTTTCCTACAGAGAATTTCAGTTTACATACTTTTTCTCCTTTTTTTTTTTTTTTTTTTGTCATCTCTTTTCTCCTTCGATAATTTTTGTAGCCTTTCATAAAATTGCCATCTGGACACCCAAAACTTCTTACACTGCTAACTCATCAACTAGCACTTCACAAGTAATGGTTTTCAACTCAACTGGTCATGCTGAATTACTGTAAGTGTGCAATGTTCATGACTGTGGCATCAAAATATATTTGTTCATTTGTTATATATTTCATGAAATATATTGCATTATGCAACAGTCTAATTTAACTGTTTTATGCATCATTGTGTTCTTTATACAGATGGAACTTGTCTGCATAAAGAGAGATTTGTTAAGTTAACATCCTCAGCATCTGAAAGCCTGTAAACTCATTTTTCTACCTTGAAGTGATGTGAAATGGCAGGGATTAGGAAAAGAGAAACTGGGGACAGTTCTAAAGGAAACAGCTCACTTTCTGTGGGCTTCCTGGATCATTAAATGCAGACTGCAGGGTTTGATTTTTTTCCACTTCTTGTCTGCCTTCTGAAAACAGGACTTCTCGAGTCTGTGGAAACTTAAATTGCTGCAGATCTGCATTAGCAGTTATGAGGTGAGTGCTCCAACCACCATATGACAGTCTCAAAGGTTCATTTAACACCACTATAGCAACCAGTAAATAATTAAACATAGTGCTCTGTCTCAAACTTCGAAGCTAGAGACAGGGATAACGAGAGGCTCCTTGGGCAAAGGACACAGCTTACATTAAATCATTGTGTTATATTATTTTCTAAGTGGACATTTCTTACTTTCATTTCAACAGTTCTATTTTAACTAAAGCACTTAGACACATGTATGGAATATCCATCTTAATGCCATGAAATAAGAAAGGCTAAATTCTGCCTGCAGAGAGATACTGGGCATTGACACCATCTGGGGGAAGTTTGAGGGCAGACATGGCAAGGCTAGTTCAGCTGACAGGTGAAAAATGTTTAATTATGCTATCTAAATTGATTCTGTGCAAAATCAGCCCTGTAGATGAAGGACTGTAAACATGATTCTTTGCTGCTGTGAAAAGATGAGGGCTACATATGTACCTGGAGTAACACTTTGCATCTGAATCAACTTCTGTTAAGCTGATGATCCCTACCACAATGATTTGTCTTGTCTCCAGAATGAATAGCAGTGATTCACAAGAAACGGACTTTGGCCCCATTCTTTGCGGACATGAAGCGTGAGTATGTAACAGATACGTTACTTCAAGAGGAAAGTTGGCAACTCATGAATACATAGCTTTTTCCTCAAGGCCACCCAGTGAAGTGTCATTGGTAACATCATTAGAGCTTGTGTCTGTCCCAAAAGAAAGGTATCTTCTCTGTGTCTCCCTGGCAGGAGGAGGGTATAGAAAACGGCAACACCAAGAAAGATGGTTTAGAAGGGAATTAAAAATGCAAGTACAGGACAATTATTACACAGTTTTCCAGTGGTTTTTACCCTAGTTAGACTGCTAGTACAACAGTGTTAAGAAAGGTAGAGGTCAGGGGATCAAGTTCCTAAATAGACAGGGTGCCAATAGCAGCATCCCCTTCAAAAAGTCAGAGGCAAAGAAAACTAGTGCTTTTTGACAGCAAGGGAAGTGGGCCACAAATATTCAGCTGAGGTGCTTTTTAAAGAGAAGATAAAAAGATGTGATGGTTATTAATGTGCATTTGTCTTCTACATCTAACAAGCTGAATTAGACTAGAGTAACATGTCTAAAAAGAGTTCCAATTCTTATTTTTCTCACAACTATCTGCTAAAAAATATATAGTTTTCTCTAAAACTTTTGGCCTGCAGGCCCAAATTTTTCATCCCACAAATCAGAAATAAAAACAAAATGGGAGACAGGATAAAGCATTTAAAAATGACTTTATAAGGACAGGCTATTAAGGTTTACTGCAGGTTTACACAATTTTCTTAACAGATTATCTGCTTTCCTGCAACGGATGAAATTTGTCAAGCATTTTCAGTGCAATGATGTGCTCTGACTATGCCAAGAATCTAGAAGCATAAGGAAGAATTTTATTGTTTTTTCCACAGGAGAATTGGAAAGGGAAAGAAAGATGGACTCTGCATTCAGAGGTACATGCCATTCGCTACACTGAACAGAACATCCTGCCTGTGTACCCTGGGTTTGAGATGCTGAAGGAGGTGCGATGCTGCTGTTGAAGGAACAAAAGCAGCTATCCTAGTTTATGGATGACAACCAGCAGCACATCCACCACATTAGAATATTGCACCTCTAGAAAAACATGTTATAGTGGTTGCTGACTTCTGTATTCCTTTAATTTACTTCACCAAAAGCTGACAGATTGATTGCTTAGCACTGGTTATTAACTTTTACAATTCCAGCAGCTGTCATGGACAATCATGTAATTCAGAAACCTTGAATACTTCAGGGTTCTTTTTGTCTTTAAGGGAAGAAAAAAAAAATATATAACTTGCCCTGTAAGCTAATGGCATGCTGACAGCGTGACATCTCACCACTGAGTGCAGGGTATAATGGATGGGACTGGCATTCCTAAACAACGCGATCACTGTCAGAGTGTTGATCTGTCTGAAAAAAAAGAAGTCCATCTAAACACACATAAATGGAAGCCATTTTCAGAATTACCTGTCCATCCTGGTAATTTATAAGTAAGGCTATCTACTGATGGCAAGAATTGCGTGTCTCCTCTGTTTACAAATGCTATGGTAACCTGAGCCTTGGGGTTTAACTAAACCTGATTTAGTAGACTTGAACTTCAGAAGCAAGACATTAGACATCTGTTTCTGC
Organism: Charadrius vociferus; assembly: GCF_000708025.1. Lineage (NCBI taxonomy): Eukaryota > Metazoa > Chordata > Aves > Charadriiformes > Charadriidae > Charadrius > Charadrius vociferus. The sequence goes on from NW_009649137.1 coordinate 559,542, forward strand.
AACTCAGAAGGTCTTTAGTATGCTCAAATGCTGTTGATTCTTTTGCTTTTTCAGACATCGCAAGAATCCTAATGAGTCGATGGGATGCAGGGGAACATCGCTGAAATGCAGAGATTCACGCAGGGAGCTTCCTGCACAACTAGAAACTGCCAGGTATTAACAGCCGAGCTGGAAAGCAGGGTATTTCCCCTCCAGTTTCATGCCTTGGTCTCACCTTGTTTTTCATTTTCTTTTAATTATTACATAAATCGATTTTTTTTCCAGCTCATTTTTATTTCAGGTGACTCATGGGTGGTTTGTCTTTACTCTTCTGATAGAATAGACTGACATGCTGCATGCAATGAAATAAGCAACATGTCAGAAAAAAGTAGACTAACCATGGATGAAAAACCTGAGGGAAAACTTGTCTACTGTGAAGTATTCCCACCAGATATCATTAAACTATACAATACAAATCTCTTATGAGTCTTGCAATGTGAAATATGCTCAAAAATAAGAGCTAACGTTTTCTTAGGTTCAAATCTTACCTAAATCTTAAAGGCTGTGCTTAAGATATGGGGCTGTCTCATCAGTCAGGTGCCTGGAAAGGAAGTCTTGATCACAGTAGGGAATTGTGAAACAGAATGGAAGAAGGAATGAAACTTTTAAGATGATCCTCACTAAAAAATGGAATTAATTCTTCCTTTCATTATTAATTCGCTAATAAGCGTAGTTCATTTATTGGCCATTAACACTGCTATTTGCATTTCCATTAGGTGCTCTGGATAAAAGCAGAATGTGGCTTTCCTATTTGCTAATATAACACATTTCAAAAGCTGTAGCCAGACAGTGAACTGCTCTTCAATAGTGCTATCCAGATTTATGCCACTGGATTATTTAGTTTCTCTAAACTGCTTGCTGAGGCTGGTAATAACTTAAAAGACAGCATGAATTACTTTGAACAGGTCAGATATAGGACAGCGGCAAAAAAAAGAGCACTTATATTCTAAATACATCCTTTTCTTTATAGGATACCTAAGGCTGTTTCCATTTTAAATTATTTGCTCTTTTTCCACTGCCCCACTGCTTAGAAGACCGGTATCCAACATCAAAATAGCTCAGAAGCTCTATTTTCACTATACAAGAGGTGGACAGATTTGTGGGATACCTATGCACTCAAGCAAATTTCACACCTAGAAAAGAAAAATATAAACTGCAAATAATGCAGAGAAGTTTGAGAGTCTGCAATTTGTTTGGCAACATCTTTTCTCAAAATCACTTTTCCATTTTGCAGCGTTAACATTGTTATGGGATGCCACATGTTCTCCCACTGTTAGAAGGATACATGCAGTAGGAGGTGGAAGGAGAGAAATTTCAATCAGACCAAATTTCAGTTTGGAGCTCAAGCATTAACCAGTGTTCTTTCCTTCCTCAGCTACTAATAAAACCTGAACTATAGACACTATTGTTCTCTTGATACTGGAGCATGCTAACACTACCCCTCTACAGTCTTGTCTAAGCGAGCTCACTGAAAGGCATAAATAATATTGTCAAAGATATGCAAGAAAAAAATCAAGTGCAGTCTCTCTAATCAATGCTAGCTTGGCAAGTCCAATGAGTCAAGCAAACAATCAATGAAAAAGGCCGATCTATTTCACTGCAATCAGCTACAAACTGCATCTGAATCAGAAAGCACAGTTTTTACATAGTTACTTTTGAGAGGATAATCTTCACAGGTAATCTTGCACTATGTCTGCAGAGAAAAATCAGTAAAGAGATCCAGAATCGGTGAAGAATTCCATAATCAGAAAGTTTTACAACAGCCTTTCCTTGAATAAGATTAAAAAACTAGCTTTTCAAAGAAATGGTTAAGATCTTTCGAAGGAGGAAGTATAGTTCATTATTTTTAGTTCTGTTAACCATTTCTAAAGAGAGGAAAGGTATTTTTTGCCACAGCCTAGTTATTCAGTAATGAGCGCTGGTATTTCAGAAAACCTTAGGGTGTGGCTCACAGCCTCATAGGACAAGGGCACCAGGCTACAGTAAGATCAAAAGTGGGGGAAAAAAATTGAAAGTAAGTTTAATTTGTAAAGATAAAGGTGACATTTTCTTTAAAACTTTGCTGCTGGTAAAAGCTATTTTATAATTGCAGCATACGTATTTTTACTATGTTGCATCAGATACCAAGACGCAGAGCTCGAGGCCAGATGACAGTTGTCAGGTGAGCTTAATCTGTCTTTCACTGTCTGGCTCAACTCTGTTTCTTTACGACATAAAGGCATTTGAAAAATCTGGCTGTAAACATCTGACATAATATCTAACATGACAGACTAAAATTGCTTGTGCTTGTTTTCCAGCTTCTGTTTGAATGCACAAATCTTTAAGAAATAAGAGTAGACTGCTTTCCCCAAGGATTTTCTTCAAGTGTTGCTGTTATGCTATGACAGATTGCAAAAAGGTGGAAGAGAAACTGGATTCCTCCCAGGACCGAGACCATTAATGAGCCAGGGAAACATTCACCTTTAAGTCACTTTTTGAAACACCACACAAGATCAGTGCCCGAGTTTTTCTACAAACTGATGCTCACTCCCTAACCTTTGTGAAACGAGGCGCTGGCTCAACCCAGCAAGGTGCTTTGATGTGCATCACCTAACTTTTGATGCAGACTCGGACTCCCGTTGCTCACTTGCCTGCTTTCAGGGGTGCCTTCATCCCTCTCCAAGACTGGAGCCCTGCTGCACACTGAAGTCACAGGTGACATGCTTTCTCTGTAGTCTTACATCCAAACCCGAGGCAAATGTAAGTTAACCCTGAAAGAAATGCAAGGATAGCACACAGCTACAACTCCAACGCAAGATCGCAAACATGTCTGATGCCAGCACTGCCATCGCACAGGGCTTTGCCCTTTTCACCCACCCTTTCCTTCACAGTAAATCCATACCTGGATTAGACTAATTGTAGCTCTCTGGAGACTAAGCCTGAGATGTTGATGGAACATGTTGTCTGCTCTGCAGATGAACATCGGTTTGGAGATTCGGGACTTCTGCTAGCATATTTTCTCAAAAGGGGAGTTGAGAAGAATGATATTTTCATAGGCAGAACTGCCAGTCCTGTGTTCCCCATTATGAAGACTGTTTTCAGCTGCTTACAAATAGGGGCTTACATATTAGCCTTTTAAAGTAGTGGCGAATCATACTAGAAGTCCTAGAAAGGACTACAAAAACATCTTTTTCCCATACATGGACAAAGAGGAGGAAAACATGCTTTACACATATTCCCCACATTAAATAAATGGGGGAAAAAGCTATAAAAGTGTAAGTGGAAAAGGGAGCGGGGAAAAAACATGGAGGAAATAAGAATTAGTAAGACGACAATGTAGCAATGATATAATGAGAACGGAGAGAAAGTCAAAATGAGGAGCCGGACTGAGTTGAAATATGAGAAGTTCGCAAGCAAGAGCTAACAAAATGGACAAGGGAAGAAAAGCAACCACCACATAGAAGACAGGACCCCACCAGAAAAACAGAAGCGTGCAAACATTGGATGACTTTAACTTAGATACAAACTGAGTTCCAGGCTTTTCTGTTCCTGTGTTCAGCAAGTAGACATGGAGCTCATAGGTTAACTGTACATTTCTCCAGGGATGATCAGTCTACAATATCCACTCTGATTATCTTGTATATTATCAGCTTTGTATCATTAACCTGCTAATCATAGCTGGAAAGGTCAATAGAATTTACAGAATTTGGGAGTTTTTTTATGTGAGATGAAATTACGAATAAGTTTAGGAAACTGTATTAAAGTACAAGCTGGAAAAGAATGTTAAGTCTGCTAAGTCAAGCATTCAGAGGATACCATGTATACCCAGCTTGTAAATTATGAAATATTATTTATTTATATGATCACAGTGTTTTTCTCTTCTACTTTATCCACATGTGCTCTAGAAGTCAAGTGTGCTTTTTTCAACATAATGATAGAATATACAAACAAAAAAATGCTCTCCTGGGTCACACGAACAATCTATCGTGCCAAGTGTTGTACGCACTACAGTGCCAGCAGGATAAACAGCATAAAGAAAGCATGTGAGCCTCATCACCCTCTGGTCCCCTTCCCTTCATCCTCTCCCACTTTCTCGGTGCATTAGGGATATTTGAGGGCACATCCTTGCCTTTTCTATTTAATATTCATGTACGGACTTGCTGTCCACTGAGTGGAATAGACATCTGGAAGTCATCTGTCTCTGTCTAAGGATAGGATTAGCCATCCTTGACAGATACATATCCAATGTATTAAAAAAAAAATCCCTGGTGAGGAACTCTCCTGTGCCTTCTCTAATATGATCTAGCTGGTCTGCTTACCTTCAGAAATCTTTCCTTGATATTTAACCTAACCCTCCTTTCTTGTCTTTTAAGCCATTATTTCTTAACCTTCACACCGTCAACACAGCAGTCAACTTCTCTACTTTTCCCAGCAGTTCTATGGAAGTAATTTGCAGCAAGCTAAACACACCATCATAACACAGCAGTTCACGTGAGAATCAGCAACAAAATACTACCATGCTTTCAGATGTCTGCACCATGGGTACTCTGTCCATACCTACATGAATATACCAGGGACCATTCTCTGGCACTGGGGCCAACTGGGTTGGAATGGTCTGTGTGTGCCAAACACTCACTGACTGCTACTGTAATATCTGATCAGCATAGGTCATCATGTTCCTTGCCCTGGTGTGGTTTCATTTACTAGTATATAATCTAACCTGTGCAAATCAAAATAAGATAAGGAGGCAAGCACTAATACAGCCAGCTGAAGTATTGCAATTCTTTATTTCTTGTTTACTTTTTTAATTACAGAAAGCTACTTGTTCATGTACTGGATCTGTAAGTACCTCATGGAATAAGATAGTATTAGCACATATGCACAAACATGTCTTGATTTGTAAGCTTTCTTTTCTTCCACTCCATTACTCATAACAAAGCTTTTATCTGTGCTTGCAGTCTCCCTTTATTTTTGAACTCTTTCTTTTCCATCACTTTCAGTTCCAACCACATAATTTTTATTTCTTATTTTGCAGCATTTCTAAGAATCAACCTTTTATCTGACCTTTCCACTGCATCCATGCCACACACCTTTGCCTATATAACTTTCACAATGGATTTTTGACCCTTTGATATCTTCTGACCATGCTGATGAAATGCAGCAGCAGATGTGATATCTCTCAACCCAGCAGTGCCACCTCACTCTTTGCACCTGTCTTTAGCCTTAGCACCTTGTTTATCCACGCTGAATACCGTTTTCAACCTGTGCACAGCTTTCTTGCTGAACATAGATCCAGTTTCTCCCAGCATCCTCTTCAGCATGTCCAGTTCCAGTGACACAGGAGTCATTGTATATTTCTCTTTTTTTCCTGTTTTGTTAAGCATTTCCTCCTCCATGCTTGCAGCAAAGCCCCTTTCCCATTATATCGATTGGTAGTCCTTTATTTCTTCACTACCCTTTTCCATTCGCTTGCTTTACCAAAAGCAATTTCCTTCCCCAATCATCAGATAATATTTATGCATTCAAATCTGTGAACAATAATAGAAATACCCTATTTCAGAAACAGAAAGGCCAAATAGCCAAAATTAAGCTGTTTCACTTGATGGGAACTATTTTCTGTACTGTCTTGTCCTTCAAATACCATTTCAGCCCTAGTTTAGTTTTTCTTACCGAGCAAAGAGTTTGTCTATCAACTGATAATATGAAAGATTGCAACTTTTCATATCCAACCTAGATAGTACTTTATAAGCAGTCCATTGGCTGGGAAGAAAACATCAATAGAAATACAATTTATCTTCCACTTATCACCCACATGTGTTCTCAAGCACTTTGGAAGCAGGTCTGGAGTTCACACAAAGGCAGAGCACCAACACGCAGCCTCAGCACCAGGCAGCACCAATGTGCCCAGTTAATGTGTATGTCTGTATAGGGAAGGATTTGGCAGGCACAAACACTTCTGCAGCTCAGCAGAACTAGGTACACATCTCTAGTTTAAATCTAAACCTTAAACTCTGGCAGAAAATTTAAATCAGAGTAGAATTCAAATGAATTGTCCTTCTCCCACACATTACCTGGACCGTTGTAGTGTTTGTAAACAAAGGTCCCTTTAATGGTCTTATTTGATGGACTCTCCTAACCCATGGCCCCCTCTCCAGTGCCCTCTGTGCTCAAAGCTACCGAGCTCAGGAGCCCAGATGGCACTTAGCACTCCATTTCCTTATCAGGCCTGAGGTAGCACAGGCATTTTTTTCTCATTACTTCCACAGATTTAAGCAAATTGGATCATATTCCTCTTTCATGTTTCCTCCCTAACACAAGAGTTCTTTCATTCACACTCTTGTGTCCACTTTGGAAGATTCGCAGGCCAAAATACTTTTACACATCAAAGCAAAACTTCCCAGGCTGCTCGTAAATAACTCCACAAGCATAAACAGCCAACCATATTATGCCACTGTGAGAACACTTTTTTCAGTACAAAATCTTCAAAAGATGAACATACTTTAAGATTTATTTTCTCTTTTGTTTCTTGCAGAAGGTGATCTAGGAGCAAAGACAGATTATGATGCATAAAATGCAGGAAAAGCTACTCTTGGCTGATTAGGTTACTAAGACAGTATTAGGTATGAGGAGGAGATTGATCCTGAGGAATCAATTGTGCTGGAAAAGGTTATATATGTTTTCAGAAAGAAAATAGAAGGAGGAGGAGGGGAAATCACAACACAGGCAAAAATAGGTTCTGATAAGCTGCCCTTGGTTGCCATGGTGACTTACTTGTCCTGTCAATAATAATCATGAATAATAATACCTATATGAGAGTCAGACATAATCACTCTGTTTATTGCTACCCTCAAAAACATACAGAAATAGTTACTCCTGCACCATGCTGAACCTTCCTTTCTCCCTGAACAGAGCATGATGCCATGCTGTGGGACCACTTCAAACAGGTCTTGAAGTTCCCAAACACCTTGGGACCTCAGTAATAGGATACTGTGGGCTCCCTTTTCCCCTGTACTCGATGATGCTTTTGTTCTTTTCCCCTTCAGAGGCCACACGGTGTCTCCCACCCAGTGCATCTCCCCACTGAGGGCTGCATCCCCACTCCTCTCCCAGGAGCTCTCTGCAGAGACATTCTCTGCAAGGGGACAGGTCTGGGCTCTCTCTTACCTCCCTGATGCAGAAGTGTAGAAAGAACAAGAAAGTAAAATGGTTGAAAATTGTCACTGTAAGGTATGTCAGGACAAACAAAGCAAGAGTATGAATATTTCTTTGTGGCTTTAATGAAGGAAAGCTGTGCTTGCCTTCCAACTAAGTCTCTTCTGGCTCTTTCCTATAGCAGAAAGAAGGGCCACGGACACAGCAAACATCCTATTTTGAGGGGGGAGGAGCTCGGGGGGAGGCAAGCACCTGAGGTTTTCACACTTGGTCCAATATTGATCTCTACCTGCACTGTAGTGAATCCACATCAAGTCACACACTGATATTCCTGAGAACAGGTACTTAACTGCTAGATTTTAGTTACTTCAGAAATTAATAGACACAGCAAAATCATTTTCTTGGTTGCTGGAAACAGTGTTTAGGAGTAGTCTAGGGCTCAACTCCTTTCCTTCACACCCTACACTCAGATTTCTCTCAGATAGGTTTACACATATGTTAAACACATAGGTTTAGCAGGTGTGACCTCAGGGGCAGGTGTCACTGTTCAGCAGTATCTTGCTTTTGGCATAAGTTCACATTTTCCACTGAGTTTTGAGACACAAAAGAATCCAGAGTCAGCTGCATTACAAGCAGGTGGTACTATCTTGCAGCTTTGAGAAGCAGAGCAGGCAGGTACATACATGCCAAAGGTACTGCTATTTGAATGTTAAATCATCCATTATTTTTTCACTTACATTTTATTAAGAAAATAGATAAGCACACATGAACTATGTTTAGCTCCCAAAAATATTTAATTTTGAATTATATTTTACATTCAAATAAATAAACATTAAGTTAAAAGTTAATTATGTAGCTATTGCAACAAATGAATACCAAATTAAGAGATACTATAGTCATGCATATTATTATTTTATTCATCAGTCCTCTTATCCAAATCTCATATTGAATCTCTTGATTACATAAAAGTTATTCCAGTGATGAAAGTTGCTCTAATAAGAGGTACTGTCTTCATCTGCATGTTTACTCCATGACATCCTTAGACACTAGCACAGCTGTAGCATTATTGTTACAGACCCTTTCTTCCCCTTTACCAGAGAGCCAAAGAACTCCCGACTGCTCTGGAAAGATCTTTTGCCCTACAAAAAAGATTTGTAAGGCAAGATGCCAAGGGAATACACAGGGTGTTGACTACCATGCCAAACTAGTAAGTGTTTTTTGTAGTAACTTTGGATGCGTTTGGGATTTTCCAGAGTAACTGGTGACATTCACCTGTCTGTTTTCCAATATCTCTTTTCTGGAAATCTTTAATGATTTTGTCCTCTGAAAGCAGCATGGTTTAAGGTAACTAAAGATTGGGCATTTGCAAAATTAAGATGTGCCCCTTTCCAGTTATCTTCTGAAAGAGTGGGCTCTTCACATTTTACACCATATAGAACAAGGAATTACTCTAGTAGAATAGGAAAGCAAAAACTGAGACAATACTCAAACATTATAGATGCAACAACTCAAAGCCTTTGAACCTGAACAGGTTTTTAGATATTGTCACTTGCACATTCATGAGAGATGGGAGAAGGAGAGATTAGAAGCAGCAAAATATTGGGACAGAACAAACATGATGTGTTCTGCTTACGTTTTAACAACATAACCACTCTCACGCTGATTTATATACTTTCTTAATTTGCAAGATGTGTTGAAAGTGACAGCCTGCCACAAAAATGAAATCGTTCTCAGACAGCACAGGAACATCTACTTCTATAGGAACTTGGATCTATAGTCAGTGCCATTTTTTCCTACTGATTACATTCTCCATTTAGTTTCACTATGATTACTCTAATTACAATACTAATAATGAATAGTTAACTTTATAGTTTGCTTGCAAAGTACTCAGGGGAATGCAGTGGAACATAATAAACACAAACACAACATAGAAGCATGTTCTTTGACATTCGTAATCAGAGGAAAATGATGCATAATTTAGTATTTGAAGTTTATTATTAGAAGGATGAGATCACCAGCTTTTTTCCAGATCATAGAGCTCTTACTTCAGGAACATAAATGCTAGATACGCACTCAACTAGATGTGAATTTTTTAAGCAAGACTGAAGATGATCTTTCCCCACAGCTGATAAAAGAACATCATCATGTGCACTCCAAGGCAAAAAGAGCTGTTCCTTTTTGTTTTTCCAGATTAAGAACTTGACTTTACCTACTTACTTTCTAATTGTCAGCAAATGCTGAAAAGTAACTTTCTTTCTAATGAGTCTATTCTAAAAACTCAGCTTCTAAGATACTGTATATAACCTGCTTTTTCAGCACAAGGGTTAGTTCTTGTTAAGAAGGTTTTTCATATTTCATGTATTTTTCTGATTCCAGTAAGTTTTCTTTTCACATATCTGAAAAGAATCATACGTCAGGACCACTTGAAAAAGAGGACACCAAAAGTGGACACCAGATAACCTGTCAATGCCTATATTTCTGCCCTTTGACTTTATCTATTCCAATATAGCATTTTACTGTTTGTATATGACACAGGTAAGTTTTTTTTTTTTACATGGGGAAACAGAATTCTTCACTCTGTCATCTTAAATTGTTACTGTACAGATATGGTTTGTTAAGATCTTTAGGGCCTTATTCTACCTAATATTTTATGCTCCACTTACAGCAAAAGAGCTTACTGGATAACAAGTGGTTGCACAGTATACATCACATATCAAATTGTGTCTACAATTCTTCTTTATCAGATTTTTTTTTTAAAGCCAGTCATCTATACTGTAGGCTTCTTGTTGGTAGTTTGTTTCTGACCTTGCACTGCCAGAAGTCTTACAAATAAAAATCTGTCCAATATGTTGTTATTGCCATGTTATTGCTAATATATCACCACTCCACACTTCTGATGCCATTGTGTGTGCTCTTTTTGCATTGCAATTGACTGTCAGATGGAAAACTATACAGCCATTAAATGTTTTTCTTGGCAATCAGTCTTCAGCAAAGAAAACACTGTGGTATTTCTGCTATAAGTGAATTTATGGGAACCCTCAGCTACCACAAGTAGTTGTGACAGCACTGCACAATATACCAGCTCTGCTTATTGGTAAACTGGGTAGCTTGGTGTTTACATTATTTTTCTGCTGCAGCAGATATTTCAGGTTATGCACTATGAGGAAGATATACTTTAAAGGGGAGGGAAAAAGCACAAGATTACCCCCAGAAAGATTACAGAAAGCAAATACATGTTATTGTAATAATTTTTAATTATAATGATTCCCATTTCTGTGGTATTTTAGGAAGCCTGCAATGTTTGCTAGAAACAACCCTTTCTGTTAATGTGTGTTGATCGTACTGACTCACCAAGGATAGCTTTTTTCCCCCACACTGCTTGGATGCAGCAAATTCAGATCCTAGATCATTTATTTCTACTAAATCTAGTACTGCAGAGAACTGTTGGAAAAAAGGTGTGAGGGAACCTATTTTCTTTATTTATATAGGCTTCAATCTGTGTACACAGACACAGACCAAGACCGCAAAACAGCAGTTCACAGATAGCAGAATGAAACACAGGAAAAAAAATGTGTCTTCTGCAAGTGATTTTCATGTGTCCCTCATGTAATAATTCAAATTTATATAAAATATTTAAACACTAAATAGTTAAATCGCACAAAATTTAAAATCAGAGATACTTCACAAAAAAACGTGAATAATTTTTCGGTCATGGAGTCAAGATTATGACACTCACAAAGTAAAGGGGGCATATTTATTTGCGTGCCTCTGGTAGTGAATGCTTTTCTGCTTCTAGAAACTAAAACAGGATTAGCAGCAAATCTTGTGCAAGCTATTCCTCATGACTTTCAGTTCATAGTGCACAGAAAGCAAGTTACCATCTTCTGGCAAATGTATAAATACAAGGAACAGGTGAGAAGAAAATTAAATACAAAAGACTTTTTTTGACATTCAGAAAAAATCCTAAATTCACATTTGTGTACAGCCTTACGCATATGACTTGAAAACAATCAGTTAATCTGAGCTTTGATGAGGAGAGTCACGCGTTGCAAAACAACTCTGTTTTTGCAGCATGCAGGTTAAACAGCAGCAGAACATTTACACCAGTAAAATGCTGGTGAATCAGCACCACTATGAAATACAATCACCTCAGCAACAATGAGAGGTGTTTACCTGAGCAATAAGTCCCAACCAATAGAAGAATAAAATACACTGATTACAAAGACAGGCTTTTTGTTGCTTTTCACAATATGGGACTTTAGATTCTTGAGGGATCACACTACATAAGAAAGTATAAGAA
>NW_009649137.1:571055-619167 GCF_000708025.1 Charadrius vociferus
CCTGACAGAAGAGGATTAATATCCTTTTCTAAAATGCTATCATCATACCCTTGATACCTATATACCTGTACTGATTGCTTCAATAGAGGCTTTGGCCTTAATTTCCTGTGGTAATGGTTCCCTACTCTAGTTGCATACTGTATGGAGATGTGTTAGCTTTTATCATGCTGGAATTTCCTGCTTTTCATCTAACAGTCTTTCACCTTCTTTGTGCGCAGCGAGAGCAGAAGAAATGAAGCTCCTACTTTCCTTTCACCATGTCATTTGTCATTTTATATGTATTTTTTCAGGCTTGTTATTGTTTCTTTTTTTTTTTTCTCTCAAAGTAATCAATCCTAATCTAAAACTCCTCTCTGGCTGTTTTCATTGACTCGTTTTTCATTTTCTTTGACATGCACAAACCTACTCCAATTCTGCTATATTATTTTCCAGGTGGAAAAGCAGCAGAGAATACATGCACGAAGACTGCACCACTGATTTATCTAAGATCACCAAGTTTATCTAATGTGGTCCTTTTTCTTGTACTTAAAGATTTTTCTTTTATACACTCATTGGAAGATGTGCATAGAATTAATGCTCATATAAAGCCCAAGGTCTCCAGCCAAACCCCAACACAGACAGACAGGAAGAGGGAGCCCTTTGTCCAAAAGCTGGGAAAGGGAAAACCAGGCAAAGTACAAACAATTGATTCACTAATATTGCCAGGCTAGGTTAAAGTACACTATCCATTAGATTTCAATAACGCTTACATATGATCCTACACAAGTGCTAACCCAGCTGCCTATTTCTGGAATACAGTAGGTGGAGCTAGCAAGCATGACCCTTAGGGTGTTCCTAAGGACAACAGACTGAGATTAAACAATGTATTACACAAGTGTCCTGGTTTGAGGTAAAACGGAACCAATTTTGTTCAGTAACTTCGCTTCTTAACTAGGCCTCTCTAACTACTGAAATTAACAGCATATTGTGTAGACAATGTTCACTCTCTGAGTGATAAGACCAATGGTTATAGTTGATGCCCAGGCATGGTGTGCAGAGAGGCTCCAAGGCCAACCAACTTTGTTATTTGCCCCATTGGAGGGTCAGGAGCAGAAAAGTATAGTGGGATCCCACCTGCGGGGAGAAGCAGACAGGACAGGTGACCAAAAACTGACCAACGAGAGTATTCCATCCCATCTGCCTCATGCTCAGTATAAAAGCTGAGGGATCAAAGGGTCAGCAGGCTCTTTCTTCAATGGTTGGTGTCTGAGGAAGACTCTGTTCGTCTGCCTGTGATCCCAGTCCTGAATGCAGATCTGGAATCCAGTTCCTGTCCATCACTGAGTCCAGCCTGGGACTGCCCTAGTGCCAGCCGATGTCGTGATTGTCATCTTGGGAGCTTGATATGGTTTTGTATATATTTCATTATTTCTTTTTTATTTTATAATTAATATTTCATTAAAGTAGTTTAGTTCCTTCTAAACTCATAAGTCTCTTTTTCCTCTTCTGCCTCTCTCTTTGATGAGGGCTAGAGGGAAGCATCTGTCAGTCCCATCTGGGGTCCCCCAGGTCCCCAGTAGCCAATTTGGCCTAAACCACGACAACTAGATACATAAAAATACATTTATATTGTGTTATGCAGTTAAAGTTGTGCCATATTTAATGTTGTATTGTGTAACATCATTAGATATTGATTTTGTAGGTACAGTAACTACAAGCTTTATTAGCAAGTAGATTGATGAAAATAATTGTTTAGGACTGTCTTTGGGCTGTTAGTGCTCAAGATCATAACAAAACAGCTACATAAAAGTTATCTCAATGAGTTCTGTGAGATGTGAAGACATCACAATGAAAAAAAGATTGACTCTGGATCTGGGGCATTTGATCACCTTACATTCATCATGTTTTCTGTGGGGAAAAAAGTTAATGTGAAACAAAAGGAATGCAGAAAATCCAAGAATGACTGGAGGCACTTTGTAAGGTAAAAAATCATATCCAATGACATATGCCCAAATTCCGAAAAGGATAAGTTAGTAGAAGTAAACAGGAAAGTAAGAAGAATCTGATTAAATATTGCAATTTCTAAATTAAGCTACATAGGACAAATGCAAAGGAAAACACAAACCCATCAGGAAGCTTGGATTCCTATAGCTCTGCTGTAAAGCCTTGCTATGCTGCAGTTACATAAGCATCAGTGCAGTTGTCTCCTGTATTTAGTTAAAATCCTCTCTAAAGGCCAATTTCAAAGGTAAACGGCCCAGGATCAAATCAAAGCTTTTAGTGATTTGCCTGTCTGCCCAAAGTATGTGAACATGTGTCATTGCGCTAGCAGTGAGGAGATATTCAGAAGCAGAAACAGAAAGTTAGACTTCTAACAAAGTTACCCTTTATGCCTTTGAATATCTCTCTCCCAAGGGTGTTTTTTTTTTTTAAGCTGAGTAAGTGATGAGGCTCAGCACACGAGGCTGCTTATATTGTAGCATTATGAACACTATCTCAGAGTTTTGTTTCTCCTAGTTCAATTTTATAACAGTTAAGATCTTTCTAGGACTTTGACATTAGTACAGATATTCTTGTATGCTCAAAACAGTATGTAACATGTAAGATACTTCTAAAAATTCATCTGTTGAGCTATCATGATTTCAGGTTTCTTCAAGGGATGGTAAAAAGTTATAGTCTTCTAGAAGGCTACCTAACAAATTAACTAGCTTAAATAGTGTTCACAATGCAAAACAATTGCTGTGAAGAGGTGGCTACTGTTTAGTCCAAGGCTGCCAAAGGGCAGCTGAAAATTTAGTTACATTGCCTGACAAAACAGAATAATAATAATGCTACCCTAATCCTGGTGGTCTTATAATATAGCTTTGTAAGGTGAAGTATGATTTTTAGCCTCAGAAATAGTATTTTAACCATCCCCTCCACACAACAATTATCAAATACCTAACAATCAGCAGATATATTTACCGTACCCATTTCACAATCACTATGTATTTCACACCTTACATAGAAACTAACAGGTTTCTGTACATTATCAACATAACCCATCTTTGAATATTGACCTCTCCATCCAGACTTACAACAACTCACACAGTGTTCTGTTTCCCAGTGACGTGGCAGGGGTCTTGGCTATGGGGGGATGACACAGCACCTCTCCTCCAGGGAGCCCATGCTGCAGTAGGAGCATGCACGTCTGTGGCATTTGGTGGTTGTAGTCTGTTGCTGTAGTGAGCCCTACAAAAGAGCTCACCTGTGTTTGCTTCACATCTCCCAGGTCCTGACCCTCTTACAGCATTAGACAAGTGCTGCAGGAGGTACCAAAAGGTCTCCTTCCTAGTTCTTGATGGCCGGAGTATTGCTCCCTTCTGTGGCAATCCTGGAGCAGAAGATAGGCTCTCAAGCCTCTCGAGTTCCTAACCTAACATCTCAGGCCAGCTTGTGATCTCAGATGTCTTCAATCACATGTTGAAGTGTTTATTAATCAGTGACAATCTGTACTACAGTCTCCAGCTCATGTAATTTAGAGAATAAAAAAAAAAACCACCAGTGAGTGAAAAAATGTACTGGCACACTTAAGGTAAAAAAGTATGTAAATGTATACTTGTATACTAAATGGTATAAAAGTATACCACATGACTCATCTTAAATCAAACAAATGATAACAGCAAAAAAGTTTAATGTCTCAAAAATTCTGACAGCAAAGGGGTGGTACAACTAAGTGGATTATGTCCAGCATCAAGTCTGGAAACACCAGGAAGTCAGTGCACTGACAAAAGCATCCACTGATGAAAAGTTGCGTAACATGTTCAACCTCCACTCCTGGAAAACCAAGTGATTAATAGCTATAGTGGAAATTCACATAGGGATGACTTGCAAACTGGATCTTTGTTCTTATTTCGGCCTGGAGAAAAGAAGGCTCCAGGGAGACCTTATAGTGGTCTTCCAGTACCTAAAGGAGCCTACAGGAAAGATTGGGAGTGACTCTTTATTAGGGAGTCGAGTGACAGGACAAGGGGCAATGGTTTTAAACTGAGAGTAAGTAGATATAGATTACACATTATGAAGAAATTCTTTACTCTGAGGCTGGTGAGACACTGGAACAGGTTGCCCAGAGAAGTTGTGGATGCCCCATCCCTGGAGGTGTTCAAGGCCAGGCTGGATGCTACTTTGAGCAACCTGGTCTAGTGGGAGGTGTCCCTGCCCATGGCAGGGGGGGTTGGAACTAAATGGTCTTTTCCAACTCCAGCCTTGCTGGGCAGCCCCCCCAGGGAATGCTCCTCCTGATATCCAGCCTGAACCTCCTAGACCTGGGGTCGGTGGTAAACCTCCTCAGTGGTCAGCCAAACCACCTCCCACCAGATGGGGACAGGCAGCAGTTGGGGCCCTGAAACCACCCCCTCCCTGGGCTGAGCAAGCCTTTCTCCACCAGCACCTCCTCCCAGGGCTGCTGCTCCTGCCTTTACCATCCTGGGAGCTCCTCTAGACTCACTCTGTTTGTGTGTGCCTCTCCTCTACTGGGGCCCCAAACTGGATGCAGCAATCTAGATGCTCTCTGACATGAAATGGTGCCCAACATGCACCATAATCAATAATGATGCATAAACAATAATGGTGCCCATATATCAAGATGGGATTGGTTCATGGTTCAGTGAGCAAAAGAATATACAAAAAAAAAATCTTTGGCTGTGCTATTTTTCCTATGATGTTATCACATATTCTCATTTGTCATGTAGCTCACTGAAGGTTCAAAATGGAAGAAAAACTCAACAATAAAAAACATAAGAAAACAAATAAGTACTATCATTAATCCACTCTGAAGCTCAAAGAATTTTTCCTACAGATTTTTAAGCATCCTGCAGGAGCATGCAAGTGTCATGAGCAGATTCTTTCTGCACACAGCAAATGCTGCTAGTTATGGCTTCCAGCCCTACTTTTGACACTGGACTACCCATTAGACTGGTTTAATTTACACTCACCAAGTATGACTGGGAACATATACCCCCTAGGGAACATCAGAACAAAATACACTGCAATATTTCTCTCTGCCTCAACTGAAGCTCAAAAAAAGGTGTTTGAGCAAAGAGAGGCAAAGATCTGACTTAATTCTACTGCTTCCTGGGACTCATGTCAAGTATTAGAAGAATGATTTTGTCATTCTTTGGTACTGACAGTCCTTTTAAGTGCTTTTATGATATTTGCAGGCACGGTGGGCCAGACTTACAAGTACTTAAGAGATTAACTTCCACTGCTTTAGACACTGAATATGTTTGAGAATCTGGTCTCAACATCTTGTTTGATTGGTATTTCAACAAAATATATCCAAGATGGTGAAAGCACAAAATAGCAAGCAGAACTGGCAAGTGTATGCAAAGCCAGAGAGGACTGCATAAAGCTTTCAGCATGTCTCATTCAAGCTAGAGCAGACAACTCCTATATCACTTATTTCAG
Organism: Charadrius vociferus; assembly: GCF_000708025.1. NCBI lineage: Eukaryota > Metazoa > Chordata > Aves > Charadriiformes > Charadriidae > Charadrius > Charadrius vociferus. The sequence continues at coordinate 576,480 of NW_009649137.1, forward strand.
AAGTCTCCACACTTTAATTTTGATTTATATTACCTTATATTTCAATGTAAAGAGAACATATGGAAATGATCAAACTTCTGAAATAGCATTGTCTATATCAGAAGCTTTCTGTTTCCTTAATCTGTATATGTCTAAGTTCTTGCAATGGTGACGTACAAGTACTTCTGAAAAATTCAGGTTTGTTGATTATACAGAATACACGAGCTTTCCTTTTCTAAACCTCCACATAAGTAGGGTAAGATGTGCCCAAGTCCTATAGACCGCTACTCCAGGAGAACAGCGCTGCAAGAGTACTCTATACTGAGAACTCGGTCAAGATGCAAACTGAGATTCCATATTCATTCAGTACCTGTAATTAATTTCAGTGACTTGCTAAGCATGGTAACGTTTTTAGTACCAGGTTTGGTTAGGGGTTTTTTTGTTGTTTTGTGGGTTTTTTTGTTTGTTTTTTGAACAGAAGAGCATGACAATGGCAAATGCCACGAACATTATTAGAAACTAATATTCTGTTACTTCCTTACTGTGCTCCATTTAATTTGTTTTATCAGTGAAGGTTTTCACATCAAGTATCTGCTTTCTTAAAGTTATACTTTTTTTTTTTTCAAAAATGCAAAAGACTACAGCTACCTGATAAAGACTTGCTGATGAAATGCTTTTAACAAACTTAAAGCCTTAACAAGGCTATGCCTACATTAGCAAGTCATCCAGCATAATAGGAAGGGATCATCAGACAGAAGCTATTGGTGCTGAGGACCCTACATCTTCACCCTACACAGTCTTCCAGACTTTACTTCAGACTAGGTTTAGTCTGGCCATCAGGACTGAACATCCTCTCTCCGTGCATGTGACAAAGCAGTCCAAAACAGCATTTGCTGGTTGAAACCTTTTTATCTTCAGGAGGACTAGAAGTGCATCAGGATGCACACCTGGAGCAGAGGGGTTTTTTTTTAAGTTTGCTCTGAAGAGGCTCCTTCCCAGACACCAGAAGAGCCCTGCAGAACAAAGCAATGTGCAAGAAGTGGGGACAGCTATGGAGTTTGCTTTGAAACTGCACTGCCACTTTAAAGAAAATAGCAGATTCAATCAGGGATTCTTCTGCCTGGAATGACAAATACTTGAAAATATTCCAGCTTTAAGCATTGAATACTTACATTGTTTGTAGTTGTAGACTACTCTTGGTGACAAGACTAATTAAAGCATGGTCAAGGCCCTGCAGGATCATGCTACATCTAGTAAGATCACACAAGGTGTTTATTCACTCTACCATAGGATGCTTTCATTGACAGCATCGGAATTTTGATCTCTACTTGTCAAAGTCATGTTTGCTGTACTGCAAAAATATCTGAAATAAGATTAAAGAAACATTTAGGTAAAGATCAGATTCACAATTAAAGAATAGATAATACCAAGAAATACGTGTTAATTTGGAGTAGTCCTCAAGCTTTTAAGCCTGAAAGTAGAGGAGACTAATGCAGAGAATCAGCAGAACAAAGACACAATACTACTCAGAACTATTTTCCATTTATATGAGCAATACACACAGCTGCTTCTGTAGCTTTCACCATAAAAACAAAACACTGCCATATTTTAAAGTAATGGTCCAAGATAATATAGCTGTACAAGCACAGAATAGCTTTCTACAGTGTTTCAAGCTATTTCTGTAATATTTTCATAAGCGATTAAGAGCTGTCTCCTGCACCACTCCAGTCAATGAGAAATTTGCATTCAACCAGGATTAGGAACAGAGGCCTGGAATCAAAGCTCTTAAGAATTTCTAAGTCTCATTGAGGTCAATGTAAAGCAAGCTCGAACATGAGTGTTTTGCTAGGAGGAGGAAAAATGCTCTTTATTTTTATGTTCTGCCTGTTTGTCTAAGTACACAAAAAAAGCAGTGGAAGCTGATTTTTAATTTTTGCCATCACAGCTCTGAAACAGAATGGCTCAGCTGGAAGACATGGAAATTAGCCTGTGGCAAGAGGCTATAGAGACACCACAGCAAGTGAGAAAGCAGCACAGCATTTATCTTCCCTATAAGTTAATGTTCTACTTCCGGTGGCAAGTAGGTGTGAACTGACTCCAGGTCTCTATGTTGTCTGATTTATACAGCCAGGGTATTAAATATACCAGTGGCATACAGATTTTTATACAACAAAAAATAAATACTTGTTACCTGCAAAGTTTTATTCACACAGAGCTTGATAAATGCTGACATGTCAGTCTACCAAATGTAACAGAGTGGTGGCAAAATGGTAAAATGGCATTGTGAATGTGAACAATTTCTGTCAGAGAATAAACAGAGACTGTTCAATCTGTACAGACACACAAAGGTAAAAAAAAAATTCTGCAACAGAGCAAAGATACCGATCCCTGATTCTTGTGACAGGTCAACATCATTATAAAGATTAAAACTGAAGTTTCACTCTGCATATTAAAATGCACACATATTTTAAGTGATAATATAATGAACTACAATGTGATAACTTACTATACCTGCACCTGGCTGTACAGTGTTTTTTACATTTACCATAAATCCATTCCACATCTTTTCTTGATATAGGTATTCCCTCACTGGTAACCTTGGACTCAGAATAAGAAATGCTGACACTTTCTTCTGCTGCTTACAATGGAGTGATGAGACAGGCTATACCTAATTTATTATATTTTCCTCTACAACATAATATTGGAGTATATGGTAGAATATCATTGGAATTATATTGGCACATCATTTCATTTTGAGTCAATTTACACTTACAATCTTGTGCACTTGACCTTTAGAGGGTGAAGGTTTTATCAGGAAACTAAATCAAAATCACATTCCCTGTCTACACTTTCAGCAGAAGACAACACTCTCCTGAGCAGCCACAGGATACTTTTTAAGCTTTGGTAGTAATGGAACAAGTGAGATTATACACAATTAATTACTGTACTTCAAAGCAGCCTGCTATTACTAGAGTCACTGAGTGACTATGAATTTACTGATTGCAAAAATGTGAACTCTTAGTACCGCTTAAACTTTTACCTGCTGTGTTAATGCCTTTATGCACAACCTAAGCAACTGACCAAGGCTGATTGCAAAACACATCAGTGGTAGGTCATTTCCATTAAGAAAAAGATTTTAAAAGTAGTCACATCTTAAGGAGATAAGTAGTTGGGGTTTTTTTCCATAGGAAACAAAGGCAATAGCAAGAAAAAAACAAACAAGGAAAAGGGAATTTTATCAAAAAGGGAGGGATTGAAAGACAAGTGTTATTTTTCTTCTTTTTTTTTTTATTATTATTATTTTGTCACATGCTTTTAACTAAAAGCAATTATGACTTTATATGAAAAAGCTGGTTGGGATTTCTCTAAAAGCTTATGTTCCATGTGAAGCTGAATTTCCTGATCTTTAGATATGCATCAGCAAGGCCATCTTGATCATATGAATCATAAAATAGCTATCTCTGACAAGGGAACTGTTGTACAATTAAATTATCTCTCTCCTGAAAGATTTTTCATATATGCAAACATTTAAATGCAGTTTACATACCTGCTGCCCAAGTTATCTTTGGGTACAGAAAAATACTACTTTTGGGGAAGTCTGATCTATGCGTAGAGTACCAGATATCCAGATAAAATTAAACCAAAATAAATGAGGATGGATAACTTGTTGATGACTTTTGACAAACCAGTAGACTAGACTACAGAATTGCAGGAATGTGAATAACTAGATTGCACACAGACAAAGCAAAGACTAGCAACGGAATCCAGCACTTCATTCCTCCTTTCTCTACATGAGTCTTTTATCCATATTTTCCATTGTAGCATAAGGAATTCTTTCCAACCACAATTCCAACGCATTTCAGTGAAAAGATAAATATATTTCAAGCCTCTTCAACTGATCTGCTGCAAAAACAGAGTATTGCACCATTACAGAACTCAATAGTAAAAATCTCATTCTCCTCTCCATTAACCAATGCATTTCCTAAGGTAGTGGTGAAAGTAGTTCCCCAGCAAAATTTGTTATAATACTTCTGCTTCCCAAATCCCAATCAATTTTACTCAGGAAGAGGTGACACATTAAGAAAAAAAAAGAAGACAACCCTCAAACACACAAGCAAAATTGCTGCTCTTTGCTATTAACCCCTCAGGAACTGATTCCCTCAATTGAAGGCAGAGGACCCAAGACTGCCTCTTGTGGCCTAAATAATTCCCGAGATCCCGTAGCACATCCCAAGTCCAGCTTCTGCTCCATCTCAACACTGTTATACTTTCTGCCAAAGCATTCAGTTTCTATGTGGCCTTCGTTTCTGATAAGTTTAAAGTGAGAGTAAATCAGCCAGACATTTTTGGCAGGATCTTGGCCACCCGCTATGGGGTGCAGGATCTGGACAGCCTTTTCAGTGCCCTCCTTCATGTCTTCCAGCCGCAGGCTCCCATCCTAGCTCCTCCGAAGCACAAGGTGGATTTGCATCCCCTCCTTTTGGTTGGAAACACACATCCTTTAGGCTAGTTTTCCTCTTTGGCACCCTTACCAGGGATCCAATTGCCTACTGGCTCAAAAAAACCAAGAGCCAAAATCGCCATGGTTTACCCAGAAATGCACTCAGAGCAATAGACTTATAGTAGCCATTCTGAGATGAGTGTAATTGCAAATCCACGTAGTGAAAAGTTATCTACTTTAAGCAAAGATAATGTCCCATGTTTACAAGAGTAAAGTAAAAGTGGTCTCACGTGTAGTAGCAGGCACAGAAATTCATGGGGCTGGCCTTCACAAGATTTGGAATAATCCATATCTCCTTTTAATTGTTAACGTAATTTAAACGAACAAGACTGCTGACAGTAGGTACTGAATTTCTTAAGAGGATGAATATTTTATTTAACGTTCAAGCAAATCAATCCATCCACCAGCAGTTTTTCAGAATGTTAATCCTGTATTCCCCACGAAGCCAAACAGCTGGATTCTGCCTTCATATATTTAAACCAAATGCACTTACATAGGAAACTGAATATGCTGCAATGGAAGAATTCCCATACCAGTGCTTTAAGCCGTAAATGCAATATACATCTCTAGACATGCTGGACTGATGGGAACTCCTACCTTTTGCCAGAGCCATACTATCTGTACCCTTTCAGGAGGCAGATGCTACCTTAATATTGTGGTGTTCAAATCACTGCTTAGGTCAAGTCCAAAGCACAAAAAAGACTACTAGATATGAATCAGATCCAGCTCAATCCCCTCTCCCTCCAGACAATATCACAGCCCAGAAAAATTATTACGTACATAAGTTAAAATTATTTTCCATCTCCTTTTTCCCTCCTCCATTATCTCATACACTCCCACCTTTCTTACCTCCTGTTATTTTCCCAAGAGTCAATAAATTTCTTCACAGCAATTTTACTATTTCTTCTATTATTCCCTTGTTTCTTTAGCAAGCAGTAAATAACTCTGCCTATTATGGAAGTGTTCTACAGAGGCCGATTGCAGGCACAGGTTAGAGTTTCACACCTGTCTTAAAATCTGGAGGTCTGTAGCCACATTATCTCTGTTCTGAAGAAAAGCGTTGTGCTGCTTTTTTCTCCTATAATTTAGGGAAGCAATATACAGCAAGATGGCTCAGGAATTAAGCTCAGTGGAAAGCTAAAACCTTCATCTTAATATTATCAACAAATAGCAAAGAACAAGAGTGATATTCACAAGTAACGTACACTGATGTCGAAAGTATTGGCCCAGATTTGCATCTGTATAGAAGCGGGTCATTTCTCAGTCTTGTGATTTTCTTTATGGTGTTTATACTTATTATTCATACAATGGTTGCAGGTTGAAATATATAGAAACACAAGTAGGACAAATATTTTCATTTCCTTCATAGTGCAAGCCAGACATCAGAGCTGTATATAGAGGTATATTTTTTAATAAACAAGATTTGATTGAAAGTTTTAACTAAATTTTGAGCAACTTTTAAAAATCAGTATTCCATTCACCACAGCTATTACATATAACCGACTCATCAATCTAGCGGTGCTGAAATAGCTTAAGTAACTTTAAAATAGAGCAGCAAATGTAGCCTTCAATATAACATGAAGCTCCACACAGAAAACATTTGAGAAAGTTGAACATACCTTATTTTGAGCTATTTCCCCCAGTCTTTGGTAGCTATATATTTTACTACAGTTCTTGAACTCAAAATACTGGAGATTTCTTAGTTCTGTTTTTATAACATTGCCTATTAGCACTCTGTGGAGGGCAGAAAAAGCAGCACCTGTGGGCTTTCTGAAGGCTCCTTTGAGCAGATTGAAATGATCACATGACGAGCAGAGGGAAAACAAAGAAAAAAAGGTACATGTGGGGGAAGTGCAAAGTGAAGGCCTATTTTTAAGCTTCCCACCTTGCTTAGAAGACTTCCAAAGACTTCTAGCCCATATTTCCTCGTGGCTTTATTATGTTTTTTTTCTGTGCTACACAATGAAGTTATTTCCTTATGAGAAATACTGCTCTATGTCAGCTCCAGCCTAGGAGACCAACAACTTGTACTGTCCTTGGCAACATTACAGGACCGGCCACTACATCAAAATGTACTGTTCTTGAATGTCTCCAGTGTATTATGTGCAAATGTGCTTTTCTTTAGTGCTGGGCCTGTAACCTTTCCTGGCTTGTCTTTTTTTTTTTTTTTTTTTTTCCCCTGGAACACACATACTATTCTTGTACCAAATAGACAGTAACAAGCTTGTTTTCATAGAAAATGGGATCATTACTTTGACAGCTGACAAAGTTCTGGGCCATATTCTCTCTTGGCAATAACTCTGCAGATACTTTATTTTCTCCTGTTTGCCTACAAAAATGATGTACAGTGGCAGGAGGGATAAGGATAGAAAGTTAACCAAATCCAGCTTCAACCCGCTCTTTTGTCTGCCAAGACTTGGAGACACAAGGCTGATGCATTTGTCCCTGAATATCATTTGTGTTTCTGGGAATGGTAGAATTAGTAGTGGGCAGGTCCCAGCAATGTCTCAAACAGTGCTGAATTTGCAGACATAATTACAGCTCAATCAGAACTAAGACATCTTTTGTTTTTCTCAATCTGACGTATCTTGGCGTGTTAACCTGGTCAGCAGCAAAGGCATCAGGAGATCTTCCAGCACCAGGTGGGGCAGGCTCTATAAAGATAAGAAAATCTCTAGAAAAGGAAAATTGGTGGACCTGAGAGGGTTTACTGGTCCCTCAGCTTGTGTTTATCCCTAGTCACCTCCAGATCTGAAGTGTGGGTCAGAGGTAGGTCTACACCAGCCCTCCTTATATTCCCGTCTTTCCATATTAACACTTTATTTTCTATCAAGTGAAAATATGGGTGTGAATGTTTGGTGAGACATGTAGCAAACTTCAGCCACAACCTGAAAGCAGAAAATAGAGATGTAGTAAAGTCTAGGGTACCCAACTGTAATCTACAGATGCAGTTGTATTGCTATTTCTGGTACGCACCTGCTCTGCACTCACAGGCAGATGATTTCGCTGCTATGTGCCCTCTTCTGCAGTTTGTCTTTCTCTGTCATTCAGTTTGAGAATTGAGACAACTGTGCATAATTATATATATGTATGTATGCAAGTATGTGTTTATATGCACAGACATACATTTAGAACTTCACACAATGGTAGCTAACTTTGTTGAGACTGATGGTTACCACTCCAGTGCAAAGTATCATGATTTTGAAGGGTTTTGGTTTGGGTTTTTTTTTCCAATGTTGTTTCTAAGAAAACAGAGGTACCTTTTAAGGATAGACTATGGCTGCATGCAGTGGTGGCTCTAATGCTTTTTTAGCTGGTGAGAATCTGTCTCGGACACAGAGAGGGTTATTGCACGGACACCGCATGTTACACACTGTTTCAGTGTGTAATCCTGGGTCCATTTGTGCTTCTGGGTTTGATGCAAGCATATGTACCACCCACGGTTAGTGCAGGAGGAAAATAATATTCTAAAAGTATTTTGAGATCATTTTTTTTTAAAGTTCTGGTGGGTCTGGACCCACACTATCCCCAAGGTGTGTATGGAAAGACAAATAAACAATACAGTGATGTACTTGTCACAGCCATCTCAGGGCGCTTTTCCTGAGTGATTGCATTCCTCTAGCATTCTTCTCTGTAGTTTTTAAACAAGTTAGAGGAGAGATTTTTGGAGCAAGGAGACTGTTTAAATGAGCGTTTGTTTAGATCTTTGGGGCCACAGTACTGAAAGGGAATTTGAAGTGTTTTGATGAAGTTAAATAAATGCCGTCACAAGAGCTAAAGTTGGCTGTAATAGCTGGCTGTGTTGTATCCTTTGCAGCTTCCTTTCAGGCTGACATTCTTTCATGTATGGCCTTTGCCTAAATATATATGCTTTTTGTGCAAAGGTAACCTATTTCTTAATACACTTTTCCTGCTCTAAGCCATTTTTCTGAAGAGTTCTCCAGTAGCTATAGTTAGTAATAGAAATTTGTCAGGGAGATAAACCCCATGCCGAAATAGACTTGAGCTTTCCAGTGAAAAATAGCTGCAGCTGGAACAGGGAGAAGGCTCAAAATCAGATTTTGAATTATTAACAATAAAAAGGGCCAGTCAATATTTTAACAATATTCATAAAAAAGGCAGCATTACTGAGGCTGACAACCAAACAGCTTAACTGCACAGTAAGAGCGCATGCATCTCACTGTGAGAAGGGGGAGACGTGCCTCCTTCAGTAGCACCTCTTTGTCTTTTAATGGAGCGAGTCTGACCTCTGCATATTGAACAGGATGTACAATGAAAGACAAAAGAGTGTCTGTCGTGACAATTTTTTCTCTGTTTCAAGGTGACAATGCAGCAGCCGTCTCTTGTTTTGTTTGTTATTTCTTCATCATTATAAAATACTAGATGTGATTTCTCTTTCTTTCTTTCTTAAATACATTTAAAATTAATATCATGGATCAAAAAAAAATAATGTTTCCTGAACTGACTCCAATCTGAGTACTAGATGTGGCTGGACAAAGAAGCAAGGGTTCAGCCCTTAGTCAGGTAAAATGGTTAGATAAATATGGTATTTAATATCTGTTTAGTATGATGAACTTCACCCTTGGTTTGCTTCCAAAGCTGGCTGGTGGGAATCTCACAAGTCATCAGTAATTATCTTGTTGAATTTGCAGAAGATGGGTGAATGCCAAGCACTTAAAGAAGGAAAATGCAGTGCCCATATTTCTGAAAAAAAGGAGGGAAAAGAAGGAGCCAGAGTTGCAAATGTGTCAGCTTGGTTTTTTTTTTTTTTTAAAAAAAAGGAATGCAAAAGGAAACATGGATTAGTCTGACAAGTCTTTCTTTTGCCAAATCTAATTGCCTTATGTGACATGGAAACACTGTGATACAAGGGAAGTAAAAGATGTCATAACTTGGCTTCTAGTAGTGTTTTGAATGACATGTTCATCATCAAACTAGGGGAACCACAAGAGGGTGAGAGCAAAGATAGCTGGAAAACTGTAATCAAGCCATAGTTATTCATGAGCCACTGCCAAGAGGAAAGGGTGTCCTGAGCAGACTCTCTGGAGTCTGGTAATATTAATATTTTCTTTACTGTTCTACATGACTGGACAGGGTATTCAAATTAAATTTGCAGACAACACCAAAAGGGACTAATGGGACTAAGCGGGGACCAGCCACTCTGCTGAATGCAAGATTTAGAGCTCAACATGTTCTTGACATTTTTATATGTAAAAGTACTATTCAGGGACAAATATAGGGTTTTACATTTAGGAAAAAATAGTTACATAAGTATACATAAGAGAATTGCAAAATGTTATCATTTGGTTATTTTTGACTCATATTCCATCTGATCTGCAACCTCAGGTTGCTGCAATAGCTGACTGAGAGGCAGAGACAAAAGTCAAGCCTGTGTGTCATGTGAAATGAGTCTCCTGCTATACATGGTACTGATGTGGCCATAGCTTGGGTACTGCTGGTTTTCAGCTTTGCACTTTTGACCAGCTGTCAGAAGATTGGAGGACAGAATAACCAGAAGTTTCAGGAAGGTTGGCTCTGAGGAAAGACTGATGACTATTTAGCCAGAAGAAAACACTACATGAGGGACAGAAGTCTTTAAATACATGCAATGCTGTTTCAGAGGAGAAGGGAATCATGTCTTCTCCATGTTGAGAGAGGGGAGGACAAGGAATAAGCTTAAATTGCAAAAGGACATATTCCCAAGCATCATTAAGAAAGGTTTCTAAGGGTAAAAGTTGTGGAAACCCATTTGAAAGAACTGGTGGGACAGCCTCCTGCCAGGACTGACAGCAGCATAGCTGATCTTTGCCGGGCAAGAGGGGCACTGTAAGCCCCATAACTTTAGGCAGACCCATTAGGACTGGTAACAACCATTGATCCCTGTCTGACCTGTCGTGGGGGATACACCTGCCCCGCGCTCCCTGCCTGGAGCCTGTGCTCTGCCCAGGGATGGACAGTCAGGTGGGTGGGACAGTGGGTCTCAGAAGGGCAACCCAGCCAGGGATACCGATATTGCAACTTGGGCATTGCTTTTATTCTAATAAAGTTGCTTTGAACAAGCTTTCATCTAGTAAAACTTTGTGTACTCTCTTAATGTGTCTTCTCTTTTTTCCTTACTCATATTTATTCAACTGCTTAAATCAAGTTTCTTGGGGTTCTTCCATTCTTAAGAAAAACAGCACTTATTGCTTTCTGACTTCAATAGCCAAGCTAATAAAAATCCAGTTGGTAGACTTAATTTTTTTAAGCTTTTATGAACTGAAACAGTAGAGCAGACGATTTTATGCTGATGCACAGCCATTGGTTGTATATGAACATAACCTGTATCCCATCCTCCCAGATGATGTTTTATTTTTGTTATTGTCATTTATTGTTTAGACTAACAGGAAGTGCTGCCACTGTTTGTTTAAAATCAAATTAAGTCATTCTGCATTGATCTGGAAGAAAACCGTTCAGAAGAAAACAGTGACATTTGCAGCAACAGTAAAGAACTTTAAAGCTATGTTAATAACCTGGCCTAGACTATGCCACTTTCAATGAATCTGCTGTTATTTAGTTACATTATTTTATTGTAATACACACGCGGAAACTATTCTGGAGCTTAGAAGAAAGCTTGAAAGTATCATTTAAAAGAAAGCTCTGAAGTGTCATTGCATATATCTACTGGCATCTAAAAGAAGAAAAATGTAGAATGTTACCAGATGCTTAAAATCTAGCAGCTATATAATTTTTTAGATACTCAGAAGTTGATAGCATATGGCTTAGAGTGATAATTCTCAGAAACCAGCACCTCCCCACACCATAAATACAAATCTAAGCTCAGAAGTAACATTTCTGGTATGAGAATCATCTATTGAGCCCACTCTTTATTGCCCTTTCTACATTGTGACAAAAACCTGGAGGCCATCTACCCTTTGCATGCATTCCCCAAATGAAATGTCTTTGTAGCCCTGATGCTACACCAAAACTTTACCCCAACCAAGGAAAATTTAGTAAGGTTGGGGTACCCTTGGCTGTCCTGCTGTCTGGACAGACCAAGGTCTCAGACCTTCTTAAATGATGTGTGAGTAGCTTGACTTTAACCTGAGAGAAATGGATTGTTCCATCCATTGGAATATGGGATTTAGGGAGTGTAAAGGAGTAAAGAGAGCAGGAGAAAAAAAATGTCCACCCTGGTATAGCCACAACGCCCAATCCCCTTCTCAGTCAGAACAGCATTAGCAGCTCCGCATCCTCAAATGTCATAGGGTTTCAAAGTTACAGCAAAGGACTGGAGAGCGTGTTTAATAATATGTGAAATTTGATTTTCTAGCTTTACCATGCCCCTTCAACAAATGAGTCTTTTAGCCTGTAGCCAATGTACCTGTGTCTATTTAGACCTTTGGAGACTGCAAGGTTTTTGGGGTAGAAATTTTATCTCCGTGGTAAAATATGCTGCATGTTTTTACATATGATTTAAAAAATAATAATTTGGCCAAAGGACTTCAGTGCTTTCTCAGTTGCGCACATTTAGAATCGCTAAGTCTTCACTGGCAAAGTTCAAAGCAGAATTTAATCCACATTTCACATTCTTGTTCTGGGAAAGGCTGCTTAAGGGTTATTGCAGAAAAGTACGGTTAGTTAATTATGATCCTAGTTGTCACATAGGAAAAACAGGCACTACAGACCTTCTGGCTGTTGAAGTCAAGTAACACTGCAAGGGAGACCAACAAACTTGTAATAATGGGGAGGGCAATGGGTGCAAGGTTCAGTCTCTAGCAACCTCTGGTGGCTGCTCAAATATAGATTATTTTTTTTAAAGTTAATGATTATGCAAACATTCTTTATTTGATTTGCTCTGCAATTTTGATTTCATGCATTAACATGAACAATCTATGTGTTCTGAAAAAAGTTGTCTCTGACTGTTGTAAAGTCTTTGGTTATCTCTGGAAGACTTTGTTGCTTTGTTGGAAGTTTTTTAATAGAAGAGGTCACCTAAATACATTGGTTCAACTAGCAGCATCTAGGTTAGAGATAGTCGTGGTAAATGACTAATTACAAAGGCTAGTTCAAATGGTTTTGAACACAGAGATTTTTGGGTTGACTATTAGCAAAGTAAGCTGTATCAACACACTGCCTTGTAAATGAATAGCCCTGCCTTTTTCTTTTAATTTTATTGAATAATACAGTTTCATAATAGCAATAAACCACTATGGGCAGTAGTTTCCTAGAGGATTATTTATCAGCTTTATGTCTCGTGTCACTCCTGGAAAACACTGTAATTTTTGTTGGGCTGTATTTCTTAATCATTACAGCTGTCACCCATTGCAACTGCTGTAGTTAAGGCTGCAAATCACTATTCATTGCAGCTCCCTGTTTTCACAGACTCATAATTTTCCAGCACAGTCTCCTTTTGGTAGTCAAATGTTCCATGTTTGGTTTATGCACACAGAAGTAAGTGTCTGGAAAGAGAACAGCACCCCATTAAGCTGTTTCATTCTTAGGAAAAAACCTGAGAGAAGGTTATAACACTCTTTTGTCCACGTAAACTGGCCCGAGTGTTTAGACACATTATTGCCTGCACAAAACTCTGCCTGTGAGTCCTATGTACTGCCCTAAGACCTTCACACTCATGCACTACTCATTTCAAGGGAAACTAGAAAGCTGGAAGTCGGTTCACCACCAAAATCATGCCTCTCAGTATCTCAAAATGTCATCAAAATCCCACCTTGAGTGGAATACATGCAGGGCTGAGTTATCAAGACAGAGTGTGGCAAGGGTCAAGTCCTTTTCATCTTGGCCCTAAAATCTAAACCTAACACACTAATTCCTCTGTCTTCTAAAAGAGGCATCTGTCACTCCTCCATACACATTGAATTTGTTCTGCTTCTGTTTCCTACACAGAAATAGAGAGTGTCTTAGGTTTTGTTAAGTCAACCTGACCTCGAAGTTAGGTTTTCGTAATCAGGGTAGTTCAATGAACAGTGTACATGAGATGCTTGGTAAAACAAGGTTTTGTGGCCTTCTCAGCATCATCTTCTGATTTGATTTTGCTTTTCTTTGCCTCCAAGGACAGGATATTTTTGAAAGTGGCCAAGGATTTCAAATTGACGTTTTATACATTCGCAGTTCACTGAACAATAAGTCCTTCAGACAATCTTAAAAATACTTGTTTGTAAAGCAGTAAAACTGAGAAAGTTACAAAACATAAATAGGAACTATATATACAGATATACCTGTTGACAACTGTTCTTAAAAAGTCTGCTAGCATAGACTGTGTGGGCAAAAATGATCATTGGAACAAGGCAGGACAATTAGACCTCTGCCACATGGAGCTATAGAGACTCAAGCCCCCGGGTATTTATTTCATCTGAACAGCTTTCTGTAGCATGGGCCAAGAGGAATCCCACTTAGCAGAGCACTGTGGCATAAGAGCCACTTCTCAGCCATTTTACAAGACTGTAACACTGGATGGATGACCCACAATGAGACAGAAACAACCCTTAGCACCCCAGGTTGGAAGAAAACAGACCTGGTCAATTTTAGGTTGGAAACGTTAAACCTGTGGGTAGGCCTACAACATGGCTGTCTGCAACAGCACGCAGAAGAGAAACATTGGAGTATTATCCTGTGGCTGGCAGATCATTTATTAAAGCATCTTTCATTTTTAACAACTTGTGGAGGATGAGATTTCCAATGAGAATCTGTGATGAGTTTTACATACTCAGGGTCACCTTGTATACTGTGCAGTGCTGGGAGAACTAAGGGTAGTCGTGTTCACACAGCAGGACAGTGACATGGCAGCAGTGGTCTGGCAGTGGCACCTGGAGGTACCTTGTTTGCCTCAGAGGGGGCAACTTTGGGTTGGACAAAGGTCAGAGATAGCACTGACTGTCAACCTGAAAAAATCAATATTTTAAGAGGTACTGAAGTATTTCATTCCTGTTTACTAATTTATGTGATATCTTATAAATGGGATATATGGTAATCTAGCGGTGACAGCCTTACAAGAAAAGCACCAACCCTCTACCTTACTCCTAGTCACACAGGTTGTGTGTTGTTGGTCAAGATCTGATAGCTTTTTTTTGTTGCCTAGAGCCTGCAAAAAATCATGTTCTGTTTTCTTTTGTTTCTTTAAATCGTAGAAGAAAAGTTAGAGGTCATTGGCTTCTAAGTCCTGTAGTGGCTTGTCTGATGGAGGATATGAAGCCATTCTTTAAACTACGTATCTGCATAGGAGCATTCTGTTTTGAAACAGCTTGATATTAAGTGTGCTCTGAGAAAAAAAAAAAAAAGCCTTAGCAATCAAATATCATAGAGCACAACTGCAGGAGCAACTAAATTAGTTTTTCTTGACATGAAAAATTTTCAGCAAAAACATGTTTGTCTACTCAAAATATAAGCTAGAAGTGTGAAAACCACTCACAGGCAGCTGTGGGTGTTGTAAAGAGCTGTGCACAAAGGACCTGCTCTCGTTGCAGCATTGTCCTGCCAGCCAGTAAAATCACTGCTCACGTGAAACAGCCCCTCCAGAAGACTGTCACAAAAGGGCCTCGCTGTGCAAGCAAACACAAGCGAGCTTGTCTACACTGCCATCTGTTACCGAGGCCTCCTGTTACTGCTGAATCATTTTCTCCCCTCTGCTTATTTAAGGTTCTTAGCTGGTGTCTTGAGAAATGAGGGTTTGCTCGCCTCTCTGTCTTTGCTCGGGGTGTGAGTGAACGTTAGGCACTGGCATTTTCTATCACAGTCGGGCTGGAAGAGACAGATACAAGAAGACAAATGTGTCATGCCTGGGTTGTTGAAGGTTTGGGATGGAGACAGAAGAGGCTGGCTTTAATGGGAATCTTACAGAGAAGCCTTCGAGGAGAGCGGGAACAGGAGCAAGACTTGAGAGCCTCCAGCTTGATATTTTGCAGGCAGAGGGAGAGGAAAAACAAAGCAGCAGCTGACTGAGACAGCTGAGTAAAGAAGCTACAAGGTAAAAATAGCAGCAGGCTGTCAAATAATCTGCCAGTGTCGGGCACGAGTGAGAAAACAGCATCAGGCTATGGGGGGAGCCAAGCCAGGGATGCTGCACAGGGAAGGGGAGGCAAGCTGCCAAAGATCCACCTCATTGCAAACCGTGCAGCTTTCAAAGGAGGAGCGGCATTGGGGTCGGTTTCTTGTACCCAGATACAATTCTGTAGAGGCAGCTTCAAGTCCTACTTTATAAAAACTTCAAATTGAATATTTGTGTGGAGGAGGGCCTTTTATCACTGAGATAACCACAGCTATTTTATGCACTTCCTTAAAAGGGACACTTGCAGGAGTTTTCGGAAGTGACCTCTGGAGTACAATACGTCTATCCCAAGCAGCAGAGATTTCACCCACCACTTCCCTGCTACAGCAACTGAAACAGGTCACATCTAAAGTGGGATGTGCAGCTTGGTAGGTGCTAAACCCACTACAGTACTGTTTGGGCTGCAGGGTTGGGTGCCATGGATTTTTCTGTAAATGTTTTTGCTCATTCAGTAATGACTGCAGTGCCCAGATCTCTGATGAATTGCTTGCTCAACATGTTGATGGGCCAAGGACTGAGGTCTGTCTAGTTTTTGTTTATTCTTTCATGGATGCCAATGCCAGTGAAGGGCATTGCAGTGAGACTCTCAAGCTGTTTATTTACACAGTAAGAATAACATAAATATTTTGGAGTGTGTGGCTCACACACTCCAAGTAGCTCCAACCAGCCTTCAGCAGAGAAAGTAAATAGGCTCAGCAGACAAACCACGGTGTGACCAACCAGGGTGTCATCTGCGATTTACTCCAGTTGCAGCTACTGTGAAATTGAGTGTTTGAACCAGTGATCTTAATTGTACCACACACATTCTTGGATAAAAAGTGCTATGAAAATGCCAGGAGTACCTATTCTTTATTTTTAACCATATTTTTATCTGTATGTTTTCACTTTCACCTTCTGTCCCTGAACTGCCTGAGGTGAAAAAATCAGCCTGTGCCTCTTCAGAGGAAAAAAAATACAACTGCAGTTGTTATTGAGCTAAAGTTTGTAATTTAAGAGCAGGGATGCAAGGCTGGAGTGGGCAGGTCCCTTCCTGAGCCTGCAGCCCTGCATGTGCACAGGCTCTGTGCCTCAGCAACGTCCCTGCTCGCTAATTAACCACGCTGCAGTTTGGCTCACGCTGGCTCCACACCAGCTTCTCAAGCCCCCTGGTCCACCCCACGCCTCCCTGGAGCGGCACCAGCCCGGCACCAGCACGGTTACATCTAACTTCTACAGCCTACCTTGCACCAAGAGCTGGGGTTCATAAGCCAACGTGGGTGCCCATCCCTGGACCAACATCCAAAAGTCAGAGCTGGGCATTGAAATCCCCCGTGAACTGCATGGGGGGAGAGAGGGCTCTCAGAAAAGAGGCCCTAACCCCATAGGCAGGGGTGGGTCTGACGGTGCCTATTTGGGGATGCACCAGGAAAGAAAGCTGTCCCAATGCTTCCTAAGTCCTGCATGATCGGTGAGGATCAGGCTCGGAAGCAAAACAGCAGTGTTCCCCCAGCATTGCATCTCAGCCCATGGGTAGGTCATATTTAGCTACGTGCACGTGGCTCTGCTCCTGGCCTGTCTCAGCTCTCCCAGTACCACCAGCTCTGGCATCAGCTCTGCTCTGTCCATGACTTCTGGCAGCCAGGAGGTGGGCATCAGCTTAGCAGGGTCTTTTCCTGCCATGCAAAGCCACCCTTCCTACTCCTTTGAGAGATGGATGAATTTCTGCTGTTTTAAAAGGCAGAAGCCAAAGCTAGCAGTGAGGCTCTGCTGGGCTGTGAAGCCGGACAGCTTTTTAGAGCTTATCTGTAATAACAAAATCCACCTCACCCGAAACAGAGCCTAAGGCTCTGCGGCCAAAGCGGGAGGCTAGCATGGCGGCATAGTCTCTTTACACCTCGTTCAGAAACCGTGCAGCACAGAGCAGAGGAGCACATTTCTCCAGTCCAGAGACTAAAGCAGTTTTCGCTCTTCCTCCTCCTTGTGATTTTTTTCATGGCTATTTAAGAGCTGGGCCAAGCGGCCATCTGTTTGGTTGGGCTTGCCTTTGCTATTTACAGATCCAGCTCGGAGGTGGGGAAAACTTGCCTTAGGCTGGCTGTCAGAGTGAGGTACCAAAAGCTCTCCCCTCCTGGCCTCTGCCCAGCTGTCTTTGCAGGACAGCTGATCTACTGATGGGGTGCCTCCTGGATGGCTGCACTTGGTAGAGTGACGTCCTGCAGCAGATGGCAATCAGTGGCCAAGTTACCCCAAAACCTCAAGCTCTGAACCCAGAAAACCTTGCAGCACTGAGTGGGGAGCTCATTACATTTGTGTGCTCTGGGTGTCTCATGGGCTGTGTACGTAAACTAGAGAGATTTAAGTGTTAAGCATTTCAGTGATCGAAAATAAATCACTATTTTATTCACTCACTTGATGCAATAATCTCAAAAAAAAAAGAGTTCTTCATGTCTATTACTTGTCCTTATGGAGGAGACGTAAGGTGAATTTTGAGCTATTTCTGTTTCTTTTTACCTGCAAGAAGTACCAAATACAGAGACAAGGCGCCACTCTCAGAGTTTTAGAGATGACTCTGTGGGAAGGGGATGGTTCCAGATACCCAATTATATTGATGATACACACACATGTCCTATATGAAAACTCCTGTCACCAGTGCAGTAGGATTGGTGGCCCTAGTAAACTCATAACTGTATCATGACCTGTTGTATCAATGGGAACATATGAAGTGGCTACTCTGCTATTAAAAACTGTGTGGCCATCATGGCTTAACATGGTAAAGTCTAGGAGTTTTGGGTGCACTTCAGTCCTCAAGATTTGGACTTCTTTCTCTTGAACTCTGAAAACCACAGCCTCTGTGATCCTTGTTCCACCCTGCATAAAGATTCCTGCAAAGACATGCCAAAAAGACCAGGGCCTCAGCTGGTCTTAAATTACAAGTGCAGAGTGCCCCATCTGCCACTGAAATTCAACTGCATGGTGCAAAGCAGTGACAAGGGCTTGGTGGCTGCTTCCTACCACAAATGTCCACAGGAATTCAATCACAAAAAATATTTTTCTTGTCCATAGGGCTATAATTCATTGGCTATTAATCTTTCTGGCCAGTGGTTACATGCTGAATCCTCCAGAGCCTAATTGCAGCCTGTTGCTGTCATGCCACTGCTTGGAGATAAGAACAAGAATGACCCTGGGCTCCCCAGAACTCTCTAAATCTGTAGGCAATAAACAAGTCTAAGGCCTTAAGTCAGATATGCTGTCAAGTCATAGGAACTATGACATTTTTACCAACTTCCTACAAGTCTGTCTTGACACCCAAAGGAATCCTTACAGCAGTTCTTCCTCTGCTTCACTTGTAGTTGCCACTAAACAGAGATAGAAGTGGAAGAGCCTCCAGCTCTAACCCCATTTATCTCTTTCACATCCAGGCAGTTAATTGAAATACAGGGACTTGCAGGTTTTTTTTCATATAAGAGGAGAAATTGATGATAAAGACGGCTATCTGCAACATGAAATCCAATTTTTCCAAAGACAACAGGAGACAGGATCTCAGATTCTCATGTCCTATTTCAGCCAGGAACCCCATCCCCAAGAACTCATTCCATATCGCCCTGCCAACAAAACTCTCATACCTGCTTTTGCCACGTCTGGCTTTCCACTCCTCAAGTTGCGCCAGGGAAGGTTTAAATGGGATATTAGGAAAAATTTCTTGACTGAAAGGGTTATCAAACATCGTAACAGGCTGCCCAGGAAAGTGGTTGAGTCACCATCCCTGGAGGTGTCTAAAAGCCATGTAGCTGCGGTGCTTAGGGACATGGTTCAGTGGTGGACTCAGCAGTGTTAGGTTTACAGCTGTACTCAATGATTTTAAAGGTCTTTTCCAACCTAAACAATTCCAGGATTGTCCATGCTTTACATGGGCTCTTCTCAGCCAAGTGTGTCTTTAGTGTGAGCAACCCTTTGCACAGAGTAACGGTAGCATCGCATATCATAAGTTTAAGGTTTTTTACAGTTACATCATAAATGAGGGATAACGGTTCTTCCTTTTCTCCCTTGACCTCCAGTTTTAACAGGTTCTAGAGGAACCCATTTTCCCATTTGCAGTCAGCTGCTGGTCAGTCATTTGAGCTCAGCAGCTGCAGCACAGCTTGCACGCATGGCAAATTACTCGATAGCAGCCCACATTGCCTTATTGTGGTTTTATACGTGGGAACCACATATGCACAACCCTCTTCTGCCTCGCTGTTTTCAGTATTCTTACACCTTGTTCCTCAGCTTCTTTAGAAGTCTAGTTTGGTTTTGTTTTCTTTTCTTAATTTAAAATTACAGTCCTTTCTAAATGGAAACTGTTCAAGGATTGCCTCCACAGCATGACTCCAGAAGGGGGAAACTGAGCAGAGACCTGTTACGTCTCCCTACTCAGGCCTCATTTCTTTTTGTTGGTTCCAGTTTGCTGGTTATTTTCTAGCTGAGCAATTTTATTTTAGATACTTGAAAACATCAAGTTTGCCAGCACAGTTGAACAGCACAGCTCTACATGTGACCCAATGCTGCTCCCAGCAGCAAAAATCACTTGCTGGTTTAGCTCAGGACCATTCTTAAAACAGAATAGGCTGTGTCACTAAAGGTGTTTTGCCAACAAACAAATTGTAGTTATGCCTTTTCCAGTAAGTTGAGACAGTTCTTTGGCATCTTGTTCGACCTTCTAACAAGAATAGATATGTTAGTAAATGTTGCATTAGGCCATTACTTCAGAGAAAACAAGCAAAAGTATTAAGCACTTATTGGTAGATAAGAGTTAATTAAGGCAAAGTTACAAAGAGTCCCTCTATAGTCTTAGTGTCTATAGTTTTCTACCTGATATTCAACATTTTATTTCACAGTTGAATTATAAGAGGATATGATGGTATTTATTCTTATGTGTCACTAAGAAATTAAGCACTTATCAAATCCTACAGAAATCTGAGGTACAGAATTCTGACGAAGTCCAGGGTACTTTTTTGTTTCTTTCTTTCAGCGTCAAACTGTACCTGTGATCTTCACCCCCTCAAGCAGAAAGCACTACAAGATGACTCTAGGCATGCTGACCTCTCTGGCACTCACAACTGATGATCATCTCCACTAGGCACACGGATTAGTTGCTAGAGTAATTAACTGGAAGAGCACATAATCATTGCCGGATGTTTTGGGGTTGTTTTTTGTATTTCAACTGCTGTTGAGTTCCTAAACTTACAATCCTGGTCGCTTTGCCCAGGCAAGGCCAAACTCTTCATCATCCAGTCTCCAGTTCGTTGGCATTCGCTTGTATTCTTCCAGCCCAAAGCTGCAGTTGTATGACCTGACCACACCACCCACTCCCCCACCCCATCACTTCTGGTTGAGTATGCATGAGTTTTGGGAGAGATTGAAAACTATTGGTTAAATTTCTGTTTCCTTCTGTACACCCACATTCTTCTTCCTCAAAGAAATTCTTTTGCCTGGGGGAAGAAGCAAAGCGATATGTCAGAGTTAGTGTATTTACATGCTAATGTTCAGATACATGTAATATTTATGTAAAGGAGAAAGAGATGGAAGGTGGTATTTGTGTCAGTAACTGTGACTGGCATGTGGGGAGAAGGGTCTGTTGCTTCGTCAGGTTTTATTGAACAATGCAGAGTGGAGGTTTCTCATTTTTAACTTATTTAAATGGTGATCATTATCTGCTGCAAAGTTCAACACCAGTTATTTCTTTATGTTACCTTCACACTATGTTAAAAATGGCACTCCCTTGAATGCTTTTGAACTGCTTTTCCTACACAGAGTTATATAGTGTGCCAAGATACGGCCTTGCTAAATTTATCCTGATATGGGCTTTAATTACCTTGTATACTTCCTGGAAATGAACCAAATGCAGTGAAATTTTTGTTGGGAACTGAGTTCTTCTTAACCACTTGACTGTCTTTTGTCCATCAAGTCACATTACTAACTTTAAGTTTATCAGATATAGATTTGTTTGATTTAATGAGGGGAATATTTGTTTTTTTAATTGCTCCTCTTCAACATTGTGAATGCAGTGTTGCTTCTTTTGCGCCAGGAGCTGGTAGTGTTATGCTGCTAATGTGCTTTCATTCTTGGGAGCCATCCGTTCTCGTACCTGCATCCTTACAGACTCTCCTTACCAGCCTCCTCCCCTCCAAACACTCTCTCAATCTATTTTTATGGAACTGTGCCCCTGCCACAGTATTACACTGCAGTTAAGGGCTACTCTGTCTTTTCTACTTTACAGCCAGAATTACAATAGTCCTCCTCTCAAGGTACTGTTATTTGGCAATATGGTTTTTATTTTGTTTCTTTCTATAAGAGATTTGAACTACATGTGGCATTTATTTATTTTTATTGTTTGACAATTTCTTTGGCTGATTTTCCTTGGTGCACTGCTGGGATCTGCACTGCTCCTTCCTCCAGTTCCACCATAATTTTTCTTACTTTTTACACTGTGACAGAGATACTGTCATAGTGTTGACAGTCCTGGCAGATGCCTGTGACTGGCCCAAGTGCTCCTTAACACCTGCTGAATTTTTCCTCCTGTTTCTAGTTTAAGTAATCCTCCATAAGCTTGTCAGTTTTCTATGCCAGCTGTCTTGTCCTACTTTCTTAAGGTGGAGCTATTCCTCATTTAAAAGTTTTCTCTTCTCAAATAATTCCAGTGAGCCCTCTACATTCCTATTTTCCCTCTTCATGCTGCTTTTAATTATTCAGACTCTGATAATCTACCTAGCTGATTCTGCCATTAATCCTCTCTTTTAATGATCAAGTTATTTATTTTTTTACATTTCGAGAAGTGATAGGAACTGCAGCCAATCCTCATTCTAGATGTGCTAGATGATAGGTAGAATCTCTTCCCAAGAGCAACATGACAATTCACTATCCCCTATCATCAATAAGCTAAATGCAGATTTCCCCTTTGTAATTTATTCCTGTTGATACAAACCTGGGGAAGGGGTGCAGAGATAATTTGCGGCATGCTCTGAAAGTTAAGATAAGGATTATATCAGACCACAGATTGATTATATTTAAAGCCATGGGCCCCCCAGTGGCAATATCACCCAGCTGTTCCCTCTTATTTACAGCAGCACAGCTCTGGCTTAAATGCTGCTACCGATATTGGCAGCTGTAGCACCACAACACAAGGGGGGAGGATGAGGGGGAGAGAACTTCTAGGCAGCTTCATTTCAGCCTTTTGTCCTCTACGGTCCAGGGTAGGAGAATGGATATGTATTGTAATTCCAGACACCTCCTGCCACTGAACTCAAGGATTTTGACTTTTGTGACCTGCAAATGACCAAAGAGCTCTTACAGATGTTTTACCCCCAACTAATAATATTTTTAATGAGCTAATCTAATGTTTCTGCAGCCTATTTATGTCTCAGTACAGTAACACCATGTCCTCTAGCAATTAATCCCTGATAGGGCAATGATTAGAACCACTGTGTTTAGATACTGTCCTCTAAGGAAAGAGAGGTTTCCTTAGAAATAATTTCTAAACAATATGATTTCTTTACCACAAAGATTTAATTTTGTGGCTGTGAACTTGCTTGTCTGTGCCTCCCCTTCACAATATCTCTTCCATGTAATTTAAATTTAAGTTCACTAAGAACTGTTTCATAATGATGAATAACTGGTAGCTGAGCACAGTAAGACTCAGAACTGAGCAAGGTAGCCTTTTTTGGGGGTTGGGTTTTTTGGTCTGGTTGGGTTTTTTTGTTGTTGTTGCTTTGTTTTGTTGGGTATTTTATTATTTTTTTTTAAGATAGCAAACATTAGGGCAGAAATGAGACAATAATAAATGGAATGCAAGCACCAATTAATGCTAGCCAGGTAGCTGCATGGCTCACAAAAGCATTTTAAAATCAAAGGGTTTACATTTGATTGCAACAGTTTATGCCAGGAGCATTGCAAGACTGCGGAGTCAGTGCTGGCCACATATTTACCATGTATTCAACCCACCACCCACACGTATGCTCTGAATTTCGAAGCACACACCTGACTGCCTGCACATTCAGCTTGACTTTCAAAAAGTGCACAGTTTTGCAAGTATGTATTTATTTTACATTTCAAGCAATAAAACTAATCACTATTTTATTCTTACATTAGATGTATATGTGTTAACTCCATAATACACTACACGTTAGAGAGAACTACTTGTAAATGGACTTTGTATGTTGGTGATACACATTGGTGACCTTGTATCTTTAGGTTTGTCTTCTCTGTTGATATTAAGCAGTCAAAAGTGTTTCAGATTCTTGGCAAGGGTGCCCAATGTATTAAATTCTGGATCCCAGGTATCAGTCATGATACTTATGAGGGAATTGGCTGACAGTTGCCAAGCCACACTCCATAGTATTGGAAAAATCATGGCAGTCAGGTGAAGAAAAATGCACCTTATACTCATCAAAGAATATGGAAGTTTCACGCCTCACCCCAAAGTCTATTAACAGGTCATCAGCAATCTTTTTTTTCGTAGACTATTTTTTTCAAAATGAAAACCCGTCTTCTGACACGCTGTTCTTCGAGAAGCTTGTGGGTGGAGAAAGTTGCTTCTTATGTCTTCTTTTGAGAATGACAATTGCAAGTTTTCACTGATTTGCAATTTATGTTATATAAAGCAACCAGGACCGAGAAGATGGGGAGTCGGGATAAAGCTACCCTTCACACCTTATATTCACAATATCAGGCCTGCAGGCTACAGCAGACACCCTGCAAATCTACTATTATTAACAGAAAAAACAAGCCTCTTTCTTTGTACAGATTGGTAAATTGGATCTCATGTGATGAACTGTCCTGGTTTGAGGTAAAACAGAACCAATTTTCTGTTCAGTAGTTTTACTTCGCAGCTAAGCCTCTTCTAACTACTGAAATTAACAGCATACTGTGTTCGCTCTGAGAAGGATAAGACCTATGTTTATAGCTGATGCCCAGGTATGGTATGCAGAGAGGCTCTTGCTTATACTTATTGCTATAACAGCCAAGGGCAGATAACTTTGTTATTTGCCCCATTGGAGAGTTGAAGGCAGAAAAGCGTAGAGGGGTCCCATCTGCGGGGAGGAGCAGAAAGGACAGGTGACCCAAAACTTACCGACAGGGTATTCCATCCCATCTGCCTCACGCTCAGTATAAAAGCTGAGGGATCAAAAGGTCAGTTTTCTTTCTTCAATGGCTGACGTCTGAGGAGGACTCTGTCTGTTCATCTGCCTTTGATACCAATCTGTGCATTCCCAAATCCACATCCAGAAACCAGCTCCTGTCCGTCGCTGAATCCAGTCCAGGACTTTCCGTGTGCCAGCCGGTGATGTGATCATCATCCTGGGAGCTTGATATGTTTTTGTATATATTTCATTATTTCCTTTTTATTAGTAGTATTTCATTAAAGTAGTTTACTTCCTTCGAAACTCATAAGTCTCTTTCTCTCTCTCCCCCCTCTCCTTGGAGCGAGAGGTGAGGGAGAGCACCCGCCACTCGCCTCAGTGGCCAGGCCAGCCTAAAACACAACACGAACATCAACACTATTCATTTAATAAGTGGCAGGATTTTACTTTGTTGCCTTACCCTTTTGATTTTCTTTTGTCACTTAGACTTGTGCCAGACTGATTTGGTGGCATCTGCTGGGTACTCATATGGTAGGATAAGCAGTGAGTTATCAGGTTTTCCACTGACAGAATATTGGATTTCTTTGACCACGAGTAACTGGCTACTTTGCAGAAAAGAGGTAAATCCTGGAATAAAGAGGAAAAAAAACCCCTCAGAGATTCTCCTTGCCCCATGTCTTTCCTTTTATTTCTCTAGCCACCAAGCAGTGCTTTTTGGACAGACTTCTGTGCAGTGAGTGACCTTGGCATCCACATCCTGCCATGACCTCACCACATTATCATCACACTATAGTCTCAAAATACAAAATATCCTACTATAAGAAATTTGACACTAGCAGTTTACAATAACTGTGGTAACGTAAACTGCAGAAGAATATGTTTCATGTCAGTGGAAGCCGAAAAGCTAGTAGATGAACTGGATTCCTTTTTAGATGAATCTTCTATGGATCAGCAGGTTTATTCAGAGTTACTTAAAAAGCAGTTAACATTCCATTAGCAACAAACTGTGATCTGTGTCAGCAGTAAAGCACCGTTCAGTCATTTATTTTAGAATGAGCAGTCACTGCAGGGAGAAATAAAATGATTAAAAGTCTCACAAGCAAATAAATAGTAAGGCAAAGCCAGGGATTTTCTTTCTTATTCGAAATACTAAGCCTTCCTCCTAGGAATACTTATTAACATAGAGTGATTTTTTTTTTCTGATGTTTGCTATATGCAGGATGAGTCAGAAGTTTCCATTTCTTCTGATAGTTCGGGTTTGTGATCAAAGAGAAAGAAAGTGCATGCTCAGTTTTGGCTGCTGGCATGTTATTTTATTCAAGTAGGAACATTGTTGGTTCAGCATTATGTCCTCTCCTAGCCTGGCTTTGGTCCCAAATAGCTGTCTTAAAATAATACCTTTCCTTGCAGCTGGCAGTAGGAATGTATATGGCCCCATGCCCCAGTGGGCTCTTTACCTGATCACAATTACCTTCTGTGCTAAACGCAGTCTTTCTCTCCCAGTTCTCCTGACTCAGACAAAATCTGCACTGACACAGAAGATAATATTAGGCTCCTATTATTCTTGAGAAGCAAGTTTGATGCTCTAAAACCTTTTTATAACTTGTGAGATCAGGTATAAAAGAGTTTTAGAGTGTCATTGATACCATGGCTACCCAGACATGAGTAGAACAAGTGATCTTGAAACCTTCTGAGTTATATGGCAGCAAAACCCACTCCGAGTTGAGCTGCTAATGACAGGCATCCTAAATCCATCTCAATGTTATCCTTGTGTCACTCTCCTGTGTGGTATTGTGCCAAATAAAGCTTAGTCAAATGTCAAACAATTAGAAATTTTGATCACTTTCGTATTGTTTTGAAGCTAGTGCTCTAACGGTACAGTCCTGCACTCCCCTACGGCAGATTGTCCCCACTGCTGGAGATGTCACAGAAAAATAGCTCAATAGCTGCAAACGCTGCACAGTATTTTAGTAATAAATCAAAATGTAGGCCCCGTTCCCAAAGTAACCAGTTCTACATTACACAATAATGTTGTTTCAGAAGGTTTTAATCCTTATTTTAATTACTCTGAAAGATGAATCATAATAGAGAGACATAAAGAGACAAGGGAGGAAGAAATATAAATAAACTGGTGGTGCCTGCACTGGTTAGCCAACTCGTATTTCTTGTAAAACAGTTAACAAGCAGATGCACAGCTTAGTCATTTGCGTCACGTTAAGACTATGATTAAGACATTGGACTTAAGTGACATATTGACTATGAAAAACTTTTGGTTTGTGTTTTTTATACTTATATACATCAACATACATAAATGGGGTTAGTAAAAGTAATTTTAGATCTCCAATCAGAATTAGAGATTAGAGATGAAGAGCTATTATTTTCAGTAATAACCAATATCTCCCCATTTGCCTAAGATTCTGCTGTAACTGCAAATAGATTAATGTGAAGGGAGATACTCCTTTTTTCATCCTTTTCAGAAGAAAAGGATCCTGGGGGGTGCTCTAATGTGGAGAAACAAAGTTAATTTTTTCTCTTCTAGTTTCTGTTAGTGGCTGGTCTGGTACGGCATAAGGGCATAGAAAACATTGCAAGGACTTCTTCAAAAGCCATAACCTTGAGGCTGTGTTCATTCTCTCCCATTTCCTTGCAAGAAGATTACTATAATAATTTAGAATAAATTCTACGCTAAAGCATTTGGACTGCTTTTTTCAGTCTTGAGCCCTAACTTAAGCAATTATGTTTAGACCTATCTCCAATAGTCAAACTCCTCTGCAGATTACATTTTTAAGGTGTGGGGTGATGTCGAGCAGCTTGCCCTGCTGTTCTGAAACTTGGATTTAATGGTGGGTCCAAAAGCTTTGGAGTGAATTCTCCAAGTTTAAATAACAAAAGCAGTATTTTATAATCTTTTGTCATGCCAGTTCTTTGCTTCTATATGTTGAAACTCCAAGATTTTCAATATGACTCAGTAATTCTAGTGAAAAGGAGGGAGCGAGTAATGAATAAAACTGATCATTCTGGAATTCTTCCAGTGCTGCTGCTTAGAAACTGTTTTTTAAAAGACATACTTAGAATTAGCCCTTGCGTTATAAAGAATACAGTCACATCACAGAGAAGTGCAACGTATCCAGCCTGGAAGTAAAAAGGAAGTTATTTTCAATACACAGTGTATATAGTCAGTATAATCCATAAATGCATGCAGATAATACGTAAAACATTGTGGATGTTACAACCACACAGATACAATGGTCTTTAATCAAATCACCTTTGCAAGTACATACTTTAAATCAGAAAAAATATTGTTAGTTCTGTTTAAACTCCATAAGAAATAAGAAAATGCAATTAATTTTTAATAATAGGTACAAATTCAACTGATGAGGGCATATCTTGTATAACTCATGAGCGAGCTCAAGCACATTGAAAAAAACTAATCTGGTTCAGAAAGCATAGATTACGCTTCCCTTTTAAGACAGATAATATAATTAAACTATATTCACCTATAATGCCACCTGCTAATCTATCTCTGGTATAATTACAAAGTTGTGAGCATCTTGAAAAGAGGTGTCATTTTAAATAGGGAAGCTAAACTTGGGAAAAAAAAAAAAAAAGTGAAACAAGCAAAACAAAGCTTTTATAAAGAAAAGATGTCACTGAAATATTTCCTGAACACCAAGACCAATAATGAGTTGTGAAATCATTGCATATTTCTGATCCATAAATTCTGAGTTTTTACAGTCAAAGAAACAGTTGCTTCATTTATATATGCAGTTAGAGCCTTCCTATGAAATCTAGCTGTATTTGTGGTCCCAGTGGCATTTAATATAAACATTGCAATAGCTTCTTAGTGTCTTTTAGATACATACCAGATATTACTATTGACAATATCTTTCCTGTGCTGTGTACTGAATTTGTAAGGCAGATTTTATTCTTGTTTTAGATTACCTGGTTTCTGACCAAAATAGGGCACACTGCATTTAAAAGGAGGTATTAAACAGTGCCATTGCTGTTTTATATGTTCCCAACGTTTTCTGTAATAGCTTCTCTAAAACATGTGGCATAAACAAAATCCTCAAGCACATTGCGGTAAAATGGCTTTATTGGTGCTCATTTACACTGACCTACATAGGTTGTTCTCAGGCTCCCCATTCCTAAGCAATGATGCTCATTCTGTATTTGTGCCAAGAAACCACTTAATCTGTGCCAAGCCATTTTTTTGTTAAAGTACATTCCACCATCAAAATAAAGGCACAGATACAATTTACATTCTATTAGTAAGAAGAAAACAATCAGGAAAAAAAATCTCAATGAAGAAAGAAGGCAGGAGTTACCCATCCAGTGATTTTCAAAGCATGTCTGCATAGATCTGATTTTCCACATTACATCAAGAGCAAAGAAAGCCTAAATATCCATCTCTAAAGTCACCTGAGGATGGGAAGAATGGAAATGGAAACACAATATGAATGACACCTCTGGTTTGGTTATTTTAGAGGAAAAAAAAGTAGTCTGGCTCCATTCATCACTGACTTTTCATAGCCTTTTGTATTTCAGTACTCTAAAGCACTCTTTAAAAGGCACTCAACACAAAAATACTGAGGGACGACACTTATTTTCATTCTATGTTAGGTATGTTAAAAGGCTATAGGATGAATAAATCAAGATTCTTATTTTAGTCAAAGGAAAGATGTTGCAATTAATTAAATTTGCCAAAGCAAGAGAATTTGAAAGGCATTCAAGCTCTGGACATATGACATGTAAACATGTTTGACCTTAGCAAAATACTGCAAGCTTTGGGTAAGGATTTTATCATGAAAGAGATCAGTGATCAGTTTGTATGCTTGGTTTGCATGGGTGTAATGTTGAATACCACACAGAACGTTCATTAAAGCTTCCTATTAAAGTCTTACTAAACTAATATCCCTTAGAAAGCAAAGCATTAGTTTGAATTCCCCAATTTTCAAGCACATTTTTTGAACTCATTAGTTTTTTCTCATTAGAACTTGCTGACATCTGTAGGATATACATAAACTGTTAGGTAAGCATCCAAAATCCCTCATAGAAAAACAAAAATATTGCCAGAGATCAGGCAGTCTGAATCTTCCATATAAAACACACAATCAATGCATAGCCCATCTGCTTTAAAAAAAACCCAACGCAACCAACAAAAACAAAAACAAAAAAACATACACTCATTTTATCTGCAGAATTTATTTGACAAAAGTGTCCACCCTCACCAACAAATAACCAATCATAACTTTCTCAATTTTGTCCTCAGGACCAAAGGTGCCCCCTTGACTGGTGAGGATACTCCAGTGGTTGTAAGTTTCAGATTTTCACATAAAAAATTGCGCTGTCGAACTGTGGCTGATCTTATGTAACTGCTGGTAGAAATCACTTTTGCTGGCCTTGTAGGTGGTACGGTCTGTGGAGGCAGTCCATTGATTTCATACATCCACTGCATTGATTGTGTCTGAAAATAATGAACAGAGACATAAAAAATAAATCAGGGATCAAATACCTTGAAAGTTTTTGACAGTGATTTACCATGCTACATTGATTTCAAAAGATATTTATCCTTTTCCATGTAAGGTACTGGAATAACACAGAATGAGAATTGCATCCCCAGAACACAGAGTGCTGAAATCACATTCAACTCTATTCAGGACCAGGCATAACAAAGACAAGAAATTTAGCTTCCTGGCTGATCTAAAAATCCTTTTTTATTTAGTAAACCCCATAGCTCTATATGTTGTTCAAAGGTAATTATTCCATAGTACAATACAAATGCCTCAGGTTTATACTGTAGGATTTAATTGAAGCTCTGATATTGGTAATAATGGTATTATCAAATGGTGGAATTTTGGCATTAAAATAATGAAAAAAAGAAACAAAGAGAAAAGGACTCTGAGTATGCACAAGAGAATGCAGCTTCATGTTGAAATCTCTACTTTGAAGTATATTCTTGTGAATTGAAAATGACACTCTTTATTTGCTTTTTGTTTATAACTGGTCTCTAGGAATGGAGCATATGTTTCTATGTCATGTCTTGTAATGCTTGAGCACCTGATTCTTACCGAGTATGTGATTCTTATTCTTACCACACGTCTCATTTATCCATACTTAAGGATTATTATTCCTATGCATATGAAGGCTATACTGCTGTCTATCTCCCATGTTTCATTAGTGTCCTGAAGCAGAATACGGGTTGCTAAAAACCTAAGTGTAACTATTGCAGATCTTTCAGTCGCTTTTCTTTTTTATTTCAAAATGTATCACTTTAATTCTTGAAAGCAGGTCTTTATTCCAAGTCTTTAGCATTTTCCTGTTGTTACATCTAGGAAAACGTCTATGCATGGTTTTTAGTTTTCTGTTCTCCTTTCACTTAAAAAACCAAAACCAAAACTAAAATCAAAACCAAAACCAAACACAAACAGACAACAGAAATACTACAAAACTCAAAGATTTCAAATGATTTGTCATTATGTCCAGCTTTGTACTATGCAAAAGACAGACTATGCAAAAGACAGACTTTGGACTATGCAAAAGTTGCATGCCCACTTTAGGCATGCACTGTCATCTATTCCTTTGCGCTCAGCGATTGGAAATCCCAGGTTTTATGTTTGGGGCTTTTTTTTCTTCCAAGGCAAAACTTGCAGGGAACACTGAGTAAAAAGTATGGCATGATGTAGATCTATTAAAATATATTCATACAAGTGAATAATTTTTTTAATATAGAACATAGTGCATGTACATAGTCCATACATATATAGTACATGGTACACAGAACACACCAGACTCTATGACTTTGCAGCCTCAAAGCAGTGGAGTCATGTTAAATAAGTGATATCTCCAAATTCTCAAGATCTGCCTTTCCACATTTGGCATAGCACTGCAATCACACAGCCTTGTTACTTGTGGTTCTAGAGCAGGTCTGTTGGTGCTAGGCTTTTGCGTCATGCTGCATTGAACTACAGAGACATGGCTTGTAGGGTCACCTTTTTCTCCTGCTTCAAGTCATAAAGATTTATCATTACAACAACAGTTCTGATTTAAACAATCTATCTCCCATTTAAAACTAACATAATCCTTAAAACAATCATTTGCAGATATGACCGTTACCCCTAACAACAGTGTCATTTTTCATCCAACAAAACAAAAGGTCAGAAAGGCTGCACATACGCTCAAATTGATCTGGAAATCAGTGCAACAGTCAACCTCAAAGCTCATGAGGTTTTCCCTCAAGCATTTAGTTAACAGTCCAGCTTCCGACATGGTTGGCTTTGTGGCCCATTTGCACGTTCCAGTTTGAGAGCTCTGTTTCTGCTTTGCTGCTGGGCATGTCAGTATACCAAGTGGATTTGGCTTATGGAGAGGAATAACAATATCCATACAAATTGTGACAAATTTTCACATAGCAAAAATGCTATCAACCATCTCCAAGCATAGTGTGTATATTTATCTAGTTATTTATTGCATTCTGTCAATTAATTGTGGTCTAGGTAAAGCACTGCAAAAGTCATAGGGAAGAGCCATCAACCTTCTCCATCTTGAACTTTCTCTACCGTCATCCCATAATTACAATACACAGAAATGAATAAGAAGGATGTTAAAGTGGCTCTCTGACTTTACTGTGTTTTGTTAAATAACAATTTTATATTTGTCACTGAAAAAAATGGAATTGATGATGTTTACCTTTGTTATCTTTCATATGCTCCTTCCTACTGTTTTAATTGTTACACTGTCATTGCTAAAGCATATTTAAGGGATATCATTGCAAGCAGTTTTGTGTTCACGTTGCAGTTATTCTACAGAAGTTTCAGACCATTAAACTGTAAGCCATTTGGCACAGGCTTTCTTCTCTGCTATGAACTTATACAGCATCTATACTATTTCACATATAGGCTGCGTACACTTACAGTTCTTAAATGTCATCACCATATGAATCCCTAATTGTGGTGCTTCTTGTTAGACAACTGGTTTTGATCAGTATTTTGGCAAATGAATATATACTTTTCTGTGCTGAATACATATTTGCCATGTTGAAAGAATAGGTGACTTTTTTTGCTGTGTATTTTTAAAGAAACATTTTTAAACCTCTGCTTCAAAATTGGCAGTTCTGATTTTACATAGCATCTTCTGAATGAATTGCCTTATTCAAATAAGATTAGTAAGCGTAAGATCTTAATAGATATTTCACCATGCATGCATAATTTTTTAAACTTCCATTACTATTCTGCTAAAATCAAAATCTAATTTAAATTGAATATTATTCCAGTGTAAAACAGGCAGATTAACTCATCTTTATTCTCAACCTTATTTAATACTGTGAAATGATCTAGTAACTCTACTGCCTATAAAGATAAAATCCAGCAAAAGCAGGTGTGACATGGACCAACATCAGTATCTTACGTCCAAAGATAAAGTTTTCACTTAAGAAAAGTAAATCACTCTCCAAAGTTTGCTAATTGTTTTATTAATTTCAGTACAATATGAAATGCTTTATCTATCTTTAGTACACCAGATGAACAGTTTAGTTTAAAGACAATTTAACCTCAGGGTCATATTCACTGTGTGCAAGTCTCATTGATCACTCAAGGTCAGAGAAAAGATCTGATAGGTGTTTCAGCCAATGGTTTAAACTGAGTATCATCAAGTTACTAAAAAATAATTTCTGCTCATGAAACCCACAAATATTGTAACTTTACTGTCTATAGTGTTAGTAATTGAAGTGGGATTTAAACAAAAGTAGTGGGCTATGCCACTTCTCAGCTTCACTTATCATCAGCATCAAACAATTGATATAGCCTTCTGGGTAGTAATACCCTTTTGCCAATTTCCTGTTGGCTATACAAATATCTCAGATTATACATTCTGTGACAAAAAAAGGTTGTGGCTCGATGTGGTAAAAAAAAAGCTGCCTATTCTGTTGCTGCTGTAGCCTGTGTGAGGTGTGGTTCTGTGGCAGGAGAGATTGATTGTGGGCTTTATGTCATGAACCCTTTAGACAGAATCCATCAAGCTATAAGGAAAAAAAAAGAGCAATAACAACAAAAAAGTCCCCCTAATTTATCATCTTGAGCTATGGTAGTCCATCAATTGTAAATCATGTGCTATCATCCAAGACAGTTGGAGACAGTCATTGTGAAAAAATTGTGCATTTACATACTGATTTACCGAAAGACTCTTGTTTTAGTTCAACATTTTCTGCTAAAGGGAAAACAAGTGTCAAGTGAATGGAAAACAGTTACTGTAACTGGCAACATAATTTGGGTTAGTGTTTGTTTAGCACTAGAACCACCTAGAATTCAGTAATTTTCAAGACAACCTAGAATTCAGTAATTTTCAGAAAACCTTAGACACCCACAAATGTCCATTTTACTAGAATATTTAACTTCCAAGGGCAAAATATTAGGTTTTAAAATGCTGCTGAAACCATAAGTATTTTCTTCAGGATAAGGCTGTAAGGAGCAGCTCAGACATGTTTCAGCAAAGGAAAAGACAGATCAAGTTTCAGACTTTTCTGGAGTGGTGGAGAGAAGAGACAGACTTCAAAACGTCATCTACATGTGACCATATAATGATGATAGAATATTTCATTTATAAGCTGTATTTACTTGCCTAAGAACTGGGTCAAAATATCCCAGATCAGTGGAACTCTTGCTCTCCCCACGCTTAAAGCAGTGCAGTTTATCATATCAAATTTGGAACGATTCTAATACTAGCACTGGTGGTAACGAAGTCTAAAGATGAAGGTATTGAATCGACTACAATCTATACAATCTACTGGAATAGAAATATAAAAGAGATTCTCTGTTAAGAAAATATATCTAATATAAACATAGGTATTTAAGAATCCCAGGCTCCCTGCAATGCATCTCTAGACCAATTTCACACACAATTTAAGACGAAAGACCAGAGCACAGTCTGAATGTCTTTAACAGTCTGAGGGACAATTTCTTGTTGAAATTAATGACTTCCTCTTATCAAAACCTCAAAATTCCTGATGAATATAACCTAATTTAAGTGTGAAGAGAGTAATAATTTGACTCATCTGGTTGGAGTAATGGCCATCTGCAGAGCTAAATCTTTCTGAAGAATATTTTGAAGAATTCAAAAATGAGATGCATGCTGCCACTTTTTACTAAATATCCTAATTTATTCAAGCAAGTTATTTAACCATCTTGATGGCTGACTGAGTAATGTTCATGAAGTAATTTATTCAGCAAATACTGGTAACAGTCACCAAATAATTGATATAAAATTATATTTTTTGGTATTCAATCCATTTTTGCAGATGGCTCATGATTCATAGGATTAATTTGCAGAACACAGATCATCCATGTATATTCACTGTGGGCTGGCAGTGCTACTGAATTACATGCTAATTAATTGCCAGGGAAATCTATGTTAGGAGGGCGTTAAATGTTGGGAGCAAGTATCAGGAATTTTAAGGTAAATGGTATTCCAATTATCTTCCAAACAGTGTTAACTCAGGAAAGTTCAAATAAAATTTGTAAGACTTCCAAATAAGTTAAAACAGAGGAAAAATGAGTGTTTACGATCAGCGCATACAGAATAAAAACTAAACCAGACCTTTATGTGAACTGTGGAAGAGAAGAGCAAAGGCAAGAAAACTCATGGATGAAAATAAAAACAGTTTAATAAGTAAATGAAAGAGGAAAAATAAAAAAAACCAACATAAAACCAACAAAAAAACAGTGATGTAAACGCCTCCCACAAGCAGACCAATGCCCAGCCAGGCTCTGAGCAATTTATAATGAAGAAGATGGCTAACAATCATTTTCTTAGGTTAGAGGAACATTTCCACGTAGAATTAAAGGTGG
The DNA here is from genome assembly GCF_000708025.1 of Charadrius vociferus. Lineage (NCBI taxonomy): Eukaryota > Metazoa > Chordata > Aves > Charadriiformes > Charadriidae > Charadrius > Charadrius vociferus. The sequence continues at coordinate 611,937 of NW_009649137.1, forward strand.
CTTAACTGACTTCTGCAGTTCAGATATTAGATGTTTCACAGCATTGCTTAGATGTAATACAATCAATACCAACCACTCCTTCAGGACTGGCCATGGTCTGAACACCCACATACAGCAACGGTTCCCATACTGTTATCATCTTTTGGCATTACGAGAATTAGAGTCTCAATAAGCAAAGTAACCTTTCCTTTATGCTTGTGAATCAAGCATTCTGAATATTGATTCTGCACTCAAAACCCAGTGATGCTAATGATAGGATGTGCTACATTCACTGCCTGTAATGATCTTTCTGGATCTCTGCTTTTAATCATAAAACTCAGGCCAACATCAAGCAGTCGCGAGGGACACAGGTGATATCTTATTTAATGCGAAACTATTTCAATTATCCTATTAACTTTGTGACATTTTTCCGCGCTTATTCTATTTAAGAGATACAATTTAGAATAACGTTAAACTATGGTAATTAACAATCTAGCAGGAACAAGGCAGCAGGTATTTTCACCAAGCTACTGAATATGTAACAGTGCCATTTTCTGTTAAGATATGCGAGTTTGCACAGACAAGCTTAGAGAAGCCACACCCGGGCACTGTGACTTGCACGCTGCATCATTTATTTCCAGAACAGCATGACAAATGGTTTTGATATGCTATCTTCCATACGCTAAGTTAGTGATTATTCAGTAATAAAGGTGCACAAGCCTGACTTCTGGAGGGCTTGATAATGTTACCTGCAATCTGGTTTACTCTGACATCTGTTTTATCTTTTGAGACTTATTTTGTGTGCCTTCTGCTTTAGAACACCTCTGAAGTCTCGCCCATGAATTACAAAGCAATTGCTCGGGTCTCTAGCTGAATTCAGCACAGTGCAAGCAAATTAGCTGTAAGCCAACTTGAATATGCCCTTTTTCCAAGGATTTGCCAGTCTCCTGGATGCTCCGCCTTGTGCCTGGCAGCGATTCCTGCCCCAGGACGCCTTCGCAGAGCATCCCCCTGCCCCAGCTGCATCTTGCTGTCCCTAAGCTTTCCTGGTTTTCTGCGTGGCTTTACCAGCTCATCACAGCCTAGCTCTCAGATGTCACTGCGCCTGAGGAAGTCCTTTTTTTTTCCTCGCAGCACTTTATAGCTTGTCTAAGAAGTAAACTCTCTAATTTATCATTAGTGGCAACACATTTTTATTCAGTTAGAAAGGCACTGGTTTTGAAAGCTATTATAAATGTGGAAGTTTGATTACGGAATAATACCCATTTTAAAATGCTCTTCATGCACTATGTCACTGTTTCTTACCTGTAGCTCAACTAGATTATGATGTTCTCTTTCACAGCTACAGAAACAAGCATGATTATTTTCTTAACTGGCTTTTTATTAAATTTCATTCTTTAATCTATAGAATTTTTTAAAGTAATTTCCTGTGTCACTTTTACAAAATTAAGATTCCTAACAGCTATTCAAATAAGTGTCTAGCTTCAATTGTTGTGATATGTAGTCGACTGAGAACAGAAGTTTTAATGATGGTTAAAGAACATTTAATTGCTTCAGCAAAATAATTAAAGTTTTCTGCTATTAATAAGTTCTACTGTAAGTATTTATGAATATTAAAGTCTTGAAGAATCCACAAAATATCCCATGAAGTACCTGGTTTGTGTGTATAAAATATAAATGAGGCTACATTATTTCAATGACAGATATACACTCAGTTAATAAAATGTACACACTCCATTCTGGTAAAGACAAATTGTCATCTTTTAATGCTAATTACCTCCTCAGGATTTGGTTCTCAGCAGGGCAACTAAACAAAAAAATTTGCATGTACAATATTTGGGTTTAATGTTTACAACAAATGAGAAAAAGATGACTGTATGATCTTTCTCCATAATCCTAACCTCCCATTTTACTGTGCAACACAATAGTAATGACCAACATAAAACTAAGAACTTACACTGTCATCTCTGCTACTTTACAGCCTAATTATCACTGTTCATTGAAGCACACAAAAATGACAGTTCTGATACTCACTATTCATAGGATTTAATAATAAAAATATGTTAGTGTTAGGACTATGACTTTACTCCCGGAAATACAAAGGAAATTTTACAGCAAGAGTGCTATAGTCCTTTACTACAGCAGCATCAGAAGAGAGGTGACACTGTAAAAGAAAAGAAACTTCTTCACTGCTTCTAAAAATAGCCCAAAGCCTCAGCCAATATATTGGCTAGAAAAGATATGTGCAAGAGAGGTTCTTCAGTGTGAGGTCCAACATTAATTGCATTTCACTACCTCTGTTATTATTCCCCAAATAAGACTTATTTAGTACTGGTTTTGACATCTAACGAAATCTGTGTACCTCGGGTCAGTAATGAAAATTATTTCAACTAACAGGAAAGGCAGAAATGAATATCTGGTATTCTCCACATGTCATCAAGTTTTATTTCAGGTCAATGTTGAGACCGCAGCAGCAAAATTGCAGAATTACACACAGTCGCAGACGCTCTGGCTTACATTAGAACTACAGGAGCGAAAGCCTGTGTGGAGAAGAATGGGGGATATCCAGCATGCACAATAGGACTACCAATTAGAGCAAAGAGAACACAAACCTCATCAAAACAGTACTGAAACAATTTAATACTTCCATTAAAGTAAGAATGTTAGAAATATCTCTAATATACTGTGATGGTATTTGAAAGGACACTGTAGAGAGGTTGGTGCTGGTCTCTTCTCACAGGTAATTAATGACAGAACGAGAGGGAATGGCTTCAAGCTCCAACAGGGTAGATTTAGACTGAACATTAGGAAAGAATTTTTCACAGAGAGTGGTCGGGCACTGGAATAGGCTGCCCAGGGAGGTGGTTGGGTCACCATCCCTGGATGTGTTTAAGAGACGTTTAGATGTCGTGTTGGGGGATGTGGTGTAGGGGAGAACTTTGTAGAGTAGGGTAGATGGTTGGACTCGATGATCCCAAGTGTCTCTTCCAACCTAGACAATTCTGATTCTATGATTCTAATATAGGTCCAAACTGTGCCTACGAGCCTCAATGTATTTTTGAACATACAGGAATATATAGGACAAGTTGTGATCCGATATGTATATGTAATGTGTATGAGTGACTTCCTACACTCACACACAGTACCAACGGTGGAGGTGTAAAGTAGGCCAGCTGTCTAGACCAGAACCAGAGACTGAGGTATGAGTAGTAGTTAAAAATCCAGTTACTCAAAGCCCATCTGTACTGATAAATTCCTAAAAGGAAATTTTGGATTACTGACTGCGTTCTTAGAAAGGTCATAATAATCTTCGACCATCGTGTTTATCCCATTCCAGACAAATTCATTATGTTAAAGCTCTTTGTTAGTGATGGAAGTTAAGCCAAAGACGAACATGGCTAGCACATTGACATGTGACATGCCTAAAAACAGGAGCTCAGTTCCAGAACTACATTAAAAGTTTCTGAGCTCTGCATATGTGTCATGTAGCATTGTGTAAACATAAAAGAACGCAGAATAAATTCAATCAGTTATTTTCTTTTTCAAAAGGAAGAGTGATAAGCATCACTGCTGTTTATGTAAAAAGACTAACTTAATCAAATGTCTAATACCGTAAAAGAAAACAAGTAGGAAGGATTAAAGGGCCTTCTTGTTTTTCCAGGACTTGAATTTGTTATTCACTGTTTTACAAGTTGTCACTCAGAGAGATAAAACACCATAGTTATTTGCTATGCGTCTTTTTATCAACTTTGTTTTGACCATCTTATTTTTTAAATCAATATTGCTGTTTCACGTCTAATGTAGTAGCCTGAAAACATTGCCAGGATGCAGTGAATAGATTTCAAGTGCACACCATGATTTGTAGAGAGTTTGGAGTGTTTGCTGCTACTGTATGTTTTCCACAGTTTCCTTTTAAAGAATGACTTAAAAATTAATTCCTGCAGTAATAAGAACATTTTTACGACTGAAGGAATAAATGTCTTCAAATGTTTCCTGAACTTCAGACTTCCAGAAGCTACTTGCTTAGAAATTAGTTTTGTTTATTTTGAAGCTTGTTTTCAAAAAGTTATTCCTGATTTCATGTTCTGAAATTCTGCTTCCTACAGTTTATTATCTAGCTTCTATGCCTTTGATCCTAGGAGGTATAATACAAGTAAAATCAATAACCTAGGTCTCACATATTTAATTAGTAGTATTTTCTCCACCAGTTCTTAACATGATTATTTTGATTCCCTACAAAAAGTCATTCTGTCATGTTGACAGTGGAGTTGGGGCAAACGTATCAAGATAAGGTATCTGTCTCTGGTGATGATGGCAAAGGGATAACATAGAAATTAAAATATAATACGTTTTTCCAGCTTGTCATGAATTAATTGTCAAAATTTAGCTATATTCTTGTCCATAGTGAAGAGCAGTAAAATAATCACGGTGCACGCTTTTGTGTGTTTCAGTGCTGCTTTTTTGTATAGGATTTCTTTTTTCCCTTCCACTCCTGAAATTATATTTGTGTACTGTATTCAGGAAGGCTCACCTGAATTACAAGAGTTGCTGTATGCTTCTTGCCATACATCCTTGGCTTGAATCCCACTGTTATATGGGTTCCCACAGTGCCTGCTGGAAGAAGTTCTCCAGCTTGCGGCAGCACAAGGAACTCAGGATCGCTGCCCGCCAGGAAGTGTGCGGTGAATGGCTCCGGGTTCCTACAGAAAAGCACAGGAGGCTGTTGTGCCTTTTAGGGTGTCTTAATACAATTTATCTACAGTTTAGCATTTAGGCAACCATGTGGCATGACTCAGGAAACTCGGCAGCCCATGGAATGCATACAGAATACTAATAGCATTCTTGCAGAATAAATATTCTGTAGCAATTATTTACATTTATTCATAAATATTTTTAATCTTTATACACAGGGACCTGCATACCGGTCTTCCTTTTCAAACATACTTACATGGTATTATAAATATTGTAATAACTACAGAATAACAATAGCATTTGCCACTAGAAAGAAAAGAATCATCTGACCTGTAGCCTGTAAAGATATAATAATAGTGATAGAAATAAGTTCGATGTCAGAGTAAAATCCACTTTTCCTGTTAAAAGCCCCTCACTTTTCCTATCACTAATCAAATAAAACTGACAAGCCACCCATTTTATTAAGTTTTATGACCGGACCTGAATTTGCAATCTGGTGGGGTGTTACTAGATTGGGTGGGAGTTCTGAAAGCCTTGAAATGAACACACAGGAAATAATAGTTTTCCATCACTGTTTTCCACATGTTTCATATTGCATAAACCAAACAGTTTAAGATACTGCAATAATAATAATTAGGTTCCTTCATCCATATTACTCTCTCTTATCTCAAAGAATTTCACAGGTACTGCAGATCTTGTCTAATTGTTAGTTTCATGCAAGTACTGTTGCACCCAAAGAAAATGTCTTATTCCTGGTAAAGACAGTGTCTGAGGACTACAAAACAATCTTAGGCCAATCCCAAGCTGAAGCCTGTCCATGACAGATCCTCAGGGACTCCTTGCCATAAACTTTCTCAGCATGAAAATAACATGCATTTTTGTAATTTCCAGTCAGGCATTCCCTTTATTTGTTTTATATATGTTGCCAAGGACAACTTTATAACTACCTGGACAGAAAGAGAACAAAAGAAATTGAAACTAGAAATACAATGGTATGGTCAAAAAATAACCCACAACACCCTGCCACAGTACAGCAGGACAAGTATCACCCATGCTTAGAGGGAACACATTTTTAGTTGATAAAACTTGAAGAATGAAAACCTAGCAGTATGTCAAAGAAAAGCTGTTCAAATCTGTTTACTCATGGATTGTCACACCAGAAATAACACTGCTTTTCAAAGAAAATACTCACAAAGAAGTGAAATTTAATATTTTATGACAATTCATATCTCTACGGAAATGTCCCACATTTCCTGGGCAAGTGCTATTCAGCGGGCGGTACACTGGGTCTATGTCATCTTGTTTAAAAATAGCTCTCCTTTAGAATTTGTTCTCACGAAAGGTTTTCTTAAATTCAGAATACCCTCATGAGAAAAGGTTACACTGTAAGCTTGTAGAAACAAACAGGGCAAGTGCAGAAAACAGAACCCAAAAAGCTTGTGCCTCCTTAAAAAAAGTGTCATTTAGCAGTGCCATCAGACTTGAGCACATTAGCAGAGTTAGCCAGGTTTTTCCTTTAGGTGACAGCAAGGTGGGGAAAACTACTGAAGGTCTGAAATTAAACTTCAAGTCTTGTGACACCAAACTTATGCTGACAATCTCTTTTCACGGTGACTAACGTGCAGCTCTGAGCGTACACCCCTGGGCTGTAAGCACTAATCCAGCCTGAGGTCCCATCTACATGCCATCTAAGCCTTGAGTTGTCAGATCTGTATTTCCCGGAAGGACTGCTCAGCTGTGAATGCCCAGAGCATACCTACCACACACGAAGGGCAGGCACAGGATGAAAAAGAAGCAATGCCTCTTAAACTTAGTAGCAGAGTACAGCATGCATCGAAAACATCCAAGATGTATATTCAAACCCTGGTTCTGGAAATAGAGACCTGAACATAGGTCTTCACTTCCAGCATCATTGCTCTATATAGACTAGATTTAGGACTATTTTAAGACAGCACTTTCTTTATCTCCCATGTTCAGTCTGTTTTCTGGTAAGTAGTTAGGGATGACAACTCCCAATAAGCACTTTGTGTCTTCATAAGACATACGAGAGCGTGACTTGGACTGCAGATGCAATGATGAAATGCTAAAGCGAGATGGGATAGGCTGCATGATAGAAGACAGAAGAAAATTCCTGCAGAAATTGCATCTTCACAGGGTGTGATGCAACAGTAGGTTTTTTCAGAGACCGTAAGTGATTCCTCAAAAGTTAGTCAGAAAACACACAGGAGAAAAACCTATAGTCCTGACAAAGGGACCAGACAGCTTAAAATAAAACTGTCACAAAACTGATCTATAACTGTCCACACAGATTATTTGCCAAGTCAGAGAAAAACGTTACTGCATCAACCTTGTCAGATTCTAATTTTCATAAAGAAAAATGGAGAAAAACTAACAAAAAAGCTTTAAAGAAAATATGCATGCTTCTTGACAGCATTGGCACAAGGTACTAGAGGCAGCTATATTTTTTTTGGTGTTGATTAAAATATATACACACACACACATATATACTTACACAAACACATATAGTCACACCTAAAACCTCCCCTCCCCTCCCCTCCCC
>NW_009649137.1:619299-625151 GCF_000708025.1 Charadrius vociferus
TTCCCCTTCCTTTCCCCTTCCCTTCCCCTTCCTCTTCCCCTTCCCCCTTTCCCCTTTCCCAGCAGTTTTAAACAAAAGAGTCAAGTCAGTTACTCGAAGTGTTCCTCAAAGTGGAAGCTGTGTCCAAATAGGGAAAACAGACATTCTGGCAAGTTTCCAACATTATTGTTTTCAGTGTCCGTATATTTAGTGTATAATTAAAAATTATATTATTTTAAATGATTAGAAATTATTTCCTCCTTTTTGATTACTGCTTCAGGTCATCTGGACAACTCTGGAGTCAATGTTTGGCTTGTCACTTCTCAGCTATGAAGGACAGTGATGAGGCAGTCTATATTTTTTCAGGGCGGCTTTTGTTTAACTCAAGGGTGGCAGATACTAACATACTCGATAAAGTTTAATGGTGTGTAGAGTTTTGAAAACACCTACAAACCAAGTGCAAATGAATTAGTAAATATAAGGGCAGAGGTCATATAAACCAGAGAAAGCAAATGTCTCTTCCCACCTGCGTATTCCATAACTCCTGTCATAATGGTTTGATATTGCTATCAGACAATATGAACTCTGCCTTTACTCAAATAATGAACAAGAGTAAATATTAATGTGAACTTAAATAATAATTGGACAATGAAATCATGGCAACCAGGAAGAGTGGAAATTGAACTAGTATTTAATAGACATATTTATAATTATTCCTTTAATCTTGTTCTTAAATAGCATTGTTCTAAAATAAGTCTGTGATTGTCAGTGTTATCATTAGATAATTTTCAAATAAGTATACTGAAAAAGAATAGCACCTTATGTCTTCAGTTAAAGAAAACCTTAAAATTTATATTCCCATAGAAATCTCACTGCAAAACTTATAAAATACCTGCAAATCTTAAAACATAAGCCTTTATTAAATAAGGCTCAAAATAGCTTTAATGTTTACTCCTCTCTTCCTCAAACTAGTGAAGCAGTAAATTATTCCTGTAGAAATTTATTCCTTTAAAAATCTCAGCATTTTGCAAACTATACATAAAAAACAACACATAAGGCTTTTGATCAAATGTATTTTTTTTTTTTCAATAAAAGAAGCATAACAAAATGTCTTAATCTGTAAAGTGTATAAATGCTTAAGCAAATAAGGGCTACAGTTCAAAAATGTTGCAATGTGCTTCCAAAAAGTTAATCACAATTAAATGTACTTCTTGTAATTTGTAATTAATATCTATTGGATGACACAAGAAATTTCAGTTATTACATAGTGAAGTTCTTTAAATTTATTAACTGTATGCAGTTGTCAAATTCTATAAAATTATTAGTGACAGTGGTATGATTTAGATAATTTCTTTTCAACAAAAAAATGGCAATGGAAAGAAATCAGGAAATCCTCATTATTTATCCAAATTACTTATGTTTCATACCAAAACCAGTTCTGGTTTAATTGATCACTCTAAATCCTGAACTCTGGACACCAGAGAAGATATAACTCCAATTATGACTCTATAGCTTTGGAAAGGCTGCTTCAGAATTAAAGGACTTTCAAAAAATATGAAGAAACACTGCATGACAAACTGTCAAGGAACACTTTACCAAATATAACATCACTTTCGTTGTCTACATGTTGTAAAACCAAAGCAGGAGCTATCATTTTTATCTTCACAAAATGTTAAGATTTCTGTCTTATTCCTGTTCTACCCAGGGGTACTATATTTGCGGATTGGTAAACTACCTTTTCCTGCTAAAAGCAGTCCAGGTGACACAGCTAGATAGAGCTCCTGGCTAAATGACTGACATGTCAGGTATTGTATTATTAGGAAGGATGATCATAAGTTTTTGGAAGCTCTTCTGCATGTGTACCATTGTTGCTATTTTCCACTAGTCTCCATTCAGACTCCAAAAAATGGAGCTCAGTCAACACTTGTTCTTTGCAGCTGCCACTATGTGGGAGATGCTAAGATAAAGTATTCTGATTACATCTTTAGTTTAATGGTAGAATTTTGCAGAACTGGTAACAAAGAGATTGGCGTACGAATCCAGGCTGTGACACGAACGGTGACATGTGAGAGAGGTGAGAAGTGGGTGCGAGTGCTGAGAACTTAATGAATACATTTTCTTGCACCATACATAATTGTGTCTCATGGTAATTCTAATGAAATACAGCAGTAATTACAGTAAAACAGGAATAGTTCTTAAAATTGTAACTGTAAACATTTTTTTTTTGTTTCTCCCTTCACAATTAGGGGGGTTACAGAAAAAAATGGGTTGCTCACTATTCTTCAGACAGCATTAAAATTAATTTTGTGTGATCAAGGAATGTTTTTAATTGAACGTTTATTCCATGCACTAGATGTGCATAGAAGAAATAAGGAAAATACCCACAGTGGTGTCCAAAATATGAAATGCAGGTTAAGATAGCTAAGTCTGCACATGCAGTCATTTTAAAGCCTAATTTAATCTTTCTTCTCTTCTCCCCAGTCCATCTGGCTTTGTTCTCTCTTTATTCAAGCTCTGTTTCCACAATCGGATGGAGCCTTGGATTTTGCAGATACCACTCTGTGGAGACCATATTGGTACCACACTGTTTGCTTTTGCGATAGCAGGCACTGACTAAGTATGTTTTTCTGAAGCATAGTTTGAGTTCGTCTAAGAAGTTTCCTCCATGTAACAAATATCCTGTTCATGATAAACACAGGATGGGAATGAGAGGTTGGGATGGAAGGATAGATAAACTTTTACTGCGTATGGGAAGCAACATGATTGAAACAATCACTAACAGGTACATGGAAAGATAGAATTATGTTGGTGAAAGGAGGCTCTGTGTATCAGAAATAGATAGAATGGAAAAGACAGAATTATCCACCGTCTTGACTAATGTAGTAATGGAGTTTACAAAAAATTTTCAAGTGATCGTTGTGTTCATATGTATCTATCCACATGTTTCATGTTGGCTATTGAGGTATTTGCATGGGAAAACAAATAATGTAACAATCTGCTGTAGTTAGATATCAGTATTTTAATGTGAAGAAATAAATCCAACCATCAAAATACCTCTGTACTGGAATATATAGTAGTAAATATTCTCAAAAAAACAGTTCTGTATTAATACAATTGTTCTGATCCCAAAACATAATTGATTAAAAATATATTCAGTTATTTTCAGTAAAACAAATACAGAAAGAACTGGTTTTCATAAGCAAAGCATCGCTTCCAGAATTTTTAGTCTCTGTTTCAATTACAGATATCAAAATAAAATAATAGACCAATAATTTGAGCTGGATATCAAACAAGTTTCTATAATTTTTATTTCCAGGGATAATATTTTATTCTTTTGGTTAATACTGCTGTTATTCTGTAAACCTTTGGCATTCAATAATTCATTTGGTGTTAAAACAAACAGTAATGTTAACACAAAAATTAAAGTCTTGTACCAAAGCCTCAGTGGAAATGTTGCCAATGATTTCAGCTGGTGTTGAATTAAACCTACATTTATGACAAAATCCGAAGAAGGTTATCTATGAATGTTAAAAAATGGTAGATTTTTCTTATTTAAGAAGTGAAATATGCGTATCTGACTCTAACCAATCTTAACGCCCTTACAAGAAACCATTCAACAATATGTCCCTTTTGAATTTGTAAAGCTGGAAATAAAATATTGGACTACTCATATATCACAACTGTCCTAGGTGTGGGCAGGTTTAAAAAATATAATTCAGTTTTCTTCATACAACAGAACTGCTTGGTTGCATTCTCAGTGTCTTTCATTATTTAGTGAAGTCTATATTGGGCTGTTTCTCATCCGGGGCATGTGTGTGTTTCAATTTTAAATGTATTAAAAGAGAGAGTGTGTTACATATTTGTATGGACTCTCAGAGTTTTCATTATTGCAGATCATTGTGAGCAGTATAACAACTACCTCCCATTTGTAACTGTTCTTCGTTCCTGAAGCAAGTACATTAAATGTAGTTATGAGTAAATTGGAAAATCACTAATTCAGTCTGAAATATTTCATATTGAGGATTTTTGGGGTGGAATTAAAGGGAGAAGCCCACATTTGTGTTGCAGTAGCTGTATAGAAAAAGAGAGCTAAAACCATTGACCTCATAGCTTTGTAGTGGTCACCAAAGATGCTGCTCTGTGGATCACTGAAGATCCTCATTCAACTTGGTATATATAAGAGAACCTTAACTTGTCCTTAATAAGATACTGGGTCTTTTGGGGGCTGTGGTTCTCAAATATTTTTTGCTGTATCACTGTGCAGCCTGCTAGCCCAAAAACATGTACAGGTCTTCTAAGTGATGCTGTGCAACCACCCTGTACTGCAAGTAGCAGAGGGAGTAAAAGACACAGCTGCAGAGACCGTTTCTAGCAGGTTACTCAGAAATACACCTCTGTTTCTCCCCCAGTGTCCTGGTTTTAGTTGGGATAGAGTTAATTTTCTTCCTAGTAGCTGCTGTGTTTTGGATTTAGTATGCGAAGAATGTCAAGAACACATTGTTTTAGTTGTTGCTAAGTAATGTTTATATTAAGTCAAGGACTTTGTCAGCTTCCCATAGAAGCTGAGAGGGACCATAGACAAGATAAACTGGCCAAAGGAATATTCCATACCATAGGTGTCATGCTCAGTATAGAAATGGGGGTTGGCTGGGGGCAGGAATCTGTGATCACTGCTCGGGATGGGCTGGGAAATCGATCGTCAGGTGGCGAGCAATTGTATTGCATCACTTATTTGGTATATTGTATATTTGGTATATTGTTTTGCCATTATTATTGTTATTGTTATTTTCTCTTCTGCTACGTTTTTATTAAAGTGTCTTTATCTCCACCCACGAGGTTTTGTTGTTTGGTTTTTTTTTCTTTTTTATCTCTCTTCTCCCTACCCTACTAAGGGGTGGGGTGGGGAGTGAGTGAACAGCTGCCTGGTCCTAGTTGCCAGTTGGAGTTAAACCAGGACACCCAGTTACTATCAAAGTATCAGTGCCATGAGATACTATCCAGCATAAGAAAGGAAGACAGAAAGTATCTATATGCAGGGTGAAAAAAACCCCACCTCTCTTTATGTACCAGACATGATTCTTTATGAGATTGTGCTGCTAACTGTTTACTTAAGAAAAATTCTAAAGGGATGATCTTCTTTTTTTCAGGAAAGATCTATAGGATGACACTGCATATCCCAACTGAAACTTTCAATCCTATTTTAATATGTCATGGTTTTATTTTTAATCTAAGTCATTTGAGTTATCGAAGCATTAAATTACATCTGTAATATATGGAGGGTTTGTGTAACTGCTTTTAAACTGCAGATCCTGTATGCTAAATGTTGGTTGGCTGACTGTTCTATTTCTATAACAAAACCTCCACCACTAAAAGCTCCTAAGCAAATCAAGCATAAGATAAAGCAATACAAAACTTACAGAGCAGTTGTTGGCACTATTTATAATGCGGAGCTCATTCAGTACCTGCAAGCATTACATTTTGTATTTGAAATTTATGGGGGGAACCCTTGTTATGTAAAATAATGTTGAAATTTGTTTAAGGGAAAAAGGGAATTTGTCTTCCATCATGGCTTCTTCTTTATATAACTATAATGAATCACGTTTTATAATACCTTTCCGGAGAACATTAGGTCTCTTCACTGCTATCATCAAACACCTACCAGGAGGTTACAGTATTGCCAGAGCAATTGCTTCACTTTTGTTCCTGAAACAGCCCATTCTATTGAAGCTGTTAACTTGAACACTGTGATAGGAACCTTTTTCAGAGTCCTCAGTAATTATCATCACTGACAGCTATCTAAAAGCTGGAACAACTGTCCTTCTTAGACAGCCAGCTTTTGGAAATAAGCTCTTAAAAAAATCAGTTGGAACCAA
>NW_009649137.1:625206-658115 GCF_000708025.1 Charadrius vociferus
AATCAGTATATCTGACACACTTTCTAGATATACAGTAAAAAAAAAAGTCAATTTTAAAGAAAAAAAAAGGAATTTTTTTTTAAAAAGTCAATTTTAAAGAAAAAAAAAAGGAATTTTTTTTAAAAAGTCAATTTTAAAGAAAAAAAAGGAAATTTAAAAACTTCCATATGCTAATTAGATTGTAAGCATCATGATTCTTTCAGGTTCACTGTTTACTATTTTAAAACTTATCTATCAGTACCACACAATTTATTCATTCACTTTCTGCTGGAGACAAATGACACTATGGGTTTGCTGTAACATTATGAAACTCTGAGAAAATAATGAAAACTATGTAAAAAGTATATTAGCAGAGATTTCTGCAGGGCTTCTAAAAAGGCAAGTAACAAAATACTGAAGAATGATACTATTTTATCTAGTGAAAGGGCAGAGTAGAGACGAATCCATAATGTGCTTATATAATAAAACAGCAATACTTTAAAAAATGGCACATTTAAAAATTTTTAAAGCACAATACAAAGGATTGTTCCTAACTTGGTTTAAGTATGATGTACTTTGAAAAGCAATCTATTAGTAAAAACATTAAGGCTTTAATAGTGAGCCTTTAATCTCACAACGCACCTTCCTTAACATTGCATTACACATTTTAACACACAAAAACATTTTAGGGCAAAACTTTAAAGTCTGAACACAAACATTTGGATCTATTCCACAAATTTTCTCTTGAGGGGCTACAGCCTAAATGTAGAATGCTTCTGTTTTCTATGGTACAGCTTCAAAATCACATTTCTTACCTATACAATGCAGCACTTGAAATTAATGACGCATTACTGAAATTACCGCAGCCCAATTATGTTTCTGTTGCCCAAATCTATCCTATCCAATGTGTTTGAGTGTGGGTTCTAGCATCAGAAAACTGCATAAATACTTTATCATAAGGATTTTTACCTTGTCTGGCTTGTAAGCTTAAAGCTAACTATAGATTCCTTATTCAGGCCAACTGCTTCAATGTTGATGACATCATCCACTTCCGGCTCCGTAGCAATGAAGAGCATTGGAAACTTCCAAACACCTCCTGTAGTGCACTGTACTACGAGAGTTGCTTCGTTCCTTAAAATTTCAGATAAAAGCATTCAATGCATAGAACAAGATTATAAAACATAAAGTGGGTAAATTAATGTCCAAAATAAGCCTGGAGTGTATAGAACTATACTACAGTAAAATAAAAATACAGAAGGCCTAAACTGGAATACATCCTTAATTTTATGTGGCATAGTACCTATCAGTTGTGCTTAGACTGGAACGTAGACTAAATAGCACTTGATATTTACAGCAAAGTACAAGAAAGGACATAATATAAAAGAAAGCCATGAGATTTGATTCTTCTTCTGCTTACTCTCTGTTGAGTTGAATTGGTTTAAATCAGTTTGTTTTACTCATTATTCCTTATTTGCTGCAGTGTTTGAGGAGAATTTGATCCGGGACATGTTAACACTTCATATTAGATTCAAATAGATCTGACAAAGGTCTATGTACTTTAGAAAAATTCCAGACTTTGATGTCTTCAGACCATCTAAGAAGAGAGTTGGTGCTGTCGATTCTGAAGATAAAGAAACTAATGAATTGCAGTCATTGAGTCCTCCACATTAAGCTTGATAGATCTCAAGTACACAAAGATAAAAAACTAAACCAAAACAAAAAAATAATAAAATAAAAAAGGACAGAGTGGAAATAAGAAGGGGTTATAAATTAACCTCCCCTATGACACAATGACACTGCTTAGGGTGGGTGGATAGCCTTTCCTAAAGGTTTGCTCTTTGTTTATTTCAGTTCCCTCCTGCAGCCTAAAAATACCCTCTTTGCATGCAACCCATGATATTTGGCAGTGACTGCTCCCTAATCTTCCTGCTTATGTTGAGCCTCTGAATTTACCATGTACCTGCATCTTACTGCAGCTTCTTTCCTCCCCATGTACATTCGACTGCTTCAAAAGCAAGGCGCAACCTCCCTCTCTCAAAAAGGATCTCCCTTTCACAGTTTGCTTTTCAAGTGGCAGGATATACCAGCATGAATGAAAGCAAATCCATATTTTTTCACATCGCAGCTATAAAAAAGGATAATATATTCCTGTGGACTGTTGTTATTGGGGCACTAGAGACTAATCTCAAATTCAACCATCCCACCCAGCCAAAGAATATGCACACATACTCGTCTAGGAAAAGTTTTTCAAGACTGACAAAACATCTTGTCTGTAGGTTTTCCATGGATTTTGAGAAAAACTAATTTTCATTGGAAGTCTTTCAATGATCCAATGTTTAGAAGTAAATTGATGCACACACAGACTAAGGCAGTAACTCAACAGAACCATCTAGCAGGCATCAAAACCAAACACTGTCAGTGTTAATACCAAAGGTAGCGTACTGAGAAGTAGCAAGTGAGAAAATCTAGAATAATAGATGCCAGAGGTGAAAACAAAGTGAGCAAAACAATGCGGGGAGGTTCTTACATAGCTGCGTGTGACCAGGCAGGATTTTATTGCATGTTCTGTTGGAAATAAGGAACAGGAGCTTACCTCATCGGTTTGTTAGGTGCAAACACTATATTAAAGATCAGTGTTACGATTCCAGATTCTGTATCCCGCTCTCTTTGAATCAGATGCATACCAACAAAAGCTCCAAGCTGAGATTTAGCTTCATTTGATTGATATTGTAATTCATACAGAAATTCCACTGTTGTAGAGAAACCTAAATGATACAAGAGAAAGATCAGTCTGTGTGACAGTCTGACAGCATAGCAAAATCTTCTAATTTCATACGAAAGGCTATATAGTTTCTGGCAAAACGGAAGCTGGAGAATGTACTTAGGAGAAGTGAACAGTAATAGCATTATTGTTCTGGCTAACACTTCTGCATTATGGCGAGATCTTTCTAGTTCATCAGTCAAACAAAAATTGCAAGAATGTAATATTATTTTTGAATAATGCCATTGGGACAATCTCAAAAAATAAAAAGTCATTACGGACATCAGAGCCACTGATAACTGTAAAAAATAGTGAAGATATCACTAGCAGCCTCTTCTCTTATTGCCCGTAGCAGCTATTAAAAGGCCAAGTAGTAATGACATAAGAATAAACAGCTGAGGATCTTGAATCAAAAGTACCCTCCAGCTGTGATAAAGAAAACTGTGATATTTAGTATACAATAGTAATTTGTGCACAGAAGGGAACGTTTCTATGAGGAAACGAATCTCAAGCTGCTAATCTATTTAAAAATTTTACACATTTTATGGACAAAAAGTCTTTTAACACAACCACTAACTCCTACAGGAGATTTCATTTTACTATGACCACATATCTCAGGGCACATTTTGAATTTGCACAGCTTAGTGCAGCATGTTGGGCAGAACCCCTATGTATACACAGTGCCAGTCAGCTGCAGAGTTAATTGCCAAGGCCTTCCGATTTGGAATTCTAAAATAAAGACTACATATTTATTTTTATAAAGTCCAAGAAACAATGCACTGTGAGATATTTGAACAAAACCTTACTTTGTTTTTGCCAACCTGTAATGCTACCCAGTGTCAGTGAGTATGGAAATGCCTTCATATGCTTGTAGTCCTTTCCCCTTTCCCAAAATTCACAAATTCCTTCTTTGTCCTTCATTCAACTTTTGTTGCCATTGTTTTTGTAACACACAGATTAACCCTAAGAAATGTGGCCGCTTATACTGAAATATTTCTGACTCTTTAAAGTGGATCCTTCACACAGACGTCTGTACGATTTACACTAGATCAAAGAGTTACACACACATAAGCAAAATATTATTACCAACATACAGGGTTACCAGTCATACTAGATACACACGGAGTACCAATTATACAAGATTTCCATGCATTAATCCATCTATTATAACTGCACTGTATCACAATAAATGTATTTTGTTATAATGAAATTAAACATGAACATTTTTCCCACGGTTTATAAAATTCCTGGGATCATCCTACATTGTTCCATGCTTTGTTATTCCTCTATCTGAAAAATATAAGGTTTATGCCATGCATTGAGATTCCAGCACAGCTCAAGGCTTGCAGTAGTCACCCTAGAATAATGCCAAAAAAGAAAGATTTAGCCACAAAAATCAACTCCTTATGGGAGAGAAAAGATGCCATCATTTGGAGCATTCCACAGTGAGAAAATTGCAACTGTTGAGCAGATGTTACTTTCAGCAGTTATATCACACAATGCTACTCAGGAAAATCTTATTTTATAGTTCAGATGCTAGGAAGAAAACGTGAATTGCATGCTGCTTTTAGTATCCAAAGACACGTGGGTTTGGTTTGACATATGTGTATGGTACCTTTTAGGCAGAAGCAGTTAAGTATTTATATTTTTTCTGCTACAGGCTGTCTTGTAACCTGTTCTATGCTCATATTAAGTATTTAGTTAAAAAATTTTAATATTTACAACACCTAAGGAAAAATGATGCATTTATAAGTGCCAATATTTGAAGTTTCGTTATGCCGGTCCCTTAGCTGGTTTTGATCTATACCGCCGATCTAGTTTAGAATTGTTCAAAAAAGAAAAATGTAATTAGATTTTCATCACACCTGCCTTGAAGACTACTATATTATCATACTATAGGAAGCCTCTGTGAATATGTTAACATTTGATTTTAGACAATTCCATAATACACATACTGCCTAAATAAACTGGCAGAAACTAGAGGTAAAAAAAAGTTGTGAATCATTACTAGAAATTTACCCAATTTGTCAAATGTTCAGAGTTCTCTTGACTCTTAGAATTTCCAGTTTCAATTGAAATGGTGAAATAAATGGAACATTGGAGAAAGCATTAACATTTTCTTTAAAGTAATGCCAAACACAATATAGCATACAATTCAAATATGCCTTGATGCTTTAGCCTGGCTCTTCGTATGTTTTCCTTCACTAGTTTTCTTTTTAAAAATCACCATTTTAATACGGGTAAAATTCTTATTTTATTTGATGCAAATTGTAAAATACACATGCAGATATAAAGTATACCCCAATTAATCCACCCCTGTTCTTTAAATAGAGAGTAGCAAGGAGAGTTTTGACCACATCTGACTCAATGTAGAGATATTTATCAATCCAAACATTGTGACAATATAAGCACACTATTGATATACAGCTTGTTACACCTAGGGAATAGAAATTCCAATTATAAAAAATATTACTTCCTCACATTTCCTGAAGAATATTATGCATTATTTAAGTAAGAAAAGGAGTAAGAACATGGTTTTGAGGTAATTATTCCAAGACAATTTTTTTAAGCATTAAACATTTATTGTTTCGAAAGGCAATTAATCTAGGTCTTTAAGTGGTTTCCTTTGTGTAAATAAAGACTTCCAAAAGGTAGTATGCATTTAGGCAACATTTGTGTATGCAGAATTATGGAAGCAGCTGTTTAAAAACCAATACGGTTTTGGAGCTATGTATTTCTATGACTTTGCTGTCGTTTATTTTCAAGTGCTAGTAAGGATACTTCTTAAAAAGCACTAGAATTAAAGTGTTGAGGATTTGTTTGGCTTTTTTTAAATAGCTCCTAAGAAGATGAAAGGAAATAAACCACTTTTTTTTTTTTTTTTAATTTATTTTCTGACTCATAAGAATGATAGTGTGGAAACTCCAAGGATTTTACACTCTGAGCATATAAATTGGGCAGATGTCAATTTTTGTGACTGTTGGGATTTACTGTAAAACTAATTAATAGATGCCATACATCTGAAAATAAAAAGATGAGTCTAACAGGTTCACAAAATAAGAACTTCAGGAATTTAAATGATGTTTTAGTGGAGAAGAACCTGTATTCAAGCTTCAGAAGAGTTAATTACAAAGACGTTGATGGGCCTAATGTCTATAGAAGGTACTGGGAAAAGCCCACTGGATATGTCTGACCTGGAATAGAGTTTCACACTGACATTAGAGAAGCCTTTGTACTTCCCTTCTATTTGAAAAGCGAGTAAGTGTTTGACTTCAGTGAAGACCAGCTCATTATACAATGTGTTTCCTGATGATAAAAATCTAATGAACACCAGCCTGTGAGGCTGCAGTCTCTTGTGGATACCTGAAGGAGATCTAACCACCTGAGCTCTCTGCAAACAGTGCTTAAACTGCAGCAGACTTGGTGCCATAAAAATGGGAAGGGGGTGGCACTTTCTAAGGGACTCTCCTTACTTTCACACTTTCTCCAGTTTCCAATGAGACAGGCAGAAATTAAAGCTGTGACGGAAGGATCTTCAGACCGCAAAAATGCTTGTCCTCAATTACAGAGGCTTTTCCTTGGATAGATTTAATAAAACAGAGATGCAAGTGAATTCACTTAATTGGCCTTCCTCACCCCCCATTCAGCAGGCTGCAATCTTACTTGCAGTTATTTAATAAAGAAGATCAGCACAATCACAGTATACAAACACAGAATGAAAGCCCAGCTATTCATAAACTTGCAGCTTCATGTTTTTCAAAAGCTAGACAAATTATTTTATTCGGTGCTGATTGTAAATATATTGCACTCCCTCACTGATTTTTTTTTCCCACTGGTTCTGCTAATTCTTCAAAGCTAAGTATCCATTGTGGCCTTGATACCCAACAAAGATTTCTTCCCCTCTTGATCTAATAATCTCCAAATTGGTAAAATAGAAACTACAGGACTGGACCCTAACTCATCACTTCTACCAGACAGCTGGCATCTAATGTTGACCTTCCAAGCCTTGTGAAATATCTTTCTTCATAACCCCATTCAGCTCTCATCTGACACTTGTCCTTTTCCTGCTTTCCCACTGTCTTCCAGGAGTCTTCACACTCACTGCTGGAACTCAGCAGGCAGTGGAGAAAGAACATTAGGTACGCAGTTATGCCTTACCAGCAAAAGCAGCAGCAGACAGAATACATTGCTGTACAGCAGATTAGATCATTTTAATACAGTTCTCAAGTAAGTCTTCAAGTGAATAGCAAAAGTGAATTATAAGAGTAATAAAGGAAAAAAAGTGAAAGGAAGCCAGGTGGTCAAGAACATCCCAGCATTTAAGTAGACAGTCATCTGGGCAGTAAGAAATGAATCTCATCTGAGAAGTAAATATCTATTTCTCACTGTAAAATGTCATAACTCTAGGATAATAGCAGCAGAATAAACAAATTGCACAAGAACCTGAAAAGACCTGGTTGTAGTTGGATATGCCTTTCACTAAATTTCTTCATACGGGTGCAAAAGTGCTATATGTAGAGCATTATAAGTATCAGCAAAGATAACATCATATACTTCATTAAATGCTAGACACCAAATTACCTTAAACACAAAGAAATAAATGGATAATAAAGTTGTATCCTTTTGTTGCTAATATACTCGGTGCAATTCAAGGAAATCTTCAGTGTAGCTCTGTGTTTACACCTTTTTATCTCTTACCTACGAATTTATTTCTCTTTCCATATCCATTTAAAGCTTTTCATCCATATCTGCAAGGGTCTGCAAAATTCCACTGTTAGCCTCATCTTTTTTTACCCTGCATCCTACTGCCTATTCCCCTAGCAACCAACCTTAACATTTCTTTTCTAAATTTTCTCTTACATTTTATTTTTCTGTTTGCTAAATTTTTCTCTTTCAAAACACCTCTTTAAACCAGATTTCTACTGCTAAAGCACATTTCTGCTGTAAAGAAAGCAGTAGGAAGCACTCCCCCCCCCCCTTTTTTTTTTTTTTTTTTTTTTTTTGGAGAATGTCTTTCTTCAAAATACAGTATCATTTAGGGAATAAAATGGAAGGTTTTGAATCCATGTATATGAAATACATGGTGTGTGTCTAGCATCTGCTCCTCTATATACATTTCTGCATTCTTCCTTGCAGCTAGCTTCCATATATTCTCTCCTTCTCTGAATCCTTTTCAGACTAATTCCCTTTTTATTATGTCTATCCATACTCCCCTCTGAACATTCTTTCTTTACTTTGATATTACTTGGCATAGTAAATTGAAACAAAAACCTCAGGAAAAGCAAAAGGATTCTCATCAGCCCAAAGGATCTCTTCCATTATCCTGCTTTGATCTGGCATTCTACTTAGATTTGTACACTAATCTATAAATTAATGCTTTAAAGGAACTGATTAAAATGACCTTTTTTTTCAAAAACATTGTATTCTTTTTTCAACATTCTCCTCTTTTATTTAGCATTGTCCTCATTTATCCAGCAATTCTAGCAAGTAAAGATCACAACTGTACCTGGGCACAGGCAACATCAAACCAGCTGCTTCATGAACGTATGTTATGATGTTGTCTTAATTCACAAAGACATTTTTTTTTCCATGGTATATTGACTCATTTGCCTCATTTTGAACATTGCCCCCTGAAATCGGTAACAACTCCAAATGCCTTTTAACCTAACCATTTAGTTTGTATTGTCCCACACAAATGCTACATTGAAAATAATATTATTTATCATTTCACAGGTTTTTTCCACTGCACTCACCATGAAGATGTCTATGCACTTCAATGCTTAAAATAGTCACATTAATGACTAAAAGAAATCATGCTTGTCATTGGGAAGATCCACTTCCAATGCAAGCCAATTTCTTCATATTCCTTTGGAGGGGCAGTGCGTTTACAGATAGACCACCAGATAACATGCAGATGATGAAGCAATAGCAAGGGGGTTGTTTCCAGTCTTCTTATATGTCAACATTATGGCTACTTTTTCCTCTCTCCCAGATGCCCTCTCACCAACAGAGGTATGCAAGGTTTTAGCTTTCTTTTTTATTGTTTGGTGGTTTACTGGAAATGCATAACTCACAGGGCATGTTTTTTCTTTGGGTGGGTTGTTTTTGACAACACATCAATGACTGCAAT
Source organism: Charadrius vociferus (assembly GCF_000708025.1). Classification (NCBI taxonomy): domain Eukaryota; kingdom Metazoa; phylum Chordata; class Aves; order Charadriiformes; family Charadriidae; genus Charadrius; species Charadrius vociferus. The sequence continues at coordinate 634,077 of NW_009649137.1, forward strand.
TATCAGTTTCCTACAGGTGGTTGAAAGGATATCAGTGATTTTGCTCTAATTTCTTTATCACACTTGTGTTCAAAGAATTTTCTAGCTTTTTGTATTATGTTGTATGCACTTAGTCACTTTATCTCTCTTTTCAAAACTCATTTAAACCACGTGCTTTAGAAATCTTTTTTACTCCTTGTTTTCCAACACTGTCAACACATACTGAGTCAAGTATACTTCTCTGAGACAAAAAACACCCTTTTCCATATTTTGGAACATGACATTTCCATTCATGGAACTTTATCACTTGTCAGTTAAAACATCATTTTACTGCTGTATGAATGTGACCTTCCAAATGAGAACAACAAATAGATTTAGCTATCACTAGCTATTTCAGTTCCTTCATAGTTTCTTGTAAGGGTTACATGCAAAACACAAATACAATTTGTCCTACTGAATAAGAGTAATTATGCATTTAGAAATTCAAGCTCCTTCACAGTTACTTATAAAATTCTTTCTGTTCAGGAATACAATCTTAAAATATTGTGGAAATAAGCATCACTTTGTAAATCAGCTGTGTGTCTATACAACTTATGGTGCTTTTCCTGAACTAACGGTGCCACAATAAATAAGTTTAAAATACCCATTCCAAGAGAAAAAAAAGTGTTTTCTGACTACTTTTAACTTCTGTCTTGTAACTTGGGTATAAAATTAGAACTGTTTTTCTTTTATAAAAATAGATTTTTCTGATCAGCCTTGTTCAGTCTTAAACAATTTTGAGTGAGAAGGAACACCTTGGCTGATTGCTGCTAAAAATCAGAATGTATTAAACTGCATTGACATGCAGGTCTTACTCAGCAAGGCCAGTTTCAGTTTTTCAACGAATCAGAAAACACTGCTGTTTAAAATATCCCTATATCCAGCACCATGTATTCGCCCTTTGAAATTCTGTAGAGCTGACACAAACCAATCCACGACTACTTCATCTGAAAACTCTGAAACTCACAATGCTTGAAGTAACGTAGCGCATACGTAGCAAAGAGCTTCCTGTTGATTTTAAAGGCACTTTTACACCTATCGAGTCTGCCAGCTACAGAATGCAGTATTTCCAGAAGCAGAAAAGACCTTACAATCTGATCTGTTAGGCTACTCCTCGCTTGCAATTACAAGTTTGTTTTAGAAGATTAATAATAGCGTGTTTTAAAATGTTTTAACTTAATTAGCAGGTATTTCAGACAGACACATTACTTTACTTAATAGCAATGCAATATCTTCTCTTAACATAAACAGTCCAGACTCATCAGAATCTGGGTGCCTGTTGAACACAATGAAAACTTCAGCTTTTTTGTATGGGATGTTACTAAGAGACATGTGGCATGGGAACGTGTGTATTGTGAGGTTTTGGGTGTTGTTTTTTGAGGACCTGTGAGAAGGATGTATGATACCTGTCATGATTTACAATATATCCGTTGATTCACAGTTGTCATATGAAACGGGGACCAGGAATTGTTTCTGCTCTGTTGGTTTTTTTAATAGCTGCATTTGTTAGAAGTTTGGATGACAAAGATGTCAACCTAGGTTATGTAATTTCCCGATATCTTTATCTAAATCGCTAGGCAAATAAGCATGTGTGCCTATAGACTGAAGAACTTCAGCCTGAAGATTTTCCCATACAAAACCAGATTTTTGTGTTTTGAAAACATGGCCCCACTTACTCAAAGCTCCCACTCAGTAGCTCTGCAAATTAAAAAAACACACTACACAACAAATATGTACACAGGTAAAAGGGATAACAGAAACTTGCAACCTCAGATGGAGTGGTTCTCTCTATTTCTTTCTAACTTGTAAGGGGATATCGAAAAAAGAAAAATTTCCTAGCAGTATTCATCACCTGTTCATATAAAAGTATCGTTCTTATAAACGAGATAGAAAGAATCTATGTTGTATATCACATCAAAATAACTTAAATTGTTTGTTTCCTCATATAATTTCAATTCTAATATCTCTGCTATGATATAACCTATGATTTGATGACCATGTATTAATTTTTCATTGAAAATTAACAAAAATGTAAATTTATGCCCATGGAACTTTCTACTGATGCAGGTAAATTGTTTCCGTACTGTCACTAGCATCTGTAAGCATTTCTCAGATAGTTTTACACTATACTATGGTCTATCACAAAAGGATGCATTTTTTATCTATTGACTTTTTTAATATGACCTAATCACTAGGGTCACATTAATTTGCTTCCCTTTTCTTATCCAACGAACTGCATTCAGTTGTACAAAAGGTGGAACATCTATAACACAGGGGAGTGTAAATTCCTCTACTATATGACAGTTGTAATCTCATGGGAGGTACCCACTTGTATTATTTTTTGCATACAAAACAAGTTTCAGAACCAATAAAAAGTTTGTGTAGTACATTTCCAAGGCTTCACTCTGTCTTCCTATCTGGCTTGATGAAAGAGTAATGATTCAAGGTTACAATTTCATTCAATGTTCTCTGGTGATTCTACGTAACTTCTAGTCAAGCGTCTTATAATTTTAATTTTTGCCTATATCTTCAAAGCTTCAGATCAACTTATTCTTAAACTGTCAAAAATGCTAGCCTGATGTACTTATTTATAAAAACATAAAGTTGTATACATTGTCCATAACAAGTTGGGATTATTTTTTTTTTCCTTTTTGCTTCATATTCGTATTGGAAACATGCAATGTGGGAGAGAAGGAGAACTAAAGTGGATAACTTCATTTTCTCTAACAACAAAAATACTTGAACTGTGCAGCTTCAGAGGCAGAAGAAAACATGAACAAATAATTTTAGCACAAAAATGGTAATAGGATGTAATAAAAATAAAAAGCATTTGGGATAGACTTGTATGTGTGCGTGTGTTTGTTACTACAGTGACTGTCAGATATGTTATCTGCTGCAAATTTAGGTGTATAAATCTGCTTGCTTTTTTATGATGAAAAACATGCAGACACAGCTGACACAGCCAGGGAGAGCACTGATCCACTGTTCTGGAAAACCTACGAAGTTCGCATCTTAAGGGCTTCGATTAGCTACGCTTTGTTGATGGCCCATAATTAATGAGAAAATAATGTGAAAGAACTAGTGCAAATTAATGCAGACGGTTCATTGTGAGGTCCTATGATGCTGCAGAAGCACAACTAAGATCCTGGAGACCTGTGCTGACTGCAGTTTTGACTTACAGAAGCTTTCCCAAATTATCTTTACAAAACAAGGCTGTAGTGGTGCCATTTCTACCACCCAACAAAAGAAATTACAGGAAATTCTGTGAACAAAAATGTGAGAAATGGAACATAGGTGATCACAATCATACAACAATTAAAGTAATTCACACGCTCTTGCAGCAAATTATATTGCCTAGGTTTCCCTTAGCTGCTAACTCAAAAGACATTTTTAAGAGCTATCTATTTGTGTGTTCTTGGTTCAGAGATACGTCATGTTTGGCTAGCCAATCAGTTCTTTTGGACCTCTAATTTTTCCTGAATATACATCATACCAAAAAGTAACACCAGGAAGAATTGAATCATTTCTGGGTTTGGTTTGTATTAAGGGTTTTTTTTTTCACAATTTTGTGAAGCTGAATAAATAACTTCAGATTAGTTTATAATTGATCTGGTTCCCTGTAAGTGTTGAACATTTTAACAGAACATGATTTTGCATAGGTGTTAGAAAGTAATTTTAATTTACATAGTGATGACTCTCATTCTTAAGGCTTGCAGATTTCAACATTTTATAAAATGGCAAAGAAACAGAAATGAGTGAGCGTCCTATAAACAGAAATATAAGCAGTTACAAGCTATGCTTGTTCACAATTCATTAGCTCTATTTTTACAGTATTTGTCCTTATTAGTCATACTTGTCATAGTTATATTAAGAAATGGGAGTAGGAGGGGTTATTTGTGAGAGAAAAAATTACGCTAAATTGTTTCCTTTTTAATAGAGCGAGTGGTAACCCTGTATATGAACATCAGGTAAGTCCTATTTGAAGTTCTTCACTAAAATGCTTGTATGTATCACAGTTCAATAAAGAAAATAAACAATGCATCGAATCTCTCCCATGTTCACTCATAAATGAAAAAACAAACAGCCTGATGTTAACAAAAATTATGTAGCTGACAAAATAATCCATCTAGGCTTTCATTTCTACTCTGATGACCTATTCTTTGACTTCTACTAGTTCCCTGTTTTCCAGCAGGAGTTGGCACTTTAACAACAAGGTAATAATCCATTAGAGAGTGACCCATTTGGGGGGTTCGCCCCCTTGTCAACACTTTCATGTGGCCATCGCTCACAGCTTTCACCAACTGTTAATCCAAATCAAACACTTTATTGTTCTTCTACTTCTCGCAGAGTAAAAAAAATCACTGAACAATCTCAATTATATAGCTATAATTCTCTCATTCTCAAATACCATTTCAAAAATAATGCCATGATTATTCCAAGAATAGACAGATGGATTAAGATACAGGGCCATCTTCTTCATTATTATCCTCTTCACATTGCCTTCAATATTAACTGCTACACACTTTATCAGCAATTAAATTAAAATATCTGGATGAGAGATAGGTCTCTAAGAATATTTTGTCTCCACCTATACTGGCATTTTTATTTTTTATGCAGACAAGGTTTCTTTGGTCATACCCAATTTTATTGAACTCATTTCTAAAAGGTGAGCTTCCTGATCCAGATCCATCACATCAAATTGGCATTCAGTGGAATTCATACCACTGCCTAACATAGAATCTTGCTGGGGGGAATAGCTTTTAATATGTGTTTGGACATGTTGTTCTTCCCGTTTCAAAGAGCTGCTTTAATAAAATTAAAGAAAATACAAGCTTTCTGTATATTCTGATGAGTGTCAGGAATTTTTGAATGTTAGATAATTGCTATAAAATTGTACAGAATATATATATATTTGCTGGTTTTGTAAATGGTGAAACAAAGGGTGCAGATACACTTTGCATAATGTAGGCCAATGTGCATAATGTATGCCAAAGTACATTACGGATTATCATATCTGGAAAATTTTATTTAACCACTAGGTGCAATTGAACTGTCCACCTGTTTAGTCAGAAGTCAGCATAGCTGTGAAACTTGCACATAACATAAAAAAACCTCATACCTGTGCTGCCCTACAGAACCAGGACACCACTATTTCCCACCAAAATTGGCTGTCATGAAAGCTTCCCAGAAATTAGAACCCAAGAGCAAGGAACTAAGACCAGCATACGGGCTGTGAGAAGAGCTCCGAATTAATAAAGATTAGGGAAGTTAATTATAAACAGTCAGCCCTTATACTGGTTTACATGATGAACTGAAGCAATTGAAAGGGATAGGTTACAAAGGACCATTTTACAAACACAGAAGCAGAACAGGACTGATTAGTGTATTTTCTCAACCAGAAGACACTGTGGCTATGTTCTCCACATGTTCTCAAGACAGTCGATTGGTTGCTTAGAAATTTTTGAATTTCAGTCAAATATCGATAACTGATAATTTATTAATGTTTTATGTTTTCCTTAGGAGACTGTGGAAAATTAAACATGTTTGTATTTTCCATAGAATATTTAAATTAAACTAAAAAAAGCTGTTTTATTAAAATAAAAAATAACAATTTTCACACTTGTTTGGATTAATCTTGAGTCTTAAATTTCATTTATTGAAAAAAAATGTCTTTAGAGCCATATGTAAGAAAACAGATGAAAAATACATATAGGGTAAAAATATGCATTTAATACAATTGAAAATTATTTTTTAAAAGGGTCCTATCATAATTGCTATGGCTGATACATTAAGCTTTAAGTATTTCATCTTTGGAACTTTGATGACTTCTGAATAACAAACTATGTCATTTTAGCTAGACAGTATTTAGATTGTCTCCTCTTTCTTAAGAAATTATAATTAATTTCTGTTTCAAATGATATCTTTTGGATTGGATGAAATTGAATTATTTTAATGTAAAAGACATGCTTGAAGATTTTTCACTTCCCAAGAATTTATACATGTCCAAATAATTTAAATACTGAAGCACAGTAGTAGCTGTTTAAATCTGATCTGCCGGTAATTATCATCATTTATCTTTGGATATAAAAACTGCTTACTGCATATCACACATACAGTCTGATGAATCACTCTTTCAGAAGAGAAAAAATGAAAAACAGCTTGCCAGGCTGTTATCTTAGAGGTTTACGCTTTTATTTACGTTATTACTGGTAGACTGCAGAAAGCTGAGATAGTACCATTAAATTTGATTCCTAACAGGCATCAAATTCATCTAGCAATAATGACATTATAATGTTATTGAAAACCATGAAAAGCAGCAGTTATAAATGATCTTACTACCCGTGGTGTAAAGCATTTCATTACCAGACTTCTTGCTTGAAAGATGCAATGTCCCAAATCAATGTCTTGCAGTAGGTGCAGAAGCCAGTGTTAATAAATATGAAATATTTCTCCTATGAATAAAACAAGCACTACACACCATGAATCTACAAGTCTTTCAAAACGCTGCCCTGACTTGCTCAACGCATGTTCTTCTCATCAATTCAGATGCCACCATGTTGGGGGGAAATAGCTCAGGTATGTTTAAGGTAGCCTACTCATACATGACAAGTCAGGAGCTAAGCCTCATACTCTACAGCAGAAAAAAAAAAAGTAACGTATTTTGATACACAGGTGTTCTCCCAAGGTTCAATAAAGTTATATAATAGTAGTTCCAGTTCTCCAAAGAGGCAAGAATGTACATTGAGAGCTTCACAACCTTTTATTTTACTAGATCAATGGCTGTCATTTTGCAAAATGGGAATACAAGATAATAATATGCGCAGACAATATGTTATCTTTGTCACCGCAATAAGAACAAATATAAAGTTTAACTCAGTAATTGGAAATATTAACTAATCAGTAAGTATATGCTGTGCAAGCTCTTGCTAACAGTTCAACCTCAGATCCCCTCCTGTTTTAAAAGCATTCAAAAATAAAATCTGTTTAAATATCTGGATAGTGATTGCCAATATGAGACTACATCGGTCAGTGTGCAGGGCAGGGGCATGTCTGCATGAAAATCATCCTTATAGGAAGGATGTAATGCCTCTTGATTTGCATTTTACAGCTTTTCAGTTCTTTGGTAGGAGAGTTTCTGTAACACGGTATTCCTGCAAAGCCTCTATTGAGCCAGATTCTAAATGGCATAAATGTGACACGAAAGCCAAGTTTGCCTGCCTCCCAAACCAACTGCCTAATAAATTGCAATCATAGCAACTTTTGTAGACTCATCTTTTATCACTATACAAAGCGTTGTGATAAAGTTGGAGCATGGGTGAAATCCCTTCCCTTCATTTACAGCTATCCTAAACACACATTAGGATGTCTCATGTCGTGTGTCAGAATTTTTAAATAGCTTTTTTTTAAGACGTAGGATGATTTTGAACCCAAAAAGAAATGTAGGTTAAGTCTCAAAGATGCAATAATTGATGAAGGTACAAACAATGCATAATTTGTTGTAGTAAGTATGACTGTTAAAGCACTTCTGTTAACAGAAATACCGGGCGTACAGCAGTAACAAGCATTCTTTTCTTACTGCTTATACCATTCTGTTTCAAAGAGAGGTGTAATATGAAAAGCTGGTGTATCTCTGAAGAAATTGATTTTCACTGTGTCCTCTGCTGATTAACAGTAAGTGGAAGCTATCTTTTTACAAAGCTTTATTGCTCCTTTCAAACGAGGCTTGCTTCTTCAATCCATTTTGCTGCAGATATTGGCCTGCTGGTGGGAATGCATCTTACAAACAGGGACAACCTGCAGATAAATATTTCCTGGCAATGCTTACACAGACTTATTTTTGCAAACTTTAGACTTTGTGGAGGCTATTCTCTTTCAAAGGACTGAGGGTATGTGTGCAAGCTTCACATCCAAGAGACGTGCAAAAAGAAATGTTCAGGTTCAAAGGTGCCTATAACTGCAGACATATGAACGTCCCATACTTGCAACAGGGTAGAAATACGGACTGAAAGAAGGATTTGTCTGTCACGGCAGAGCTACATTTGGTGGAGCACTTACCTTATTTGCAATGTGCCTAAAATAGCGTGATATCCAAGCTATTTATTCTTACCATCAGTGACTTGAACTTCTTCTTGGATGTTGGCTGGCTTATTTGTATTGACTATGGCAGAATGTCTTGCGGCAGGCATAGCAGTCGCACCAGGAACTACACCAGTCAGCAGCACTTCTACTCTTCTTTCTACTCTCTGCCTGGCTCGACAGCGTACCACAGCTACAGAAAAGCAAGAACCCATTATTTGTAAACTGTCAGCATCCTGATTTTAACAAAACAATTACACATAGAAGTTAACTGTGCTTAGCGAATGACAGAATTCCAATAAGGACCAAGACAATTAAAAGGTTTTCCCCAACCCACAGTTTCTATTGTTCTGTTTCGGTGAAGCAGTAGAAAATATTGCTAAGCAAACGAAAATTTGTTCCTACAGTTAGTTCACAGCAGCACTTGCAAATTTCTCCCTTGTTTGTAATCATGAAACGTATCTTCATTTTAGTTCATTTGCAAATAGAAATTATGATATAGTTTGACATATGCCAATGAGAAAGGAAGACTGAAAGGAAAAAAAGAAATGAAAGAATTTTAAAAGTTAAGTGAAGGACTATTAAGTTACTTTTTGATTTCTTGATTTGAGAATACTGTTGTTCAAATGGCAACTTTTATAGAATTATGCCAGAATAAAAAGCATTCTAACATAAGTTTTTCTTTGAAGCATGACTGAGATTTTTTTAATTCAGTAAGTGATTTAAATTTACTATTTCTAATATATGTCTTTTTTCATTACAAGGTAGTTGGGTTTTAGCTTATACCCTAGTTTTTATAAAGCTTACCTCAATAGTTACTGTTTATGGTTCTTTCAATAATTGTTGGCAGAATAAGAGGAGAAAATTAGATGCAAAAACTGAAAGAAAAATATGGTTCCCAAAGAAAAGACTTAAAATATTCTAGAGTTATAGAAATCAACATGAAAAAGAAGAGCTGATTACATACTTCTTAGTTTCAAGATCTAAGTATTATTTTCATCAGAATTATATCCAATGATTCTTTAAAAATTTACTCTGAACTTAACATCAATATTTAATGATAAATAATTTATAACCATATCTTGGTAAGTAATTATGTAAAGAGCTTAAAAAAAGAGCAATGAAACCCTTACTTCTATACCATGTTTATTTAGCTTCAACTTTCAGTTCTGGAGCTTGATTCATAATCACTATTTTGGAAAATAGATAATTGCATATTCAAGTCATTTCCTTTCTCTAAAAAAATGAACCTTTTTTTTTCCTCGGTCTTCTGTTTAACGGTGTTCAAGTAATTTCTATAGTTCTTTTTGAAGCATTTCCATGAGGGAGAGTTACTGAAATAGTTAAAAACACATCTTTTTTTCGAGAGCCATGGTGTTACATTTAACAACAAATTACATTGTCCATATTACACCAGCTTACCAAGTATTTCAGATTACTGTGTGCACATGTTGTTTCCACATCATTTCTATTCTGCAGCTCATCTTTCTACCAGAAATTATTCTACATTTTCTTTTTCCTAAATGGCTAAGTAATATTTATGGATAAAAATCAGATCAATGTAGGATTTAACTGCACGCTGAGCAACCTGATCTAATTAGGTCTGGCTTTGAGCAGTTGAGTAGGGGGTTGGATTAGATGACCTCCAATGGTCCCTTCCAATCTAAATTACTGTATACTGCTTTGACTCTACAAGAATTAAAAAAATATTCTGGATGATTCTCCATTTGTAATCACTTTTATAAGATAGCCAAGTTGTAATCTACTTAACATGTACTACATGGGTTGTGACCACTGATGATGTTAATTGGTCTCATGAGATACTAAGCCAAGTGACTTCTAGGAGTTTAAGTATATTAAGATGCAAATAAGAATGACACAAAAGATGAACTGCCTAATATACTAGCAAAGCAGCTTTGGTTTTGACATAACAGCTTGTAGCCTCCAGGCAATTTTAAAAAATGTCTGCATTAAAAGAAATTACAGTACTATTTCGGTCATTATTAAAAATAATGAATAAAAACAGAATAGGTTTCTTGTAAATTACCTGCTTTGGATTCATACCTCACAACAGGGATTTTTAAGAAGTCGATTTATAACTGAAAACCATAGGCTTTCAGAATCAAGGCAGCAATGGAATCTGTTTCATAAATACACTTACAAACAGGTATTTTAGTTTTCCAGGTCATTTTTCAATGAAAGATCTAGTACTTCCTTAGGAAAAAATAAATGAGCCCAACATATAACAGTGATGGCCAAAAAAAGATATGTATTTAAAATGAATGCAATGCTCCTTGTATGCATTACATTTACTGAATGTAAACTACTGGATAACACACATAAATATTCTAAAGTTCAGTTTTGCTATTTTAAAGAAGCATTTGGGAATTTTAAATTACTTAAGATTTGACATTACTTAACTTTCTGATCATATACAGAAGTGATGTCACTTAAGCAATTTATGAATGCTAACAGCTTTAAGTCATTACTTCTATACCTAATGAAAACAGCCCAATAAAAGGGAGATTTATCTTAAAGTGTGACAGTGAATTACATAACAGCTTTAAATAACACAACAAACATTCACATCAATGTACATAGTTTTAATGCTAATGAGACTCGTTAAAACCATCATTTTGGGCAACAGCTGATTGCATGATAATATTCTGCTTCATTCCTTAGGGTATTAAGGGGAAATTACGGAGATGAAAGCTCTAATTAATACCACATCATTGGCATTTGTCTGGAAGTAAAGGGTCCTCAAGCAAATTAAATTAATGACAGCAAAAATATCTATTTCTGTAGTTTTCCAGAAGTTATCCCTGAACCTTAGCCTATTTAGTGTAGAACAGTATTATATTCACGCATCAAAAGACAAATGAAAAGACAAGTTGGTGTAAAATTGTTCCTCATCTACACCTTGAGCTGTAGTTTCATCAGGGTCATAGATTTAAAAAGCTGTTCACGATTTCAGTTTCACAAATCTGGGATTATATCACACCTTTAAAAAATAGGTGCATCAAATCTATAAACATTTACAATCCCCAAAATAAATAACAACAAAACTCCAATGAATGTCACTCATCTTTTAAAGCAAGTTAAAAGGAAGCAAGTGGAAAACTTACTGCTATTCACAATACTTTATATTCTGGTTTTGATTAAGGAATTAAATTCAAGGCTGAGAGAAACAGCAGACATCTACTCCCATATTTCGTACCCTGTAAAGTCTCCAGACTTTGTGCAAGCAGAAATCCACGCTTGTGACAGTCTTTCGTTTGACTTACCTTCAGTTCTCCAACTCAGCATTAACTGGGACACTGAAGGGGACAAGCCTTGACCTGTTCAGCTGCTCCTGGCTCCTTTTATCCACAATGAGAACAAACTAATAGGTCTCGATTTGCTTTGTAGTTTGGGGATTTTTAATAAGTGATTTTTCTTTTTTAAGAAGTGCTACTGCAAATTCTCGTGATCAAGCAGGTGAGAACACAAATGATTATTTAATTTTCTTAAATTTATTGTTTGAGTTTTTTTCAATCGTTACCTACCTGGAAATAATTTCTGCTGTGGTGCTTCAGGTATTCCATGAACCGGATAGATCCAGAGTATTCCCTGAATTCCCCCATTCTCTGCTACAGTAACACTTTTCGGAAAATAAGTGAAGAGTATCATTATGGTAAGCTGTTGAGAATTTTTTTTTCCAAAATAACCTAGACTTAAGAGTTGTTGGAGAGGTAAGACTCCATTTTACTGTATGCTGTAATGCTAAAGATATCTAAGAAAAATATGAAATAAAATCCAAACAAGTCAGAACAGCAATAATTTATATCCACTTAGTTTAGTGTCTTCAAATATTATTCTGCCAGGATATAAGAACATTTGGCCTGATCTGCTCTCTCTTATGTGATGTTTACACTGAAACAAAGTTTATACAGTTTATGCATTACATAAACACGTCCACAGGAGAATCATTATTAGAACAAATATACTGAAAAATTACAGCCATCTAAGAGCTTTCATTTGCTTAATATCCACAACTGCACTGGCAGCTAGTACTTTACATTTTCTTTATTTAAAGTTAGAATCGGTAGGTATTGAAACAGATAAAAGTCTTACCCTAAATCTGCATGCTTTGCAGGGTACATTAAAAGCTTATGTTGGATACCTATTGCCCTCAAAATCAGACACTTGATTGCCCTTGAGAGCTACACACAAATAGCCAAAGGGGAAAATGATGATAGGATTGAGTATCCTCAACTATTTTTTTTTTCTATTATAATAAATTACCTCTTTAAGTCTTTATTTAATTCAGCAGAATCCTCACAAGGCCAGTTTTCACCATTTTCCCTTATTACATGAATTACCACCAAAGCCTCATACATTTTCATTGTATCTGGCATGAATAACACTGGGATGTCCAGCTTTTCTTTCGGAGCTAATCGGGTTCCTGTAAAATAGAACAGATTGTTATGGTATTTTGAAAATTATTTATATCACTTTACTCATGTGTTTCCTTTTTTTCTTTTTGATACACTAACATTTTATCATAGCGTACCATTCTCCCTGTGATAACAAATTTCATTTTACCCTGCTCTTGCTACAGCCAAATCTCATCCTGTAGTAGCATTTGTGGACTGTCTTCTGGTAATAGGGTACTTTGTGATTCACCATCCTGAATAGAGGAGTTCACATAAAGCGTTTAGACTTCTACTTACTGATAAAGCTTTGAAATGAGACCCAGGGAGACCCTGAAGGCCCAACCCCACATTTAATATTCAAAGATCATGTATAAAATACATAATTCAATCCCACGATTTTCTAGGGCCTAACTCATGTTTTTCGTACATCTGTGCATCACAACATAAGAGAATAACTGCATAAAAAAGACCAATCCAAAAGCAATTGTTCGTGTTCAAGACATAATTGAAACATATTTGAAAGAATCTACATTATTATTATACAAGCCATGTCTCTTCTGTACAATTTTTCATCTGACTGATTTTGCTGTTTTGTAAAAAGACAAGGAAACCTATGTTGTCTATAATGAAGGTGGCCTGATACATTGCATTTGTAAGGGCCTTTTCCCGATGACTTGCCAGTCTGCCAAGTGTCAGAATATCTACCTCAGGGTGTGTTCCAGCTATTTCAGAAATAATGTTATAGAAAAATTATACAAAGTAGAACAAGTAAATCATACAGTCTTTTCACTGTCAAACTCCTTGCTTTGAAACGATTTCTCGAAATTTGGTGGAACTGACATCTTGGGATTAGGGTTTCAGCTTTAATTCTATCTGCAGATAAACCTCTTAGTTATGAGTAACTACTTCTACATTAAGCTTTAAATCCATTTCTGTGATAATTTTTCATGCCTGCTACCACGCATACATGCTAATACAGGTCTATGAGTATCGTTCCCTGAGAATGACTGAATCCGCTCAAGTTAGTATGCATGGGACGAGCAGCACTGTCCCTGTGATTGCTGCTTCTGATAACGGCAGGCTGCTGTGTGCTCAAAAAATGTCAGCAGGGACACTTTATCTTGTGGTTCAAATGTTCACCTTCCTACAGCCTAAGTTTCTTGAGGGTGAAGACCTCAATGCTGAGGGCTATAGCAGAGTGGGAAGATAAGAAAATTGTAATGCAGTCGTGGGAAGGACAAAATACAAAAAAAGAGGTGGATGCATGGAAGTTTGGAAATGAAGGTGGACATGTAGAGAGACAAAGTAAAATGATGACAGACAGGAATGGCCAGAAGCAAAAAAGGTCAAGTAAGTCACAGCAGGGTGTGAGAGAAGGGTTTGAAAGACAGCTCTCCAAAACACAGAACAAAAGTAGGGAGTCCTCATCTTCACCAACCTTCTGCTAGCATTTAATTACAAAGTTTACTGGACATTGCAGCTTCTATTGCTACCTCACAATCTGTTGTTGCTATCATTTATTCCTTCAACACAAACAGCAACCTTGCATAAAGATATCCAAAGCAGCATGGGTAAATTAACAGCATATTTAAATTAATATGTATGTAGGTACTCCCTATAGTATATAACCCCAGTGGAGTCAATGTGATTCTGTAGCTGTAAAGCTTTTAGCTAGAAACACTCTTAAATTAAAAAAATCTAACCAAAATAAGATTAGAAAGCCAATTAGGCTAATTAGCAAATTAGGGAGGTTGGGATTATTTAAAGACAAATCACTCTGTTTGCAGGATTTCTACCTCTTTCAGTAACAATATCTAAAGACCTCAAATATAGACCACTGCCTTACACTGTTATGGATGCTAAAACCAGCAAGGGATTCTTACCTAAATATATCTGGATTTCTGTACGTAGGAGGTTTATCGTGTAGTAGTTATGAAGATAAACCAACTGCTTTGCACTCATAATTGCTTAATTTTTGTGTATTTGTAGAAGTCCATCATGGCATGAGCAAACTGTCTTTGAAATAATTACTTGAAAAGTCTTGTATCTTCAAATAGCTTGAAAATAGTCTCATTAAAAATCCATTAAAAATGCTAATATCTAGATGAAAAAATAAACTATATTTCTTCTTTTTTCTTTTAATACAGATTTAAGATTTTTCTTTAGATCTTAATCTCCCTATTTGATGCATTATCTATCAAGTACTTACCCAAGATTTAAAAGATAGGAAAGATATATACACATATTGTTGGCGATAATGTGGTCAAAGGGGTTTTTGAAAACCTTTAAAATTAGCAACTAATTTTTTAATCCAGTATCTGAAATAACTAAGACGACTACACACATTGTTGCCATACTCCTGAAAACATCTGAACTAGGATCCATCCCACTGGAGCAGAAGTCAGCTACAGCACTGATGCACTATTCTCCCTCTGTGAGAGAAGAAGCAGCTCTCTACCATGATTTGCCCACTTTGGGCCTACTCTGGTGTAATTAAGCAGAGGTCGGTAATATCTTTACTCATCAGAACTTCATCAGAAGTTTATTCTTCAGGATATATTTGCAAATAGATTATCTTGACTCCAAATGCTTACATGCATACCAAAGTAGTGTGATCAACAACAGTATTTAAGCACTTTGTAACACTGTTATGGCACATCCAAACACAAGGTATAGGCATTTTAATTAACTTTGTAAGCAATGTGACCACCAATGGGGCAAAGACATAGGAAGCTGCATGTAGCAGGTATTCAGGTAACAGAATTTGCAAGATGAGGCACATGGCAAGCAGAAGGGACTGCAAATAGGCAGAACAACCTGCTGAATACACAAGAGGGATGATTAGCAAAAGCAAAACCAAAATAAACAGCATGGGGAGCTGTTGAGATTGCCCTTTGGAGGTGGAGGGGGCAAGAAGCATAAAGCACTGGCAATGACCAAGAAAAGATGGAGAAGAAAGTTGACAAGACCACTTCAGTTGCAACTTCTCTCATCAGAACTGTCCTTCTCTCTCAAGTCTGACCACTTTGACCTCCATGATGAAGAAATGTCAAGGACCCAAACCATCACCACTAACTATATGTCATGAGCTTCTTGGTATTGTATACTTATTGCTAGCTTAGGATATAATTGTTAAGAAATAACACTTTTATTCATGTAGTAATAGTGTGTAAGAATTACCCATTAGGATGAAGTTTATTGTTAATAGATGTAAAGTTTTGTGTTAAAGTTTAAAAATAGACCAATTTGTCAGTTCTCTAAACATTCCCATCACAGAGATCTCTAATTGCTTAATAGTATATTTACGTATGCATATATATAACTGCATACACACTGCTTGTTCTGTGTATATACATAGAGATTGTTGTATACACTTATACACACACATGTGCATACTCCTGTATTCTGTTGCAACATGGGGCAATTCTATCCGGTCTGTAGTCATTTCCTTCTTGGGTATTTTCTCTCTTTTATCATAACATCATAGAATTATATAACAGTTTGGGTTGGAAGGGACCTTTGAAGGTCATCTAGTCCAACTCCCCCTGCAATGAGCAGGGACATCTTCAACTAGATCAGGTTCCTCAGAGCCCTGTCCGACCTGACCTTGAATTCTGTCCTTTTAGGTCCTTGTGGCTGGCTGCTCTGAAAGGCTGTGAAGGACAGAGGACTATCTCTTCCCTCAAAAGTACAAGAGCAGCTTCAGCTCCCCACAAACCACTTTGTGTTCTTTAAAAACACTCCCCCTGCCTTTTCCCGTATGTGCACGAAAACGCCATCCCAGCTTTTTCACCAGTACACCTACTGACACAGCAGACAATAATACCTATGTGGGCAAAGTACAAATCAGCATGACTGATCAAGTTGCTCCTATTTGTCAGTGGACCTCATGTATTCTGCTGGGAATACCAAGAATATATTCCCTCTCTATGCCCTCTACAGTGATGCCCATACACTGCAAATAACAAATTGCTGCTACATCAGCATCTGATTGCAAAATACCCAAATAGCTGTTGAAGCTAATTTTTGGTCTCTAGTGTTTTACCAGACTAATATATTCTGGATGATTTGCAACTTTAAAAAAAAAACAAAACAACAAACAAACAAAAAAACGAAAACCCAAACAGAAAACAAACGAACAAATCTTTTCAGAAGTTGTAATTTAGAATAGGGTTTTACTAATTTCATTTGCAACTTTTTAACAAATAGAACAGACTGTAAACTAATACCTAGTTACACTATATATGCACTGCATATACTGTTTGAACTGTAGCTTTATTATGGCTGCTACAGTACATGGTGCCTTGATTTTTAAAATAAATTTTAATATAGAACCCATATGATGGCATTCTGGGTCATTCTGGCAGAAAATTGGTTATTAAAGATCATGAAAAGACAAATTTTATAATATCACTGTTGAAACAGAATGTGTTCACATTTTTAATAAAAAAACTTCTTAGTAGAAGCTGTTCATAATGACAGTAATTTTTAAATCACTGGGCTTGCCTGCAGCTGTCAACTAACCAACTGATCATTAACTGCTAGTACAGATTTATTTCCTTATGATTTTGCCTAGTTAGTAAGATAGATGAAATAGGCTTAATTGCAAAAACCACACATTGCTTCATGCTTCTTTTTTCTCCTTCCCATTTACAGAATGTGGGCCAGCAACTGCTGGCACAACTGACAATACTATCTATGTGGACAACCTTAATACAAATCAGCATTGCTAACCAAGTTGCTTCTATCTGCCTATGGACTTCAAGTACTCTGCTAGGGATACCAAGAAGCAATCCCAACAACTGATCCCTTATCTTCATGTAGTTATTTATTCTGCAATGAGTATCCACAAATTCTTCATAAGAAATCCATGGCGAGGCTCTTTTCAGAATAAAGCTGCATCACATTTGGTAAAAAGCTTTGGGCTAGATTTTGATAACACCCAACTTCTATTTCACACTCCTACAGGCCATTAGGAAACAGTGTCAGCAAAGTAAGCTCAGCTGACCCTTTAAAAGACTGAAGTTATCTGATTCAAACCAAGGGCTACAATTAGAGTCAACTGCCTTACAGAGAAGCTGGTGGAGATCTGTGTCGTCCCTCTTTTTTTTTTTTTTTTTAGGTAAACTATTTTTAAGCCTTGCCTTGCCTCCAAAGGCTAGTGGAGAGAACTGATTCTGTAAAAGATTCCTCGGGCACTGCATCATTGACACTTGAGCCTAGAACTCAGAACTGAATTAGATAATTAAATCAAAATGAGTATATTTCAAATTCCTCACTTCACTACTATGGGCCATTGTACTATGGTTGAGCTCTGTGTAATTTCTGTGTCAGCCCTAGAAAGCATAGCACTGTGATAGCTAAAATCAATTAACGTAATGAAGCAGTGGATCCCCATAGCTGGGATTTTATTTGGAAGGAATACAGATGGGTAAAAATGCATCTGTTGCCTCTACAGCAGCTTAGGAAAATGTTTAAAAGCAAGCATCCCAGGCAGCGCCATACTGATAAAATTGCTATGGCAATGAGCAAAATGTCCTGCAATATCTTTGAAAAGAATCATCATCCTCTCATCTGACCTTATCTTAAAGCCATGTATTTCTCATATTAGTAAGGTACTTTGATGGCAGCTTTTCTAGAAGTTGAAAGGACTATCTCCTTGACGCATTGCTGTTAAGTCTGTAGCATCTCAGAGTGCCTCCCATTGATTGTACCCAGAAGAACAGTACTCAGTTCAGATTCCTCTAATTGGAAAGGAGAGATGAGGCAGAGCTCAATATGTCTTGTTGAAGTCTGATGGTGAATCATTTACGAGCAGGCACTTTTGTTTATTAGCTGTTTGTTGTTTTTTTTTTCTTGATAGTTTCTCCATTAAAATTATTAGTATAGAATCATTTCAGTTAAAACTGCAGACGCCCCTGCTAAAATTAGCACTGGCCATATAAATGTCAACCCAGTATGATCAGGTCTGTTTTCTGCCATTATCCTCAGAATCTGGAAAGGGCAACCTCAAAATATTCACAGACAGCAGCTGCTGCTGGGGAAGATTGCTAATTCTTTCTTAAGGAACCCATCCAGAAAAGGACTGATAGCAGGCAGTAAAGTGAGACGTTGCCAGCACTCCAGTAAGTATCTGAAATACATAATAAAAGTCAGGCCTAGGTATTCTTCATTTATTTTCACCTGCTAGAAGAGATAAAAGTCTGGCTCACATATGAAGACTAAGATTTTTTATAGCAGCTCTTCCAAAAGTGGTTCAGTGCTAAATTTCAAGAGTTTAATAAAGAACAGACAGCATTTCTGCCTCATCTGTTATTAAGGGTAAGGGGTTTTTTTCTTTTTTTTTTTTTTCCGTAGTGCTTCCAATGAGGCTGCTTGAATTTTTGATTCCCTTTCAGTAAAACATGATCACACTTTATGGGTTCTAATTAACAAACTGTAAGAATGCAGAAGTCTGTGTTAGTTTTGCTACATCAGTATTATAATTAGTCTCAATGAGTAAATATAAATAAAATTTTCTGGATTGACAGCCATCACACAACAGCCAACAGACTCCATCTGTAGAGATATTAAAAACTTGACCGGACATGGTCCTGCACAACCTACTTCAGATGACCCTGCTTGAGCAAGGGAGGGGTTGGGTAGACAAGATGATCTCAAGAGGTTCCTTACCACCTAAACAGTTCTGTTATTATGCAGTTCTGTTATCATGATAGATCGCTATGATTTGTCTTGTTTCTGCTTTTAAGAATACATATAAAATACATTCTTGTTTGCTAAGCCAGGTGCAGATGCTTATCTCAGTGAACTGCAGGTGATATAAAGAGCAGTGCACCTCCTACAAAGGGAAACAAAGAAGGCAGAACAAGAGATCACTCCGGCTTAACAGTTAGCTTTTGGGAGTGCTTAAACACCAAGAAGCAGCATACCAGCTATGGAAAGGTAGCCAAATACCTATCGAGGAGTACAAGAACCTTGCTAGAGCATGCAGAAATGTAGTCAGGAAGGCTAAGGCTCAGCTAGAACTGAAATTGGCCAAAAATATCAAAACCAATAAAAAGTTCTTCAAATATGTGAGTAGTAAACAGAAGCACGGGGAAGACAGTCCCGTTGCTAAACAGGGCAGGGAAACTAGTTACATATAATGCTGACAAGGCAGAGGCTCTCACCAAGTTTGCTGACGACGCTAAACTGGTGAAGTGGACAGAAGGGAGAGCCAACTTACGGAGAGATCTGGACAAGCTGGAAAAGCAGTCTGGCAAAAACTGCATCAAGTTGAACAAAGACAAGTGAAGGTCCTGCACCTGGGACGACATAACCAAAGAGCTCAATACAAGCTTGGATCTGATGAGGCTGGGGAGCAGCCTTACTGAAAAGGACCTGGGGGTACTTGTGGACAACAAGCTGAACATGAGTCAGCAGTGCACCACTGCGGCAATGAAGACAAATCGGATCCTGGGCTGCACCCACAGGCGCACTACTAGCAGCGATCATCATCCCACTCCACTCAGCACTTGTCAGGCTGCACCTGGAGTACTGTGTCCAACTCTGGTCCTCACAATTCAAGAAAAATTTGGACAGACTGGAGAGGGTCCAAAGAAGGGCCACAAAGATGATCAAAGGGCCAAAGAACTGCCTTATGAGGAAAAACTGAAGGACTTTTCACCCTGGAGAAGAGAAGGCTTAGGGGGGACCTTATCAGAGTTTTCTAGTACTTAAAAGGCATCTACAAAGAGAATAGAGGCTCTCTCTTCACAAGGAGCCACATGGAGAAGACAAGGGGCCATAGGTACAAGTTGCACTGGGAAAGGTTTTATTTTGACCTAAGAAAGAAATTTTTTACAGTGAGAACAATCAAGGACTGGAACAATCTCCCCAGGGACATGGTAGAGTTCCTGTCACTGTCGGTTTTTGAGACACGAGTGGACAGTCCTAGATAATCTCATCTAGGCTCCCTTTTCCATGGAAGGTTGGACCAGATGATCTTTCAATGTCCCTTCCAACCTAAGCTGTTTTCTATGGTATCTATACAAAGAAGTATTCCAAGATGAATGACTTACATCTCCAAAGAAGATGTGAAACAAACTTTACCATCTCAAGACGACTGTTTGAAGGGCACATGTATTACTAAAATGTCAGTTAGTCATGTGTCTTGAACCTTATATCAGTGAAGTTCTGAACATCTTTTTCTATATCTGAAGTTTACCAGGAAGATAATCGGTTGTTCAGTCATTCATGTCCTCTCAAACATGAAGAGCAAAATCCATAAATTAAGTATGACTTGATCTAAGTTATGGTTTCTCAGGGCACATATGTCATGCTAAAACTCCTATTTCCATCTTGTCTGGGACAACGAAAATGGAATATAATGACTTCAAGTTAGTTCAACTTATATACAATAAAGTAAGTAAAAGAGCTAATCCAATAAAGGCACAAAATGCTAAAGGTTAAATTAATCTCAACCTGCTTTTTAATGTTTACATCACCATTTTCCTTCCCTCAGCACAGTTTATTTAGATAGGCGGGATGCAAGAGAGATTCCTTTCATAGATGGTCCACAATGATTGTATTTCTAGGAGGATTCTCTCCTTCCTGAATTATGGATTCTTCCATGAAAAGTTAGAGTTGTCCTTTCCCCTGCTTCTGGAAGCTTCACAAAATCACAGAATGGTTGAAGCTGGAAGGGCTCTCTGGCAGACATGTGGTTCCACCCCCCTGCTCAAGCAGGGTCACCTAGAGCTGGTTGCCAAGGACCATGTCCAAGAATGCTTCTGAATATCTCCAAGGATGGAGACTCCACAACTTCTCTGGGCAACCTGTTTCAGTGTTCAGTCATCCTCACAGTAAAAAAAGTATTGCCTTATGCACAGATGGAAGTTCCTGTGTTTCCTGTCACTGGACACAACTGAAAAGAGCCTGGCTCCATCCTTTTTGCACCCTCCCTTCAGTTATTTCATAGAATCATAGAATGGTATAGGTTGGAAAGGACCTTGAAGATCATCGAGTTCCAACCCCCCTGCCATGGGCAGGGACACCTCCCACTAGACCAGGTTGCCCAAGGCCACGTCCAGCCTGGCCTTGAACACCTCCAGGGAGGGGGCCTCAACAACCTCTCTGGGCAACCTGTTCCAGTGCCTCACCACTCTCAAAGTGAAAAATTTCTTCCTAATGTTTAATCTAAACCTGCCCTCGTCCAGTTTATATCCATTCCCCCTCGTCCTGTCACTACATGCCCTAGTGAAAAGTCCTTCCCCAGCTCTCCTATAGGCCCCCTTTAGGTACTGGAATTATTTATATACAATAATATTTATATACAATAATAAGATCCCCCCCTGAGCTGCTGAGTTCTTTAGTTGAAAAAGTTAAGTCATGAATATGCAGCTCAGATGCTAACAAACAATTTCACAAATGACTGGTTAAAACTTGTGAAGTTACTTTAGGAAATAAATGGCACAAATAAAAGAACGAATGTTTGAGTCTTTAACTGAAAGGCTTCACATCATCACTATCATAAGCACACAATAAAATGTATTAGATACAGCATGGTTATAAGATTTGTTTGCCATTTTATGAATCTTGTGTTAATACAATTTTGTATACTTCTGGCAGACTGTTTCTGGCTTATTTCATTAAGATATTTAATTTAGAAGAATTTCTTTCTGGTACAAAATAATGGATACAAGTTAAACATTTGCTATTTAGATTAAAATAAATGGATTGAGAACAGGGCTCAGTAATTAAATATGTTGTTTTATTTAATGCAATTTATTTTGGTTTTAAACGAAGCATGTCTAAAAGGCCAAGCATAAAGTTTCCTTTTCATTTATAAAATTATCCTTCTCTAACTAATAGCCTATAGTGCAGTTGCAGCCAAAATCAAAACCATTCTTTTGACAGAAATACCTATTCAATTTATTTATTGTTGAAGTGCACTAACAACTAAGCTTACAAGGGTTAAGCACTCTGAGGGAAAAAGTGTTTCTAAAAGTACAGTGATTCACTTCTTTAGTGATAACCAGCACAAGAGAAATTACACTTTAGATCTTTAACTCTGAGAAAATTAAAAAAAAATACATGTAACATCATGAAGATCACACTCTCTTACTGAGGATAAATGGACAATATTTTTTTGAATCCCCAGTATATCACTTAATATATTTCACAACAATGTCCCCATCACTTCCATATCCCATCTGATCATAAAACTAGGTATAAGAATGTTCTGCAGTAATAGAGAAGTTACATAACCTCCTAAACTGGTTTATCACAGACCACTTCTCGTATCTCTGAAACCCTGGTATCTGCAGCTTTGACTTTGGGTAGCTGTTACAGACTTGTTAAATCTAAAAAAATACTTGCCTTATGTTCATATACATGCCACATTCAATTATATTTTCCATCTCTGTTGTTATGTTACACCTTTGTCTTGGCAGCATGGGATCTCTCTGCAATTTCCCTCCAGAGGTGCTGTGATGATGGAATTTGGGTTCACTTTATAGAAATCCAGTCAGCCAGCACATTAGGAAAGACACATCCAAATGGTAGAAGATGAGAACAGTAAGAAAGCAAGGTTGAACAGCAGCACGGAGCAACACATAAGACAAATGTCAGAGAAAGAAAGAAAATTATTGTGAAGAAAGGGAATAGTGAGCAATAGGGTTGGAAAAACCAACAAATAAAACACCTGAGGGACCACAAAAAGGGTAACAGGCATAGACAGTAACTGGCAAAATGATGCTATGGATGGCAGAGAGCAAAATGAGTGGAGGAGGCCAGACTGCATTATATGGAAGTCATCTGGCAGAGGGAATGCCAAACAGATAAAGAGTAAGGAGTGAAGAATAATAGTTAGGAACGAGAATAGTGAAAGTTTTCTAAATATCCTGTGGTCCGATACATTTTCTAAAACTTTATGGTGGACTAGTAGTTTCCCTTGCTATTCCCTTCCAAATCTATTTTTTTCCCTCCAATAATCTGGTAGACAGTAGATCTATCCCATCTTCCTTCGACCATTTCATACATTTGAAAATTGTTTATCATCTTTATTTCCCTGATGACAACTTTATGTTGATAAAATTTTGTGAGATCACCCAGGCATCCAAAATCTAAAGGTCTGCAGCACAGAAATGTCCTAGATCCAAAGTCACGGAAAACAGGAGGCATACTGCAAAGTCAAAGGAAAAAAATTCAAAAGTCTTGTCTACATCAGCACTGTAAAAGATGTACAAATACACCTTTTCTCTGAATGATTCTATTTGTGACACACTAAAAAATAGGCAAGTGAAAACTCAGTTACATGAGGTCAATTGTTCCATCCTTAACTAAATTTTCACTTTATTGATGCACACATTTAAATACAGTGCTGACATTCTCAGGAGAGATTAATTGATAAATAATGATATAGAAGAAAGACCAGAAATATAGTGTGAATGGAAAGGGATTGCTGAGGTGAGTGGAGGGATAGATAGTCATATTTTTTAGAGACAGGATCTTACATGTTCTGCCCTACTGTGGTAATGGGAAAGCTATC
>NW_009649137.1:658141-670463 GCF_000708025.1 Charadrius vociferus
TATAACAAAACAGTCTACCAGCACTTAATAACCTGCCTAAAATCTTAAAAAAAAATAGAAAATAACTACACAAATATTTTGAAAATGCAAAAGCCACAAAAGAAATGTCACGTGCTTTGTAAATAAGTAACTTTCTTTTTAGTGTGCAGCCACAAAAAAACCCACCAAACTTTATCCTTTCTCTCTTAAAGAAAGTTCATGATACCTTAAGATAAAGTACTAGCAAGTAAATTAAAACTATGACAGCACCCCCTTTTCTTAATCTTTTTCTAGAGCCAAACACACACAAAAATGTCTTGAGTCCATGGTTGAAAGGAAACTGTAATTGCTTCAGTTCAGGCGTAATTGAATTTTTGACATATGTCCAATATCTGATTATTTTTGACAGATATAGTTTTACTTTCATTTTAAACTTTTCTTGGGTATATGTATCTCTTAGTCAGATCTCTGAAAGCTCAGTGAAGTTCTGAAGCTATGGCAGATTTTCATCAAAATCTGCAAAATGTTGTGAAATCAGTAATGACACTGGTGCTGTTACATCCTTCTACTTTTTATATACAACCAAAAATTGTACTGCTTGTTACAAGTTTCCAGGAGAAATATAACACTTTATACAGCAGACAGTAACTGAAAACATATACATATGTCTCCAACTGACTCTTGTAAGTGAATGGGATAGAATGAAGAATCAGCACTTTTGCCTTTTCCAAAGTTGTTTCCTAGACATAGTTTATAATCTCTTGAAACCGACAGTTTAGCTATTATTCTCCACTGTGAGTCACACATATATATTTCCTGAGTTATGCATTTTCATAGTCTTAATATTTACACTCTTCATCATTCAAGGTTTACAGGTTTCTGTGGTAGGGTGGAATTGAGCTCTACACTGTTTTTTGTTTTCTTAGTACTCAAATAAATAGGCAAAGTTGGTAAGAAGAACCCCTCTTGAAAAGTAACTTTTCCCCAGTAATTTGAATTGTGCCATAAAACGGTGGTTCTGTGAATGACAGAAACCACAATATGCTACATGTATTTCATAGCTAAATACTTCCCGTAGTAGGAATACTGTTTCTACTGGGAAAGATTTCCGTAGCCCAGTAAATATGGTTTCTTTCCATTACTATTAAAAGGCTTTTTAGTGGCCTTACAAGGCAGGGTCTAAGGATTTGATTGACATTTTTCTTGGCATAAGTTGATTTTAGCTTCCTTTATTTGCGATAGCAATTGTTTAGCAGTCGGGTTTGGTTTAGGATCATCTGTGAAGACTGAATTATCTATGATACTAGAATAGAAAATGGTTTGCAAGAGTATAAACAAAGGATGGTATCAGTCATTCAAAACTTTAAACACATATCACAACGGTCACTACAGGAATACAATCTTGTTAAACTAGTTTAGACAAAGCAGAGAATAGAAAACTGAATAACTGAGAACCAGTAAAGAGAAAGTTCACTTATGCAGACTGTGCTAAGATAATGCATAAAAATAAATCCAGCAACATCCCCCAAACTGTTGAGGAATGAACACTTTACAAGCCCTCCAAGCAAAGAAGCTGGGCCATTGACAGCTCTCTGACATCCCCATCCAACCTCTGCACCTGGGGGGCACTGATGCCATCAAGCTTAAGACCCAGGGGGAGACCAGAAGGATGAGCATTACCCCAGAAAAAAATGGTAGGTAATAGGAAAGTTTTTCCATGTAACAATTTTAACTATGTTAACAGAGGCTTTTCTGTATTATTGTTGACTATGAATGGCAGTATTATTGTAACTGGACTAACAATACCTTTTATCAGCCTGTCAAATTAGACAAACAAGATTTTTTTTGCCCCACTGATGTACCCTTTTGTGCACTGTGTTTTGTGTGCATCATCCTAAAATTCAACATGTGTCAATGCCAGCCCCATTGTTAACCCCTGAAATTTGTTAGCAGATAATCTCTAGATTCAAACATTCTGAAGAAATTAGTTACACCTGTTATTCAGCCTAAAAAAAAAAAAAAGAAATCAGGCTTAAATGAAAATATAGGTCAAGCTCCCACCTACAAAGCAGAAGGGCAAGTAAAACAGAAAAGACAATTCTTGGCTACTTGCATTTCACTCAAAATGCTTAGGCAGAACAATGGTTTTTAGAGCTGGGGGTTTAGCCTTTACATGAACTATTCTAAAAGTTGTCCCCTTAACTGAAACATTTCTCCTACTCACAGCTTTGCAGATGGAATTTCTTTGTCCTTGTCCTTATAAGTAAAATATTCCAAGGTTAGCCAGAATATTGCTGCAATGTAACTGAAGTATTTGGGTTTTGGCTAAGAGCTGATAACTTCAGAGAATATCCTCAAGGCTTGAGACTTCTATCTCCCTCAAGTTACTTCTCTCTATAGAAGTTTTGTTTCACAATTTTGAGCCGTTTCTTTCTCTCAGCCAGCAAAATAAACATTTCAAAACCTTTGTTCTACTGTGGTTTATATGCTACACAAATAAAGTAATTTCAGCTGCAAAACAGTTCTGTTTGGTTATCTGGCTTTAGATCTATCGTGGACTTTTCATGGAAATAGCATATGATGCATTAACAACAACAGTAATCAATAACTTAGTACTTAAACCAAGCATTCTTCTCTTCTTAATGCTAGCTATGAGTTCAAGATGTTTCTTGTGGCATAATGCAAATGACAAAGTAAAAATAAAACCCATGCAATCTGCAAACAAGGTTTCAGGACTCAATTTATAAAACTTTATGTAGGAAAAGAAAATCGCTCAGAGAAGACAAAAAGAACCTTAATTTCTTTTACATTTATTAGCAAGTCATTTTGATTGCTTCCTTGGTCCAGGAGAAAATTAAGTCAAATAATGGCCTGGATGTCATTGATGTTGGATTTTATTATAGTGCTAGGAGTGAGCACATATGTCCAGGATGTCAATTTAAAGAATACATCTTATGTTCTGACTGTGATCATTGTTACATTGACATGCAAAACCTGCTCCAGAGTTTATCAAGACTACCACAGAACAGTAATTTGTTCCTAGAGGAAGTAAAGAAAAAAACATTAGCAATATCCTCTAGCAAGAAACTATGTTGAACTGTCAAGTGCCTTTTTACTTCAGAGATATTTTGGATTTTTATGGCAAAACTGGTAATTCACACTGACTTGTTCTTTTTTTAACAAGTAATGCTTTCTGACAGAACCCGTGCATACTGTACTTGTCTTAGGTCCATAGGTCTCAAGCTACAAAATAATTTATTTTTCAGACTCTGAAAATTCTCATGTCTACACAATATCATCTTCTATTGTCAGTGTGGTCTTACATGCTATTTATGGGAGGTGATTCTGCCCCTCTACTCCGCTCTTGTGAGACCACACATGGAATATTGCATCCAGCTCTGGAGCCCTCAACATAAGAAGGACGGGGACCCGCTGAAGCAGGTCCAGAGGAGGGCCAGAAAGATGATCAGAGGGCTGGAGCACCTCTGCTATGAAGACAGACTGAGAGAGCTGGGGTTGTTCAGCCTGGAGAAGAGAAGGCTCCGGGGAGACCTTATAGCGGCCTTCCAGTATCAGTAGAGGGCCTACAAGAAGGCTGGAGAGGGACTTTTTACAAGGGCATGTAGTGATAGGATGAGGGATAATGGCTTCAAATGGGAACAAGGTAGATTTAGAATAGATAACAGGAAGACATTTTCCACTATGCACGTGGTGAGGCACTGGAACAAATTTCCCAGGGAAGTTGTGGAGGCCCTATACCTGGAAGTGTTCAAGGCCATGCTGGATGAGGCTTTGAGCAACCTGGTCTAGTGGAAGGTGTCCCTGGCCATGGCAGGGGGCTTGGAACTCGATGATCTTTAAGGTCCCTTCCAACATAAACCATTATATGATTCTACGACTTATGTATCTCTGCTACCCAGTCATTATACCACGTAAGGACACATCAATTTAGATATATGTTCAGAAATATTTTAACTCTACTGCAAAGATCTGGGACATGCTAGATCAGTTAATGTGGCACATATCTACCCACCTGTCAGACTCAGGTATAGATACAGATCATATTTAAATTTTATTAAGACTTCATTGAAGTCTCCTAATATTTTATCCCCTGAATTCCTATGGTAAATATGATATTTATTATGATTCTCCTGGTTTCTTGAGGGGTAGTTGAATTGTGGCATGAGTGTCCAGCCATAAAGACAATTAGCAGTTCTTGGTTGGGGATTGTACATTTCTTCCTGTTGTGTGAACAAGGTTAAAATCAACTCCATAGTCCTAATTTAGAGCAAATCACAGTCAGTATTCAGAAAATCCAGTAAATATATGAATTGGTGGCCTCTTAAATTCAGAAAGGAATATAGAGGGATATGCTTGGGGACCTCCAGAAAAAGAAGAAGAAGAGGACAAAATGCTTAGAAGCAGACATGTAGAAAATCAACTGGACTGGAAAGACTTGCTATCATAGGAGATACAAAAAATCAAATATAGTCCCTCAGTGGAGAAAGAGAAGACACCACTAAAAGTGGGAATTACCATTAACATATTCTGGAAGGGATCAATGAGCCAAATTACTTGACAGTGTCAGGAAGATTCTGAATCATACTGAAACACAAGACAGGCTTTGGATGACTCAATGGTAAATAGGAGCTTCCGTGTTTCTGAACAGAGGTGGCTGATGCAGATCCTGTACATCTGTGTGATTCCAGAAAGGGAAATCATATATAAGCAACAACTTAGGAGGCAAGATACTACTAACATCAACATTTTCATATCTAATCCAAAACAAATGCCTACAATTTAGATTTTACTTATTTTTGCACAAACTGCTCATTTTTAGTTCTTAGTAAGAGACAAGTTATTTTTCTTTTGATTCAGGAAGGAACAAAACATCATCATTGCCGATTCCTTTTTAAAACTTAGTCAAAATACAGAAGTAGATAAAACTATATGTAAAGAATACCTTTCTGGAAGAGGAGGGAGATATTTTAGGTCAGTTACTATAACTTTCACTGACAATAACTTGTGGTGAGATAACTGGGAACAAACATTTTCATGGAAGTGGCTTAATCAATTAGGACTATCCATTTTAAATCTGTCAAAATGAGAAGCAGTAAGCCAGCAAATCTAAGGCATTTTCCTTTTCTATACGGTTGAGAACAGTCTCTAAAGCAGCCCAGGGCATAAGTGATTTGCAGTCAAACATTGAACAAATGTAGGGACAAAAGTTTCTCCCAATAGCTGTTTGTCATAGGTGTGAACCAAAGAAGAGGTGGAGGAAAAAATCATTGTGTATAGAGAAGACAGTGAACAGATCTTCACAAACTGTCACTGGGTATCAACTTAAAGGAACAAAAATGAAAAGTTTTATTTTCTGATACATGGCAGCAAGCAGTTGGAGAAAAGGTTAGAAAAGAGTTTAAAAAATAGTAGTTAATTTTTCATACAATCTATAGCTTTTTCTGAGGGAATATATTTGATCTCCAAATTTAATCTCATTATGAGCTATCTTTCTTTTGTATAAAGGCTAATGACCACAAAACTTAAAAGAAAATGGTGATTCTTTAGAGGCAACAGACTGCAATGGTTATGTCTAAAGAAAAGAAAACTTGTACAGTCCATATCTATTGACAGTATTTGATGTCTTGCCCCTGTTTTCATCCTGGAGTAGCAAAAGAATAAGCAAAATAATATAATGGAAATTCTGAAAACGTTAATTCAGAAATTTCAAAGTATTTTTTACCATTTTTGATTGAACCAATACAAGCATGTGTAAAGGATATTTACTTATCCAAAACTCTGCAGAGATTTTTCATTTCTTCACTGCTAAACATTTCAGTCATTGTGATCATCTTACTTGATCTAAATACAGAGGATTTCTCAGAACTCATTTGAAAAATCAAGGTTCAGTCTCAATAACTCTTCTTGAACAAGAGAATTTAATTAGACTAAAACACATCTGCTTGATTTAAAATTTGCCAGTGATGGTGAATCCTCCACATTTCGTTGAGAATTGTTCTGAGAGTTGATTAAGCTCATTGTTAAAAAATATGTTTCATCTTGTATTTGGCAATGGAATAACATTGACCTGGTTTCAGCCCCTGCTTTTTCCTGTGAGATTATCTCTTCATTACCAACATTCTGGTTTTTAGTGAGGTAGAACAAATGAATCACCACCAAAATTCTCTTTGGTCAGCTAAATAATTTGGGATCACTGAATCTCCCGCTCTCATCTTGAATCATTTAAACAGGCTTGTACTGCAAAGATGAACACCACTTGTAGAAGGCAACAAAGGCTAACTAACACTGTATACCAAATGGAGGGACTCTATAAGTAAAGGCAGAAGTACCATAAAGTAGGGAAATAAGCATTTCCCCTTAGTTCAGAGTTGGGAGAATTAGGTAAATCTGTGGATCACAAACAAAAATAAAATAAAAATAACACAAAAATTCATTCGTTTTTTTTGGAAAAGGGAAAAATCAGTAAGAAAAGACTAGTAGGACACAGTTGTGATTTTACACTTGAAGAGATACACAGCAAGCTGGAAAGATAAGGATCATCCAAAATGTCATCAACAGCTACTGACATGCTATTATATTGTGTATTGTGGTCTTGCGCTATTGTGTGTGATAAAACTGAATTGCTTGTTTGTACATGTAGAAAATTTGTTATTCGCACAGGTCTGAATAACAGTTCTTTTCAACAATCAACTTCTTATTTTCCTATTTAATAGAAAAGAGAAAATTGTATACAATGGCTAGAAAAAGGGAACTGTAACAGCCTCTAACAGCTTACAATTCAGCTTGTAGTTTCTGCTGGGTGTGGGTAGCAGAGGTAATAAAACTGGCAGCAAACCTCAGGGATTAGTTGATACTGGTATTCATTGTGAAAAAGGCAGTACTACCTGTAATTAATAGATATCCATTTTTATGGGCTATTAACCTTTATTTTATCTTAATATCTATGAAGGAGAAAAAGATTTAATTTATAAGGGATTTTCAGGGCTTGTGAAGCAATCAGATAAAAGTTAGACAATTCCATACTAAAAGTTGTTGCAATACTATGGTTTTCAGTTCAACGTACAAAACAAGGATATTTAACATTAATCTTCTTATAACACAAGCAGGCAAACAAGGCAATCATGAAACATGATTTGCATTTAATAAGTTCACCTATAACAAAAAACTCTCATACGTTAACTAGACTGAATTTCACACCTTAAAGAGGAAGTTAATAATCCCAATTTATAAATAAAAGAAACTGAGTCACATCAGGAAGTTTCATGAACTTCTTGACGGTTGCATGGAATATTTTGCATTCTAAGCCTTCTTTTAGACCTTTGTAGGAAAATTATTTTCCAAATGCTTCACCAAACAATTATGAGATAAGATGATCTGCTTACCTTCAAAGCCTCTGGATTTTATTTTTGAATAGTCACAGCTTTAATATGGGAAAGCCTTAGTACACCTGTACTTCTGTATCTCTGGGTTAAAATGAATTCAGTGTTAAATATCTTCTCTCAATTAAGGGGAGATTTGTGAAAATAAAATTACCAAGTACCTTAATATGCGAGGGTGGGAAGTAGTTAAGTATCACAGAATCACAGACTGGTAGGGGTTGGAAGGGACCTTCGGAGATCATCTAGTCCAACCCCCCTGCCAAAGCAGGTTCACCTACAGCAGGTTGGACAGGAATGCATACAGGCGGGCTTTGAATATCTCCAGAGAAGGAAACTCCACAACATCTCTGGGCAGCCTGTTCCAGTGCTCTGCCTCCCTCAAAGTAAAGAAAGACCTTTTTCCTCATGTTGAAATGGAATTTCCAGTTTGTGCCCGTTGCCCCTTGTCCTGTCACTGGGCACCACTGAAAAGAAGCTGGCCCCATCCTCTCAACATCCATCCTTTAAGTATTTATAAGCATTGATGAGATCCCCTCTCACTCTTTTCTCCAGACTAAACAGACCCAAGTTTCCCAGCCTTTCCTCATAACGGAGGTGCTCCATTCCCTTGATCATCTCTGTAGCCTTCCACTGGACTCTCTCCAGTAGTTCCTTGTCTGTCTTTAACTGGGGAGCCCAGAACTGGACACAGTATTCCAGATGTGGCCTCACCAGGGCAGAGTAGAGGGGGAGGATGACCTCCCTTGCCCTGCTGGCAGTGCTCTTCTTAATGCACCCCAGGATACCATTGGCTTTCTTGGCCGCAAGGGCACATTGCTGGCTCATGGTCAACTTGTTGTCCACCAGGACTCCCAGGTCCCTCTCTGCGGAGCTGCTTTCAAGCAGGTGAACCCCTAACCTGTACCGGTGCATGGGGTTATCCCTCTCTAGGTGCAGTACCCTACACTTGCCCTTGCTGAACTTCGTTAGATTCCTCTCTGCCCAACTCTCTAGCCTGTGCAGGTCTCTCTGTATCAGTATACTATCATTACCTACTTAAATTTTTAAAGGTTGTAACTGGTTTTGCAAATACAGATTTTACCTAAAATAGCATATTAATAGTAATATCAGAATTGTCAAATCCTTGGGCATAAACCACTGCATGATAAAATTAATGTCCTAGCAAGAAAAGTCCCAGAAAGTCAAACACGCTTCCAACTTTGCTCTCATGAGCCTTTAAACATGTTGTCATCTCAAAAGATACCATGCAAAGAAATAAGTTGAATTTCCCTCCACTCAGCTGAAGATTATACTAGACCAAGTGACTGTGAATGTAATAAAGCATCTCATATATGTTGTTAACATAAACTCTGATGTCCAATGAATAATTTTGTGTTGTATGATTCAATGGTTGTGAGATATTACTCCTTGTAATAGTAAAGGTCATGATTCAAACACTTTTCATCTAATTGTAACATAAATCTTTGTTTTGCATTTCCCTAAGAATACTCAAATTACATTCTATACTTAATATCAAAATTCCCTCTTTTGGTTTATATACTATGATTTATGAGCAGGATAAGCATCCCATTAAAATAGAGGCAAAGACTGAGTTACAGTTAAAGCATGTCCTCCTCTTTCACACACAGCAAACACAGCAGTTGTGTCCACATTCTTTTTTCCATCGATTGGTTTGGTTTTGGGGTTGGATTTTTTAGCTTGGTATCAGTGATGCATTTAAAGAAATAAATATTGCTTAAACCTAATATTATTATTGCAAGATGCAAGATCGTTACTAAAATTGATGATTGAAGGTATCAACCTGATCTTCACGTAAAAAGAAGGGGTTTCAGCATAAATATTGTGAAAGTTGGAAATGAGTTCCTGTATGCATCATAAAAAGGTAGAAGAAAAAAGATAAATCAATTTTTACTAAGACTTATATGAAGAATAAAGAGGTACCAGTAGTATGCATTCTTTTTGCAAATAAACTCAGGCAGGTACAATCCCAGTGGCTTTATCAAACCAAAATAGGCCCTGCCTAATCATTCGGGCTTTGTAGCAGAAAAATAAATCTGGGAATCCAATTCCCCCTGGTAAATGAAAGATAGAAATTTTTAATGACAATGCGAATAATTTATTATCTCCTCCATAAAAAAAGATTTTGAATAATTTGTTAATCTTAGTAATAGTACGACAAAATATCTAGGGAAGAGAATTAAAGCAGCAGAGTACTAAGGATATGTTGTTCATTTTAATTAAATTATTCCTTCCCTACAGAGAACAGTTTTAAACACCCCATTTGTCAAGAACTGGAGCTACAGTATTATTGATCCAGGTTGTATCTTGTGAACAAGGAGAAATATATATTTTTGATGTGAACGTATAGATATTGGCATATTAAAGTATTTACAAAAATAATTGAACACACCAATAATCCCACCTCAATTCACACCACAGCAATTAGAATACATGCCTAACACACATTTACATTTCCTGTAATTTCAGTGCAACTGAAGCAGATGTTTAAATTTAAATTCTTTGCTATTTAGGGATTGCCTTACATGCCTGAAATTAAAGATACTCAAATATGCTACTGAATCAAAAACTTCACCCATGAGTCAGAACTGAACAAACCCAATGCATCTTTCCGTATTGTGAATAATTTGACTTCTGAATGCAACTGTTAGCAGCTATTATTTCAGTTAATCACATTACTTACCACAGAACCAAACAGTTATTTAAGTGTGGACAAAACTTATTATGGGATGTGTAGGGGAGAGAACACAGGAGGGAAAAGAGAAAGATGGAAGTGGATGAGGGAGGAAGAAGCATAGGAGAATAAAGGTAAAAGAGGATAAAAGATGCCAGTCATGTAAGCAGGTGCTGGCCAATAAATCTGTCTGACAATGCACCAGGCTTGATCACTACCCTATACGCTTATTAAATCCCGTGTCTGTCTTCTGTGTAAGTACACTCCCTACTTGAGCTTCTGCGTGAGTTGGCCACTAGCAAAGTTCAAACTGGACTAGCCAGCAAGTAGGATGTGGCCCGAGTGCCAGCCACTGGAGAGACTAAGTCTAAGACCAGTCACTGGAGAGAACAGCGTTTTGCAGAGTTAGCTGGGTGTCAGCTGCTACCTAACAGCAAGGCAGACTAGCCAGCAAGTAGCAGGAGACCAGCAACTGGAAAGACCCATGGTCAGCACCAGTGACTGCGTAAAGGACCTACAGAGTGAGCATGCATACAGGACAGACTTTAATCTGTGCTGCTATTCAAGAGACCAGCAGACATACATTTGTGAGCTGAGTGAGCAAACGTATGTGTGCGTTATGCTAGTGAACTTTGAGCTGGACTAGCTAGTGAATAGCAGCGGACCAGCGAATGGATAAGGAGCCCAGGGGCCAGACACAAATACTGCAGAAACTTAAATTCCATGCTAATCTTCAAAAGATCTGTGGGGTGTTAGGACATCAATAGAGTGAGTGTGGGTGTATGTACCTCCCGCGCTGTTCAATCCTAATCAGCCAAACACCAGCAACTGCACCATGTTGCCCACGCTGATTGTTTTTATGGGTGTGCTGGTGAAGGCACTGCTCTCTGGGTTGATCTGAGTTGTTGGCTGTCTTTGTACTCTGTGTGCGCGTGTGTGTGTGTCTGCTGGTCTGTCCGCAAGAGTAGATGCTCAGCCTGGCTGCTGGGTGGGCAGGAGAAGCCCCTTGCTCAAATTCAGCTCCAGCAGAAGGGGAAGGAGAATCCTTTGTGGTCCTGAAGTCCGCTAGATTCTTACCTCTCACAGTCTGAGGTTCATGTTGGTTTTAAGCATACTACACCTTTCACTACATCAGAGACCCTCTTAAATGTTAAAACCTCCTTATTCAGCAAGACTTTTTTCTGCTACTGGCAACAATTTTGGACCTAGCTATGATATATACTGCTAAACTAAAGCCCAGAAACGCTGACTCCACCAAGAAGTAGAAAATAAGTATCTGCATGTCCAGCGTGCTCCGACAGCTTTCCTAACCAATTCAGACAACTAGTCCTGAGGACTTAGTGGCTTTTTTTCTTTAAAAAGAAAAAAAAAAACCCAACAACTTTCCTTTCTATTCCTTGCTGACTACAATTTAGATTAAGCTTTCATGCAGTGTAAGAACATTTTTGGAAAGCAACATAAATATATATCTATTGAAGGGTCGTCAAATAGAATTACAGGTAGAGAAGGTAGACAAAAGAATTCATAGAGCTCTGGAAAATATGTAGAAGCAAGGTTGTTTGGCAGGATGATTATGGAATTATTTGTTTGTATAAGTTTGACTTGGGCAATTGCATTTTACACAAATACAAGATAAAAAAGTGACACTCCTATGTAACATACCAGGATCTGTGACACATTACACAAAATTCCAAAAGAGATTCCAGGCACATCCCTGCTGTTCGCTGTCCCTCAGTATAGCAGTCACTCAGAGTACCAAGGGTTTGCACAAAAGACTCACAGTAGTTTTCTAAATACCTGTGCCCAGTGACTCCTCACGCTGGCACTGGGGCCTGGACTTCTAGGAACATTTGATATTACTTGGGATGAGAAAAAAAGGGTCAGAGCAGGGATGATCATAATGAAATAGATACATAAAAAGCTTAACACTTGGGAAATAAAACTTTTCAAATTAAGCTGAAGTACACAATGCTCCTGCAGGCCAGTTAAATCAAATTCTGATTAAGAAAAAATCTTAAGGGTTCACTGACTTTAAAGCATGAGCCACTATATTGAGAAGAATTGCGTTACTACTGTGGGTAAAAATTGTTGTTTAGCTACTGAATGCATACTGTATGTGGAATTTGACTTTCCCTTATCTTTTGTCTTATATTTGTGACCCATACTTCATTGAATAAAAGAAAAAAAGAGAAGAAAAAAACCAACCAAAAATCAATGAAAACATTTTAGAAAATAGCTCTTGAAAAATTCA
>NW_009649137.1:670510-706777 GCF_000708025.1 Charadrius vociferus
TCTTAAGGCATAAAACTTCAAGGTTGAAAGCTCAGTTTCAACACTGTCTGCTAGCATTTATGCTTTAAAATAAAATCTGTGCCCCAGGCAGTCACGTAATAAGATGTTTAAATTGTCTCTTCTCTCCTGGACAGAATATAGTAATTAAAACAAAAAAAGACATTAAAGTTCAAACCAACTAGCTCTTCTTCCCCTCAGTCCCTCAGACCACCTTGTGAAAAACATCAGATTTTATCATGAACTTCTGTGTCCAAAAGTTCTTACACAAAAGGTTCTATTTCTTTCCTACACATACCTCCCAATTTAAAAACACAGTACGTTAAGGTAACATTTTCAAGAACTCTGTAACTGTTTTCAGCCTCTTCATAAATCTATGTAATTGTTCCATTTTTCCATACATTTCACTGTTAATATCAATACCAGTAGGGTGAGGGGGGTTTTTTGTTTGTTTGTTTCTTTTTCAGTCTTCTGTCCACTTTCAGGGAAGTTAGACATAGATCTCCAACACTCCTTTAATGTTTTGTGAAACTCAACAGCTGGATAGACAAGGAAAGTCAGCTTCAAAACTTCAACAAAGAAATGCTACAGCAGACTCAAAAGCTGTAGCTCTCAATCAGAAAAAAAAACCAAAACCAACTAGTTTAAGGAAGGAGGGAAACTTAGTCTTTAGTGTGTATTTGGGGTGGAGCATGGACATGGAAGGGTCTTGCACAGGTTAATTCATGAAAGACAGAGACATGCCATGATTATTCCAAGAGCAGAGGAGGACAGGAAAAATGGATAAAATACAGAAGACTAGAAAATCAAACTGCTTTACTTCTGCTCTTCAAGAAACAACTGTTTGATACTGCTAGCAGCTTCTCCACTGTACATGTGCAGCTGGAAACAAAAGAGTAGTGCAGATAATTTTTCATAGCCAATTTACAGCTAGACATAGATTTACTGATTAATTTATAGAATGAGATTGATCTGTGCATCTGGAGTTTTAACTGGGTTTATTACCTAAACAGGTGAAAACTAGAAGCAAAAACCAGGAAAAGGGGAGGGGAGGAAGTAAGTAGTTCTGTCTTACTCAAGGACACATTCTGGCTCCATCTTGTCCATCCACAGCTGTTATCAAATAGATTAGCAGCAATATGGTATTCTAAGCCACAATTAATCATCTTTTCATTTTCTAGCTCTATTGAAATTGAAGGAGATAATTTCTTATCAAGTTCTAAAATACAGCAGATATTTTTAAATAGAGAAATAAGCTAAGATAATGTGAAATAACAGCCTCCCCTGAGGTTGATTTGCATAGCTTAAATGCTCTGAAGTGCTATACTCTGGATGTTCAGTAACAAATCATGAGATTCTGATGAAACCTACTGCATGGCCTAGCTTAAATCTGTGAGGCAATTATAGCTTGAAAATCTGTTTTCCATGATAAATCCATGTGAGAAGTCTTATGTGGATTTGCATGAGACTATGCAAAAGATGGGTTTCTGATGTCTTCTGTTCTTTTATTTGCATCCTGAATATCTTTTTTCCCCCCTCTCCTTTTGCAACATCAGGAGAGCATGCTGAAGTAGATAAATCATTTCCTTATATAGTCAAGGGAATGTACTGTTCTACTCCTTCAACTCAAGCGATTGTTTTTAAATGAACGGTAACAGAGACTTGCTGCTTATTCTTACAGTGCTGCCTTTCACTTCATTAACTTTAAGTTATTTCACTAAAACAGTTGCCTGGATTTGCAAAAGCACATAAAGATATTTGTAAAGAAAGTAAAACTCAAAGGTAAAAAGAGTTTCAAAACTAAAGAAAAGTAGCAAAAGTTCATCACAAAGAAGGAAGACTTGAATAGATAAAACAGGAGAAGACTTAGACTAAGGAAGTTCAACAGAAATCTGGCACCTGAATCCTCCAGCATTTCAATGGAACGCTAATTTCTTCAGTTTCCCTGTGAAATTGTGTGCCAAAAAGAAGGAAATATTCACTTTAAAACCCTGAAAAGAAGGAAAACACTTTTTTTTTTTAAAGTGAAACTTCTAATTATCCTACCACTTCATTTTCGTTTACAGTAAGGTCTCAGTGTGTATGTGTGTCCTTCTTCTCCAGTTAATTTCATTATTAACAACTGTTTATGAAGATAAAAATAGGACACTATTGCCTATATACCTGGTTGTTCAACCTTTTTATTACTTGAATGTCCCTTTCCTGCAGAATCCATTAGATTGACTACTTCCTCACACAACCTCTAATGTAAGTCATAAAGTGTAAAATTATTTCTGCTTGTTGTGAGTGACCAAACTATGGTCACAGAATGCAGTTAAAACACAGAAGAGGAAAGAGAGTTTCCCATTTTCCAACCTCTTTTGAAAATAGTCAGCTAGAATGGAGAACTATTTCTCACAGGTTTTTTTCTAGCTCTTCAAGTCATTTTGTGATTATGAAAGCATTATAAAAGAGACAGAGACAGAGTTTTCCTAGGAACTAAGACAACTAGGAAAATCAAATATGTTAGTTTCATTGTTTTTCAGCCTTTGAAAGCAATCACGCGAAAAAACAGATCGTGCATGCAGAATTACTAAAAGAAAAAAGCAGATGCAAATAAGTATAGAATTAAAGAATGAAGTCTTGAAATCTAACATTTTAGGGAAATGGCCTGAGGACCTGAAAAAAATTTATGCCATTTCTTAGGTGAAATTAGTTTAAAAGCCAAGTTATCCATAATCATAGTGGACTGTACATGACATAAAAAGTACGCTAAAATGCTTTCTCAAATATTGTTGAATAAAATATGAAACTATAATAGTAACATGCTTCCAAAGTGCATACACAGAATTTTAATATCTCAAATCTGTTTGCCATCAAAGTGGCTTAACACTGCAGGCAACTTTTTGGAAAATGTCTCCCTAACAATGAATACATTTATTGAATATATTTTATCTTTCCTTCCTAAGTGCTTGGGAGAGTTAATAAATACATACATTTTACACTAAAGCAAAGTTAGAAGGCAAAATTAAAAAGCTAATCATAGCGATCTCAATAAAAAGGGAAAAGAGATGAGCACAGAACGGGTGATATGACAGCTTTAAAATATAGAAGTTAATAAATATAAAATTTGTGCTGAAATGTGGAAAGAGATATCTGAAAAACTGGTTTCAGCTAACTGCCCCGTTTACTGTTCTTGTTTGATACTACACCAAGTTGTTCACAACAGACAGGCTGATTGACCACCTCAGACATCAGCTAAGCCATAAAATGCAATGACTGGAGGTTGCATGCAAAGTGAGACCACAGCTTCAGTATTTGGACTGGGTGAAGTAATGCAGTTGGTGTTACTGGGAAACAGTACCAAGCAGTCCAGAAGACTTATGTTGCTACTGTGAAGCCAACGCGGGAAAAAAGGATAGTCTGCCATGAGTAACAATTTCACAGCACAGCTAGTATTTTGGCTTTTTTTTTGGTAAAAGTACAATGAAAAAATGATTCCAAGATTCTCAGCCTATCTCATAATTTCTGAATTTCCCCCCTTCAGTTTTCAGAGTCAGTAAGGAAAAACAAGTAATTAATTAGCAGAAAACACAGTTTTTCCACAAGCATACAATGATCTAGCAATCATATTCCAGCAAGTTTACTAAGAAGAGTATTTGGTTCCAACACATTTTCAAAGTATTCTTTCTTCATTACAGGGAACAGTAGCAAAGCAGTAACACCTGCAGCTAATCCACACTTCATCTGTTTTAAGCATAGGGAGAAAGAAATACAGTGTCTTTCCATAAAAATTATTCTTAACATGATTCCACTGTCCCTGACTTGTGAATGAGACCAGGTGCAAAAAAAGCCCCATGCATTCACCGGTCTTATGGCCTCCCAACAAGTGAGATTAGGCTGCAGGATCCTCAGAGAAAAAGATTTACATCATGAAAATATATAAGATATAAAAGGATAAGTAGTGGAAAGTACAATTTATAAAGATTGCTTTGCTGCTGTAATATTTCTGTCAAGTGATCGCTTTGTCAGTTTTACTATGCACATGAATTAGATTGTTTTGGACAATTCCTCACTGCTTCTGTGAAAAAAAAATAAAAAATCTCATGACAACTGTTACAACTTTTCTATACGCCTGTGTAAAATGTATATATAGAAAATGATATGATGTTCAAATCAATTCTTACGTCTTCTTTTTCTTCTAAATCCTTCTTTCTATAACACCCAGAAATATTGTTCAGGCACAGCAAGCTTCAAGGGGAGAAAACAAAATCAGTTCCTTGCTGGGAACAGCAAGGTCTGCAACATCCTTTACAAAATAAAGATGTGGCAAGTACATCTTCAGGAAAATCACAGAATATGGCGAATTTTGAATGAAGCTGAAAACAAATCACCCTCATATCATTTTTCTAACTCAGGTCTTTAATTTGAGATAGATAGCAGTTCTTCAAGGAAAATGGTATGGCTTATTGTGATATCTATATTAACATGAAACAGACACATTTGTCTGGGAAGGAAAATTTTCTTTCGTAAATAATTTCAGATACGAATAATTTATCTTTGTGTTTTGAAATTAGAATGCATATCTGAGAAGTAAGCTATAGAAATAATTCTTAGGAAAAATATTCAAATATTCTGTGTAAATACGGAAATCTACCTATCTCCTATACTTCAGCAATGAATAACATGTAATGATTAAAATACGCTAATGCTGTGGTAATCCAATCTGAGTTTTACCGTAACACTAGATAAATTGAATAAATCAAGTGCTATCATATAGAAGTCATAAAAAAATATTAAAATTACAGCACTAAAAGGCAATTAACTGCTTTTGCTGTCCTATCTCAGATCAGATGTGACCAGCAATGTCATCTAAAATTTAATTAAAAAAATAAAGACAAATCATTTAATTCTTTCCAGATAGTTCAGGTTTATAGTTTTATTGTCACATTTGAAATTATCAGAAACAACATAGGAAAATACAGAAAATAGTAACTTGAAACAGAAAAACTATCATTGAAAAAAACAAAAAAAAACAGTTGAAAGGACTGGCAAGTTTGAAGAGAAAGATAAGTGTATCTAGAACCAAATAATTGTGAAGTCTGTTTCCTATTTTGTTTTCTGTTAATTCAGTAAAAAGTAAAAGCAGTTATAAATGCTTAACTCATTTATTTCTGGAATGTCTTACCCCTTCCTTTTCTCCTTAATTGATCCTTCAAACTAGGAAAATTTTATTTTAAAAAGATATGTCTTGCCAGTTACATGTTTTTCCTTTCTATTACTTCATGTTTTAGGAAACTGTGACGTGGTGCAGAATAAATTGATAAAGTAAGTATTGATAATAGCTTAGATATATTTAAAAGATTACTTTTAAGTGTATTCATTTGCACTTATTACAAAAACATACAATTTCTCAT
The DNA here is from genome assembly GCF_000708025.1 of Charadrius vociferus. Classification (NCBI taxonomy): domain Eukaryota; kingdom Metazoa; phylum Chordata; class Aves; order Charadriiformes; family Charadriidae; genus Charadrius; species Charadrius vociferus. Next base: position 675,904 of record NW_009649137.1, read on the forward strand.
TTAAAAAAAAGCTTTTAAGAAGTTTTTCAATTTAAATTTAATTAAAATTTTTAATTTATGCTTTTCTACCTAGTATTTCATAAACATTTTTATAGTGGTTTTGCTCATCTTGACAGTTCAAAAATACAGCTATATTTGTTGGATTTAATCTCTTAATTCAAAGCCTTTCCTAGGAATACATCAAGACCCTCATTCATCCTCTTTATATCATACTTACAGCATCTATTATGAGGTCTGGTTGCATCCCTCTTGTTTCTTTTACACATAATCATCACTTTGACATCACACATGACATTTGTGCTTTGATGGTAAGACAGTATTTATAAAAGAAATCTTATTTCAAATGTCCAAGAAAATCATGGCACGCATGAGGAAAAAATTAATTTTCAAAAACAAATATACACACTTCAGAAGAACTTTACGGGATGCACCTCTGATTTTTACTTATTTACTTACTTAATTGTTTATTTTAAGTAAAACAAGCAAACGTCATTGATATGGGGCTAATTCTTGTTTCCACAAGGAGCCAGATTCAACACATCAACTGATGAACTGCACTCATCAAAGCACCAAATTTTACACATGCTCTAGATTTCAGGGACCATAAAAGATCACACCTTCTAAAAAATTCAAAGTAGAACTCAAGAAATTACATACCTTGTGGTTGTTTAAGCAGAAGATGGAAAACAGATTCCTTACTGGTGGACTTGGACAGGACAGATGCACTGAGATGACAACTGGACTGCTCCTGATCTAAAAAAAAATTCGAAAAATCATTCAGGGAAACTCATTTAGAAGTCAAAATTCATTAAACAATTCCCCCAATAAAACAGCTTCATAGACAGAGGTTTAAAAAAATACATTCTCAAATGAGAGTGCATGGGCCTTTTTTTCCCCACTTTGCTTAAAGGTTCTCTCAGTAGTTTCCTCATTGTAATGAAGAAATGTATAGATATAGTATGGAGATCTTCTTAAATAGAATTAAAATAAAATAACAGAACATCAAGACACCCAAAGTTTACAATGTTTTCAGTTAAATAATATCTGGAGATTACAAAAGAAACTGTTTTCTAAGTTAAAAAAAAATAAAAATCAAACGGCCAAGAAAGCCCATGGTGATATGAAACATTCAAGAGAAAGCTTGAGAGAAATGGGTTCAAGACCAGCAGTACTGCAACAGCAACACCCAAGAATTGCTTTCTGATGACAAGTTTCCAGATGAAATAACAGATTACTTCATAAAGACAGAGGATTTAGACATTATTTTGATTATTTTCACTGATTACAGTCAATGTTATGGATAAATGAAAAATGAGCTTGGAAAAAGCTGGTTTGAAGTCCAATTTTATAAATAAGTTTTGGAACTGTTCAAGCAGCAAAATGTGTCTTGCTGAAAGAATTGACACTTTAAGGAAATGTCTTGTAGGAACTATATCTAGCAGTTAACTCCATGAATCTGAGCCCAATAGATAGACTATATCTGAATAATATGTCATATCAAAGGGTAGCAGCACTGAATGATGAACTGCTGACAGGAAGATACGATACACAGGAATGCATCAAACATTTAGGGGAAGACTGTCATTTGGGCTTTAAGGAACAGAACAATAAGATGTTCAGGAAGGCAAAGAAAAGCTCTCTGGAAATATCAAACTTCTTGCTTCTTGTGAGAAGAGAAACAGCCTCAAAATTATTTCCCCTCAAGAACAAAGTTTCAGGTTTTGGAAACCAGTTTAAAGGTTTAAAATGAAATTTGGAATCTATATGGAACTACTTAAAGAATTGAAGGGCCCTTTCCAAATGTTAAAAGGTGGGTGCATAAGAAAAGCCTACACACCCATTTTAATATATCAATAAAGCAACTATACTGCCATCTTTCTTGACCTGAGATACTGGAATGGCAGAAATGAGGCTATTGTGAAAGCTTTCCCTATAATGCTAATTATTCTGAAGGAATTCTTTTCTTTTTTTTTTTTTTTTTGTCTGTGATGCAAAAAAGCTGAATACTGTAAATTTCCCCTACTAGAAGAGTTTTCCAAAGTTTAAATTACCTGTTAATTATTTTTCCCTTGTATCCATCTACATATTCAGCTAAAAGGTAATTTTCACAAAACTAGCTAACTAATCTCTGGAAATCATTATTTTTTTCTCTGAAAAATAATGTCACTGTATAAAATTAAAAGCACTAGGTTATGCTTCATGATGTTTCAAAAATGCATTTATCAATTTAGAAGTGCATTTATATATTGCATATTATTTTTTTAATTGGTAGATAACATCATGGCTTGAATTATGCCAAAATCAGCACAAAGTGATGTTAGCACTTTTATTCTAAACTGATTATCCACATTCAAAACTGATTTGAAAATAATAGATTACTTCACATTTGTATTACTTCATTCTAACACTGACATAAATATATGCAATAATACTTATGTCCAATGTATTCTGCCTGAAAGAAAAATAACTGCTAATAGCAAACTTGCTTTTGAGTATTTAGTTGGGTTCCATAATAAAGTCAGAGAAAGCAGTTTGAAAATATTTTGCAATTCCACATTTAAAAAGTGGCAAACCTAGTTTGTAAATCTTTGTATGGAAAAGGACATGGCCAAGATACTATGCATGCAACCTTATCTTGGAAATTAAGTCAGTTTTAATACTCAACAACATGAGACAGCTGTTTCAGTATGACTGTGCACACTCCCTTACCAAAAGCAACCTTATACACTGCCACAGGTATCAGTTTTGATAACACAGGTAACACTGGATTCCAGAGAGGAACCAATTTACCTCCCATATCCAATGCCTAATTACCACTGTGGCTTTAATCTTTTATTTGGTCATGGTCCTTCAAACTTTGAAGTGAATATCCTCTAAAAAACAGTTGCACTTTTTTCCTAAAACTTCAAAATACATTTTGCCCATTGAAAACATGATATTAAATTACCCACGTCAGCCGAAATAAGGCATCATAGGTATTAACGAACCATTAATATTTAAGGACAATTCTTATACAGGTGAACTCAGTGGTTCTGGTTTATGATGGAGATTTCAGTAGTATCAACTATTTATATCAGTTTAGTTGCTTCCATAAAGTATTAGTAGAAATATCATATAGTGGTATTTACAGAAGAGCAGTAACATTCCACTTGAAACAGCTGAACTAGTACAAATGGTTGCTAAACCATCTGTAAGAAGAGTTTGCATACTCTGTAGGTCTGGTCATTGGCTCATATTGGGGGAAATTATGTACTGTCAAATAAACATTACTCCCGTGAATATTCTTAATGTAGATATGAATGCTTATGTGAATAAGAACTACAGATTAAAGCCACAGATATGTATCTAAATCCTGAGAAGAAAACTTCTATTGAATTGCTATTAAATTCAGTAAGGAAACACCAAGATTTGGGAGGTCCAAGATTTCATCCCTTTATCACATATTATCAGATGGTGGGTAGTTTTTCTTGCTCTATAATTATCCAAAAAAAAAAAGGATGGTTTGTGCTACAATACCAATCAAAATTTACAGAAAGAAACATTTCTGAGGAATAACGCTCTTGGGTTTCACAAAGCTTCAGAAATGCAAATGACAGCTTCAGAAATGGTCCAGATATGACAAATCCCAATTAATTTCTATTTTAATACACAATTTAACTACGCAATTCTAAACATAATTTCACATCTATCTAGGGCAGAAACTGCCTATGGAATGTTACTTGGAAACAAGATACAGGTAACTTCTGTAATCTTTAAAGCATTAAGTAAATCTATAAATGTTGATGTTTATTGCTTCTACACTTTAATTGAGATGCCCTGTTTTCATTGTTGCCACTTTTAATTCTCTTTAGAAGCAGCACATGGTCTGAAACACAATTTGGAAAGACCAAGATCAATCAAATGCTTCATTCTGCCTTCTGACTTGCTACTTTCTGTCAATTTCCCCATTCTGCCCTCTCTCTGGCCTCCGATAACACCAGCAATGAGCGTGACAAGTCCAGCACAAGATTAAATAAAGGAAGGCATTCCAGTAACTTGCTTTAATGCTCAAATATCAGCTAAATGGTTTCAAAAAGGTAGTAGCTTGGGTTTTATATTACTAAACCTACAGTTTTAAATGCTGCTTTCAGAGATGGATTCAGAAACTGTGAATTTCAGTCACCTGCTGACAGGGCCATTTTTACTCTTTGGATTAACATTTTTCAGGAAAAAAACAGGTTTTAAGAATGACTAGGCTGTCACTCTTTAAGGAATAAATTAAGACTACATTCTATTTCAGAGAAAAATGTTTGTGTTTAACTAATTCAGATGGAAGGTTACTGCTGTTATGTCTGAAGTAATATTACTGTGATTCCTAATTAGCTTGTACTTTCCCAAGTGTGTTCTTGCATTGCTATGACAGATCCTAGGACAAAAATAGGCTTTTCATCTCAAAACACATTAAAATAAAGTGTAGATCATCACAACATGGGTAAGCGATCCAGTCTTCTAACTTAGGACTGTAAATGGTCCTGAAATGATGTTCAGTTTTGGATGTCTCATTAACAAACCGATAACAGCAAAGTAAACAGAAAAACACACACACAAAAAAGGGAAATTTGTGGAAGAGCAAGTTCAGAACTACCGAAGTTCAGTTCTTGGTAGGAAAGGAAGTGTACTAGAAGTAATGTATTCAGATAAGGATAACTTTCTCACCAGACTGATTAGCCTTGTGGGACGGCAAATTCATTCTTAGTGTTGAAAAAACCCAAGTTAATTAGCTTTTACTGTACACTCAGCTAACATATCTGCATTGCTATGGTATATAGAATTTCAAAGTTCGTATATTAAAATACTATTTGCTTCCTTTCCAGGTAAACTACGTCTTGAAAATGTGAAAGTTCAACTAAATATATAGGCCATTATGGAAATTATTTCCCAGGATATGTAAGGGCCAGAAATACTAAGCTGAAATTGTGCATCCATGATGTTGCTTATAAAATTACATTTCTCTTCCTCTGGAAAGGAAATAGGAATTATAGTAAATATTCCTAAAGAGAGCAAATCATAGTGTGGACAGCCATGTCTTAAGACAGCTTGAACACATAACTCATTTACCTTATTGTGATTAAAAACAAGCAAACATTATTTACAGGTCACCAGCAGCAACTGAATTAGAAAATTAACGTTACATATTAAGCTGATTAACAAATGCAAGACAGCTTTTAAAGGACAAGTATGTTTTTACTTCCATAAAGATCACAGTACAAAAGTTTTTTTTCTAAGAAGACTTTCCATAATTCCACAGATAACAGAAACATTAGAACATCATCATGTCAGGTCTACTGATGTGTAAAGAAAAATGAAGACTGAAAACTTCTGATGCATAAAACTGACATCAGTCTTTCACAGTCTAAGCCAGTTGCCTCTGCACTGTCTCTATTACTGAAAATTTCCCTGGGACAAGTTAATGCTCCATAGTTAGAAAGATGACTATGTTTTCACTAAAATACTTAAACAATGCAGGTTCTTCTAATGTTTCTCAGAACATCACAATTCACTAGGTTTTAGTACCAATATTTAAGCTCTATAACTAATTTCTGAGAAAATTGCATTGTGGATAAGTTTGATTGTTCTTTTCCACTATTTTGTAAATAGCACATTAGATTAGCTTTTTTACAAGTAATACTTAGTAGTACTAGAGTATTAAACTGTGCTATCTGGCACTAGATTTATGTTCAACAAGCCAAGCAGTTTACTTCTCGTAATTGCTCTTGCTGTTGTACAAATCAGAATACCAGCTTGCACTTTACACTAGAATAAAGGATGCTGCACTCCCTAAGGTGCAATGGGAACCTTCACAACACATACGTAATACACGCTTACGCTTCAAGAGACTATATAATCAATTACTTCCTAGTCAAAGAGAGTAGGTTGCACAGCGAGTAATTCACAGTGCCTCTATATGGGTCTGAGCTAAAATAAGTACAAAGGGTAGATGGAACGAGAGGGGAAAATACAAAGGTTTGACATTTTAGAAGGAAAATTGCATTACTAACAATGTAAAAGTTTACTGTATCTTCAGCTGCTCCAGGGATTATGAGTTGATGAACAAGAGCAATTTGAGAAAGAGGTATACCGACAATTCATGAAGTTACCTCTGGACTGAAACTCTATCATTCATCATGTCGGCTGCTTCCCCTAATTTACATTACACTCTGTCATCATCCATGTTGTTAATAACGGTCTTGAATAATATGGGCCCCAGTGATGACCCCTGGGGTACCACACTCATTACCAGCCAGCAGTTGACTGTCAAGATGCTGAACACTATCATTTGAGACCAATAATTCAGCCAAGTTTTCAACCCACTCAGCAGTCTGTTCATCAAGTCTAGACTTCCTTAGCCTCCAAACAAGAATGCTACAGGAAACAGTGACAGAAGTATTACTAAATCATGGTATATTACATCCACTGCTCCTCCCTCATTTGCATAATCACTCATTTCCATATAGAAGGCAATCACGTTAGTCAATCATGATTTGCACTTAACAAATCCATTTCACCGCTCCTGATTACCTTCTTGACCTTCATGTACTTGGAAATGGACTGCAAGGGGATGTGCAATTCATGGGCTACACAGACTGCAAAAGATTTGTCCAGTGATCTTACCAGGGGCTGAGCTGAAACTGACCAATTTACCACTCCCTTAGTCTTCCTTCTATCATTTTTAAGAAGAAAATAACATAGCCTTTTCCCAGTCAACGGAAACATCTCCTGATCAACATCAATTTTCATAGAGAACCACAGTCTCAGAAATACGTTGGCCAACTCTTTCATCCCTGTGAATTTCATCTGGACTTGTGGATCTGAATGCAACCAGCTGCTCTAAGAAGTTCGCAGCCTGTTGCTCCCCTATGAGCTGCCCATCTACCTTTCAAACCAAGTCAGTACACACTGCTTTGGGCGCAAGTTTTGCTTGCAAAGACTAAGGCAAAAAAAAAAGCATTGAGCAATTCAGCCTTTTCTGCATTGTCTGTAACTAGTTGGTTCACCCCCATCCATCAATGGACCTATCTGCATTTTCCTTAAGTTTCCTTATGCAACTAGCATACCTTTAGAACCCCTTCTTGTGAGCCTATACTTTCCCTGTTAGTCTTCACACCTGGTGGGCTTTGACCTTCCTGATTTTTATGCTAAGTATGCTCATGGTACTTTATATTTGCCTGTTGTTACCTCTTCTTCCTTCCACCTCATCTAGGTGTAGTACAGGGAATCTGATATTGCCACTGCTAGTAACAGGCCATGGGGCTTCATATGAAGTCAACAGTGCAAAGCATCATGGAATTGTCACCTCTTGTTTGGACTTGAGCTATTTTAGCTGGAACAACAGACAACAAGTGCCAAGTGTTGCCTTATTTGTTTTTCAGCTGCAGTTCAGTGATGTATAATTTTGTGGTATTACCCTAAAGAAATCATACAATATATGGTAAAGACCTAACAAAATGAAGGAGTCATTGTGGAACTAAACCTGGGGACCAATAAGAAACCAAGTGTAGCAAGAGATCCTTTTGGAAACACATAAAAATAACGCCAAGCAGATCCAAGACTGAGAAGGAAGAAACTAGCATTTTATCAACATTTCCTTTCCAGTGAAGAATCTAGGATGTCGATGACTCTGATAATTTACTGTGAAGAAATATAAGGTAAATATGAGATTTGTGTATATCAGCAGCAATTAGTATTAATTGGATAATTTGGACTAAAAGTATTAGTGGTCAGGGCCCTGAGTTCAGCGATGTATGCTAATTTATCTGTCTAGCCAATAACCATCCTTTTCTGAAATTGTCTGTAACCTCTTCTCCACACACATGGCTGTAGCTGCCTGTGTTCAAGCTCTCCTCTGATACAGTACAGCTGTGTAATCTGGTATCAGAATTCTGTGAAAACAGCTAACTTGTGAGTGAGTAGCATATGGGTCTTCCACCCCAGCCACCCACTGGGGCTTGAGTTGCATTTCAACTCAGGCTTCTGCTGTTGGACCTTGCCCAAGCTATGTCCTAGGTGTTCTGTCTCTGGCCATACACCTTGCTAGGCTTAGCCTACTTGATTTCCTGGCTTGATCATGGATTCGCTTTCTCACTGTGGACTTGGCTGTCACTAGACTATTGGCTGAAATTGGTTACTGCCACCAGACCTGCTATGTTCTTCTTGTTTGGATGCTTTGGGATTGCAACCTTTGTTTGTCTGCCAGTCTTGCTGTCCTTCGGCTTCTGTCTCACTTTGTTTTGTGGAGCAGCCTGTTCTTGCTGCTCCCTGATGGCTAGTATTATTGTAGTTGGACCGATAATATCTCATCATTTGCATTTTGATAAGACTTTGATTAGTCTGTTAATAAGTTCTCAGTGCCAGATATGTGTTTCTTTAGCCTACATATGTTGCACCGGATCCACAGCAGTGTATGCTTCATTTTTGCATGAGAAAGTCCCTGCGTCACTAAGTGGGTCTTCTGCTGAAATTTGCAAGTCTTCCTAAGTAATCAGATTCACTCCTGAGCTCTCAATAAATTTTCTGCAAAACTCATCCAGCTCTGTGTACTTTTCTGTACTTTAGCGTACAGAGACTTGAATAAGCTGAATCATCACAGTAGCCAAAGCTGTATAGGTGACCAAATTTGTCTTCTCTATCCTTTCTAAACAGCCTGCACTCATCCACAACCATGCTCCAGTTGCGCACTTTGTCACTGACTGTCTCATGACTGTGATTACATAGCAGCTTTGCAACTGGCCTGGAATTGCTGTTCTTCCTGTTTTACTGCCCAAGCTCTGTATAAATGTATGCACAAATATTTGAGGAAAGAATGCCCACAGAACTTTCTAGTCTCCTTCAATCTGTTCAGTGTTTACTTGGCTGTACAGGGAGTATAGATCCATGTATTTTCTATATGAATCATTCTTGCTTGGAAGGTCGATGAGAAAAAAACTCAAATGTTTTGCCCTTACTAACTCCTTTAGCTACCTAGAATCTGAAAAAAATAATATAAAATATTTTGGAAGATAACTGAGGAACAAAACCAAAACAAAACATGAGCTATTTGGCTGAGACATACAGATCCCAAAACACACCCCTGGAGTCTCCTATTGCCTGCATGCTACAGTGCAGTCCACAGCCAACAACCAGCTGCATATATACATGAGGCTGTCTGTCCTAACAGTTGTTGAAGGTTTGTGTTATTTCTTAGCTCCCACAGCACAGTCTACAGAGCTTTTCAGGGTGGACGTGAATGATGCATCTGTTGCCAGGAAATGGAATGAGGCGTGTGATCACATCCCACTTGCACTTTTAATGCAACCCAAGAAGCTTAAGTTCCTCCCGCCATGCCCAAAAAATCCAAACCCCTGTACCTGTCAGCACAACATCTACCACCACGTTTTCAGGAGTTGGATTTTTGAAGGATATGATGACAGCAGAACGCTGGCCAATGCATGCACTGATGCTGGTTGGTTCCATCAGCTGAGGAGGAAGACCAGTCCCGGAAAGGTAAAATATCCACTCTTTAAGCTGTAGATGAAACATGTCATTATTTATTATTTGATGACTCGGATCTGTACATTTTAAGGCATTTTGCCTACTTTCTTTCTATTGTTCTATGTCTCTCTTCTGTTGCAAGTGAACTGCCGTTTAACGCTTTCTTTCCTTCCTTCTTCTTCCTTCAAGCTGTTATGTTACTCTAAGTATTGCTATCCGGAAATCAACAGTTCCAGTCTGGGAGACATTCACATCTCCTCTTTGCATTGAACTTCTGTGCTACTCTAAGCACTGAGTACTTAACTTCCATGTAGCTACTCAGAGCTTCCAGTGCAGTGAATGGAAAGATGTAGGTGGTTGCAAGAGGGCAATTCAAAGCACATATATTAGAACCTGAGAGCAGATGAAGTGAGAAGCCCTCTTCAGAAGACGAAGAAAGAAGGAAAACCATTCATTGATGAGACAGCAGTAGAATCATACAGAAAGCTAAAATTGATAGTCCAAAGTTAATAAAGAACATTAACCACTATGCACAGAAGAACTGAGAATATTGGAAAGAACTAGTAGATATAGATTATCACCACAGAGCAGAAAAAAGGTAAATATAATTAAACTGATGTGTTAATTAATATTGATCATTTTTTCCAGCATGACAGTGAAGAGTTGCCTGCTCCACATTTACTCTTTTAAGGTTATAAAGAGTGATGTTAATAATGCCACTCATTATGGAACATTTAAAGGTGAATGATCAGCAAAGCTGAATGGTAAATATAAAGATACTACCATTATTTTAAACAAAATTATTAATTTGCACATTCATGTTGCTACCGTTAAATAATAACAATACAGACTAAAAACTGAGGATTATTACAAACTGCTCAGTGACCCTTTGATCTGTTTTGTTCATTGTCACTCAAAAAGGTATGCATCACAAGAAGAATAGAAAATAATAAATAAAATCAAAACACTATTTTCATTATTTGAAATAATGCATTTACTTCTGCATAGCCTGTCTGAAAAAAATAAGGAAAATCTGTAATAGATAAGGTTCAAAAATCTAACAACAAATCTGGAAATACTTGCAGTAAAAAGTGACTAATATATTGAGACTTCTCAGCATAAACAGGGAGAAATAAAATGGTTTCAGAAAATAGCTTTGGACAGCAAAATTGCACACCTTTATTATGATTTTATAAAGAAACATTCAATCCAACATTTTAACCTTACTGAAGGAAATTTTTTGGTAAAACTCATCCAAGGCTACAGGATTGTAATTAAAAAAAAAAAAAAAAAAAGGAAGATCTGTTTATATGCTGATGTAGAGACTACCCAATACTAAAAGTCAGAATATAAAAATAGAGTCTATGTTTTGTTTAGGATTTAGACAGTGATTTATATCACCTAGTTTGTGAGGACTTCTGCATTACTTGGACTAATAAGAATTAAAAACTATCTCCCTTTAACACATCACATTTTATTTCATTATTGTTGACTTAAACATGACCTATAGCCTGTTTATGATTACAGATTTTTGAGTAGGAAGCTAGCACAGCTCACTATTCAGATTCTGACAGGAAGGGGGATGCTGCTGCTACGCAGACTTTGAAGCGACACAGGAGTGACTGGTGAAAGCCCTTTACTGGTCATAGTCAACAAGAAACTGCCCAACAGTTGCCAAGCCAGCACGCCATAGCATTTGTGTTCCTGACTCATGGTCTTCCTTACCATATCAGCCTCAAGAAATTAAATGTAAACAAAAGGCTGAGCACACTTTGCAGGCTTATTTTGAAGGACTGGAACACAGGCACGAGCATGCCAGAAGAGCATGTTTTTAGAAAGCTGGATGCATCAAGCTATTGGGGGTCTACACCAGCTTGTTATTGACACTTTGTGCTTGCTTACAAACACTGTAACAAAAAAAAAGGTTTTTTTGCAAAACTCGTAATACATAAGTTAAGAGGAAATATTAGTCTAACAATGCTTTCCAGGCCTACTGTAAATTTGTGTGAACCACCTGGTCATAGCAAGTAATTTTACATTGAGGTACAGTGCTGGGGTGGGAGGAGTGCACATGTTCAACTTTTGTGCAGATGAGCTGTAAAGATCAAGTTTGAGCTTTATTACTGAAGGCTCAGGCTCATAGTCTACAAACATTAAAGACTGTAGCTTCCAATGATTTTTTGTGGTTAACAAGCAGAGCCATTTTGAACCCCATGGCTTCAGGTGCTGAACACCTTTAAAACAACACACTGAGACTTTGTCAAACTGAGCAGTTAAAGAAAGAGCCAAAGAAAATTAGCGATCAGTCTGGAAAATAAAACAAGACAAAACAATTATACAGATCATAGGACAGGTCTGCCTTGCCTGACCTGCAGCTACCGTTTCTCACTGACCCACGTTGTGATGGAGCTCAAGATCATGTATGCCCAGTGCAAGAAATCAAGAGGAAAAAAGATTAAAAAAACAGAATCCTAAGGCAAATAATACAAGATTTGGTTCAGTTTCTCTCTAATATTACTTACTACTGTTAAATGCTCTGCATTACACCTGGATGTGTAAGGTAGTAAAATACTTTTACCAATGTGGTAAAAGAATAGGATAATACAGATGTATTAGAACTCTGGCTGTGGGTTATGTTCAGGCTGACCTTTCAGTTGTGCTGTCTCAACAAACTTAATTTTAGATTTTCACAATGATTAGAGCCAAACTCAGATTCACTTTGTGAAGAGTTCTTCATACAGCTTCAAACCAGAAACAAATGAAGCAGGTAATAGCACAGAACAGTTTCTCAGCTCAGCAAAGAAGCACAATCAGATATAGTTAAGGCTTATCCTGTAAGTACTGTCATTAATTGATTTTAGATTAGTCAGTTATTCATCTGTCAGATGGCTTAAGTGTCCATTCAGACATATTTAATCAGAGAAATCAAGGGAGGGAAATCAATGTTGGGGGGGATTTACATTAAAAGTTGTTTGAGGCATCCACTACTGATAAGAAACATTCTTCAAGTCTTCATTAAAACAGGCAGTTATATCTGTGCAAATATTCACTTTCAGCTATCAGTATAACAAATAGCAAACTAAAATAATCTGGGATTAATTTAGTAAGGACTATAGCAGTGAAAATGAATGAAAGTTTACAAAATTCAAAAGATTCAAGCATAAAAAGAGCACTAAGAAATTCAAAGGTTATACCAATATATTGATACGGTCAAAGGGGTCTGGACAAAGCAGCCAGAAGGATGGGATACTGACTAAAGTTCACTGCAGATAAAAACTTGGAGATTTGCCATTACTTGAAAGGAGATGCACTGGACGACAAGATTCAGGTGGCAGGGCTCAATTTGTTCCTGAAAGGTTTAAATGAATAATTGTGCTGTTTTATTGCTTCTTTATTTGGTAAAGAATTTCTTTTCTTTTCTTTTCTTTTTTAAATATAGATAAGATTTCTGTGTACCATTAGGATCCATACAAGATAAGGACATTCAGTCCTCTGGAACTGGCCTTGGATATATACTATTAATATGAGAACTGCTGTCTTCTTGGTTTTACCCTTAATAAATATTTAAGAAGAAAATTCCTGAAAATAAGTGCTGTGCTAACACCACCTACAAATAACCTGCCTGTTCAACATACTTTATCAGGACGAAAAATGGCCACATCACTTCCTTCACTATTTGTTTTCTTCATATAAAAGAATATTTGCTTTTGCAGTATTACTTAAAACACTACTGAGAGCTCCTGGTAGCAGTTAACTGGAGTAATTCAGAGGTCAGCAGTCTATTAGGATATCTGAAAGTCCAAAAAGAATACAGAGAGGAAATTGCACAGAAAGCACATGCTTCATTCAACCACAGCTTATGTGATGAAACATTATCGCTTACATCATGTTATCAGTTTTTCTCTTTCTTTCCAGTTGTAATTTTTAATCAGCTACTAGGTCATGTTGATGACTCATGTTTCTTTATTTACTTGTTTCTCATTTAAAATTAGGAAAGTTCACAGGGAAAAAAATGTCTTCAATTCTAAGATGCTCAAAGTAAAAACCATTTTCAAAAAAGCTGAAAGGAAGAATTCACTTTTTCAAGTGTGTGACCTTCCAAAATTCAGATCAGATAAAAAATGAAACAATTTGATTTTTTTGGGGGTTGGGAAAAAACATCAAGAAATTTAATTTCAGAGGTCACAATGATAAGAACTGCCGGTCTTCTGGTGTTAAAAACAGCAGAACTAATTACAAGAAAGCTAAAATTGTTCATTACTTATTCTAGCTCCTAGACCATTATACCACATTTTAATACTGTAAATAGAATAATTTCTGTCTAAAACTAAGGTTAAAACAAATTATAACTGTTGAACATCTTCGCATTTGCTCTTTCATTATGCATCCAGCCATTAAATTTCAACTTGACCTACAGACCGAAACCCTTATTTACATGCCTTTTAAAAATATTATCCAATCTGAATTCCAAGTGTTGTGAGCAGTAAACATAGTATCATACCTGTGAACATCTGAAGGTTATTGATGCCTTGTGATTGCTTCTTCCAAGGGCAGATGGACAGAATTGCACAGGTACTTCAGTGGTGGAATGAGGAGCAACAATCACCTGTACAAATACAAGAAAGAAGCAAAGGAAAGAGAAGGGGGGAAAAAATCAATTTTTTTGAGTCTGTTTCTGTTTTGTGCTTTGTGTCGACAGTGTTGATGTTTATGTGATTAATGTGTTCCACCAGATGCATTGTCTGCTCTCAGCAAGCATAGGCTGCTAAGGCAGCAAGTGTATTGCAGTAAACAATCCTAGTGGCCGTCTCTGCACGTTCATTCCCCAGAAACTACAGAGCTGGTGTTACAGATTGCTCCAAGGACATGGACAGTGGCTCTCACAAATACCATTCAAACATGACTTTGGTGTCTGATCATATTGATGACACTAAGAGGTTATCACATCGACCTCCAAAGACCCGAACTGGCTTATAAGGGAAATACAGGGTAGCTTTTAATAAACTAGTGCTTTGTCTCTCTTCCGCTTACCTTTATCTAAACTAACATTGTAAATGATGTTGCTAGTTTTCTCTTCCTCTGAAGTATACTACTTGAGTCTCAATTGTGCAGGGAAAAGCAAAGTAGCTGACTACAATGGGGTGATAAATGTTTTTAAGAACTAGATAAGCAGCGAAAGAATAGAATTATGAATAATGAAAATGCCAATGCATTGAGAGAATGATCAGCTAGAATCATTGAATACACAATTACCATGTCTATTTTTTTAATTAAAAAAAAGTACTAGGCTTTTAATATTATACATATTTAAATAATGTTTGCATGTAAGAAGATATAAAAAAGATAATTGTTTGGAATTATGGACACTCAAGCTGTATTTTATAAAATGAATATAATTTACAACTAATAACGGTCAAAACAACACCCTACAACAGCTGGCACTGACAACCCTTTTTATTAAGGATATGTCAGCCCTGGCAGAACAGGCCACTGACAGTGAACAGGAGCCATGAAAACATTCATTTTTGTTTACTACATTTAATGGTTTCAAGATGCCTGACTGCACCAACAAGCCCTGCAACCTTTTTTTTTTTTTTTAGCTGAGGGCTGAGGAAGGCTTGAGCTTATGGCACAGCAAGGCAGGGACCTCCACCAGTAGCCCTGTCCTACCGCAGAGCCCTCACGGGGACAGGGATGGGAGCCCACTGCGGCACTGGAACCGTTGGCCGTGGCCACAGCGCTGAAGCCAAACTGGAGGCCCCAGAGGGTGAAGCATGGACAGAGGCGTCCACTCCCAGCCCAGGGCTGAGTTGAGGACCCTGATGAGGCTTATGTCGCTTTTCGTTGCTGCCCCATGGCTTTCCCTGCTATCTCAGAGCTGGACCCGGGCAGGCATCCTGGTCTTGCCAGTCATTTTCTGGGTGTGTCTATAGGATACTGGTACAACTACATACTGGTGTGCTGGTCTGCCTTGAACAATGGATATTCGTTCTGATGGCAGTGAGAGCTAGATTGAGCAGAAGAGAGGACAGAGCTCAGATGTGGTCAACTAATACACTAAACTTGAAATATTATTTTCCTCTTTTGGAGGCCAAGTCTTAAAATAATTGAGAAAGTCTTAAAATAAAATGAGAATATTGCCATAACAGTTTATTGGTTTGAAGACATTAACTGTCTTGTCTATTGGGGGCATGGTATTGTATTTTTTCAAACTTTTGCAAATTTAATTTTACAGTTTCCACTGCACGACAAAACACATTTCTGGAAGGGTAAGTAGGTGGGTCTCAGGCACAGAGCGTGCTGCTCGCTGCTCTGGGCCCACTCCCACTTGGCTGCACCTCCCACACAGGGAGCACCGCACCGCTGCGTCACCCACACTTCACAATCTCATACATCCCGTAGGTGGGTGATAACTTGAAAGCTCCTCTGCCACCAGCAGTCAGCTGCCACAGTCCCATGCTTGGCACCTTTGCAAGGCTTCTGTACTACCCAGAATAACAGACCTGAGGGAGAGTCACCTCCCACAAACCACCTCCATCCCCATCTGCCCCACAGCCCAGAGTTCATTTAGCTGCTCATCGTCTAAAAGGAGCCCGAACAGCTCATTTCTCAGTGAGTTCCTGGGCATGCTCAGTATCCAGAGACATTTTTTCAAGATGTTTTACTTTCATTTGCAGTTTAGTTGCTCCCTACTTTGTCCAAACCAGCCAGCCCAATTTATCAAATGAAGATTTACAAATGGAGGAAGAACCTTAATGATTACCCTCTCCCAAATACTTTTGAACAAAATGAACCTGTAAAGACAGGTTGTCACAGCATAAGTATACATGATTAAAATAAAACTTCAGTTTTAAAATTTTTGTTCATTTCACTAAGAGGTCTAAATTATTTGGAATAACTCTCCCGTAAAGATGAAAACAGACTGGAATTCCATTTTCAGTAAGCATTACCTGACATATTATCATTACACAGAAAATGCACTGCCACAACGAATCTAAGTAATCAACATGGAGTTATGATAATCCAGCAGACTGCCTGCTCTGAAAGCAGAAAAGATTTTTTATTTTTTACATTGTAGATCTGTTTTTAAAAATTCATCTTATATTACACAGTATGATGTTCTACTGTATCCAGAAAGTAATTTGTTTTGAAATAAAGAGCTGGGCAAAAAAAAAAAAGAACTTACTTTCTCCTGAAAACCAAAGAATAGATTGCTTTAAAAACTAAAATTGAGAAATAACACTATCAACATGTTTAAAGAAGGGCATACTTAGCCACAATCATTCAATAAAATGCGCTGAAGTTAACCCATCCTCTGCCTTTCATTTTGTTTACATAAACAAGTGTCTTCCAAGATACTCATGTGAAAGGGAACCGGTACCATTGCTCTTCATAAGATCTCAGATATAACTGCTCAAATACAGAAACTGAGTCTGAAGAAGACTGAGCAACTACACATGCATTATTCCTGTCATACATCCAAGGAGGGAAATTTTTCATTAAATCTAGAAGTTTATTCTCTACTCCGTACAAAACAATACTTTGAGTCATTAACAAACTAATAAAGCTTGCGCCCAGAGACTTTGAGACTGCACTCCTCTCTGCCAGCCCTTCTTTATTAAGTTATTTCTCCTCAATAAAAACTGTGTTTCATAGCCAATCAGGATGGAAGACAGCTTCATGAAAAAGGTTTAGGCTAGTTATAAGCCAGGAGAATAGCAAGCTGAAGATTTATAGTGAAAGCACATTTCTTTTTGGCAATATAGATGATCCCATCTGAAAGAGTTTTTTGTACGTTGAAGTTACATCATAAATACATGTGTGTATAAATATAGTACACATATGTGTGAAATCTGTCCATGCATTTATATAGTGGGAAAGAAGTAAGTTGGGGAACATAGCATTACTGATGATTGAGAATTTTCAGCCGTTAAATGCTGAGCATGAATCCTTCTCTACTACAGATAAAGAAAGCTGTGGTTAGGAAAGAAACACTAAAGTCAACATCCCAATGACTGTTTTCTCCCAATGACTGAAACTCATAATGCCCAATATGCTAATGAAAAACACGTTAGGAATTTTGCAGCAAACTTATGTGAGTTCACTTCTGTTCCAACTTCTAGAGAATTTGGCAGCATTTATAAAGATGTTAACCCATACAGGGTAAGGTCAACAAGAAGGGAAACAAAAATCAGGCGTATCTCATTAAAAAAAAAAAAAAGAAAGGAGATATGAAAATCCAAATCACATTAAAGGAAATCCTTGAAAACTTTTATCAAATTCTTGAAAGAAAACTAAGATGGTATATTCCATTTAAAGCTGTTTTAGGCTACAATTGCAAAGCTGCTAACAAGATACGTATACTTGTCTCATTTCCATCAGTTTACAAAGAAGTTAATGGAGCTGCTTCTAATTTACATGAAGCTGACAAGAGATTTAAAGCCTTTGAATTTTATTTAGACTTCATTAAGCACCTAGAAGTTCGGGAATACTTGAGTGTAATTCAACTGAACCTCAGGAAAGCCTATTATTAATGATGTCAGCACTTGAAGTTGAATCAGATCTATAGAAAATAATCCCTTGTGGTATTTCAGGAATGTCTTCTGTTGCAAACTGAAACTGGAACAAACTTCCACACACATGGAAGTATGATAAATGTGATATCTGAATTTGTTTAAATTCTGAAATATTAGTCAAAATTTTGGCAATTAATCTCTAGGAAAGATAAAATTGTCTCTGACATGTCTGTTGAATCTTGTTAATCTAACATAGTGATTGATCAAATCCATTTGGGATATTTTCTGACTGACAGGCCAATATTTTCAACAGTTCTACATCTTAGATGACATTAAAACAAATATGGATAATTATATGAAATATTAAACTTACTGATTTAGAATATGCATCTAAAATGACTCTACCAATTCTCTTCAAACGTTACCTATCTTGATTGGACAATCCTGTCTTCAAGCTATTGTTCTAATAATTTGTTCTTTATTGTTGCATTTCATTTGAGGATTGCTCAAAA
The DNA here is from genome assembly GCF_000708025.1 of Charadrius vociferus. Lineage (NCBI taxonomy): Eukaryota > Metazoa > Chordata > Aves > Charadriiformes > Charadriidae > Charadrius > Charadrius vociferus. The sequence goes on from NW_009649137.1 coordinate 694,439, forward strand.
CAGAATTTTTCTGCTGAAAAGAAAGCACTTTTTGCGTTAAAGAGAGCAAAAACTTGAATAATTAAGATGGAAAACTTTTTCCACACATCACAAAGACATTGAAACAGGCATTAATATAAACTAATACCTAAAACATAGATTACAGTTTATAAGAACAAGCAGTAGTCTTCTGGAAGTTGAACGCAGCGCTGTATGGAGGCAATAAACCGTGGATGCAACATATTCAGGAGAAGAAGCAGGTATTTAAATGCCACCCCCTGGCTTTGTCATCAAAATTGCGAAGGAAATCACATTACCTCTCCAAACATGGAAGAAACAAGTTCAAAAAGGGACAGATACATAAAATAAATATTAGGTAGTTGCTTATAGCAAATTCACCAAAGCTATTTTTTAACTGGAAAAATTACTGTAATTCACAAAGAACATTTCAGAATTCAATGCATAAACGATATATAGGACTGAGTATTCTATTAAGAAGAAAAGAAAGAAAAGAAACAAAATTACTGCAGTTAGTGTTGAATGTGTCTTTTCCTAAGCAATGTAATGTAGTTATTGGTGATAAATTAGGAAAAGCTGAAAGGAGATTACTTTTTTTTTTTAATTTCCTGGGCAAGGTGACATGCAATCTGCAGGAGCCAAAAATCCACTTCTGTGGCAATGACCTAAACATAACACGTATAATACTCCTAGATTATTAATATAGTTTGCATCCATTATGTTTCTTAGTTCCTATTCAAATATCAATTGTTGAAATGATTAGCAATAGCACTTGTCAAGTTTTAATGTTATGTATGAAGTGTGTTAATATGCATGACAGAAAAGTCAAACTAAAATAAACACTTTGTGTTATATACTTTTAATTTAATGTAATACTATGTATATGAAATATAGGGCAGTTTAGTAAATAAGCGTGATCTCCTTTAGCTGTTATCTTTAGAACCCCTTTTAAGAACATTTTGTCTTGTTGTATTGCTATATTTGAGGCTGAAAGCTGTTCAGTTTTTGAAAGCAAAAAATGCACATATTATGACTTTTTAGCATTCCTCTATTTCCCCCATACAATCCATTTTCTACCTTCTTAGCTTTGTTTTAGGATCTTACTACAATATTCCTCTCCTCTCCCTCTGACCCTTATACCATTTTGCACAAATAAAACAGCTCTGGTGTATATCTTCCCTGTATTATCTTCCACATGTCTAGAAAAGGTGCAGTTCCCATTTCTTTTCTGTCTGCAACAGGTTTCTTCATTTTCTTTTTTCACGTTAAAGGTCCTATTTTCACATCCTAATAAGAGGTCATCTTAACACCTTGCACCAGAGTTTCCACACATCTGTCCTCCCTTTTCTCATCTCCCCATCATAAAATAACACATATTTAATAGCATTAATTGTTAATAACATCCAAAGAGTTATCTATAGGACCTGTACTATTAAGTAGTAATCAATGGTCAATAAAAAAATATTTTTCACTATTTTTTGACTATCTAGAAGTCTAGCCAATCTCAATGAAAATATGAAAGCTGAGTCCCTCTATACAAGTCTCAGCTCTTGAAAGGAAAAAAAATGTTAGGCAGCAAGATGGAAGGGCTTCTGTGATGGAGGAGGAAAAACTAATGTACATATTAGTAACAGGATGAAGATTTTGTCAGTAGAAATTGGCTTCAGGGTAAATGCGAGTTTGGAGAGTAAAATTATTCCAGGTATTTGCTTGAAGCTTCTTTGCACCTAAATTGAACAAATTCTTATTCATAGACCCTGCAAGTTGGTTATAACTGCCATGACTATGCGATATTCTTATATTCTTATGTTAATATTTATCTACTTACCTAAATATTTACATAGTTATCCTGTTGATTCTTAGAAACTTGTGAAGCTTCTAATACAGCTGTTTTGTTTACAACTTTTCTTCTAATATCTCCTGAATACTATTTGTAACCAACACTGCAGTCCTTCTCAAAACCGTTCCACAAAGCATTCCAGGGAAAAAACATCTATACTTCAGCTTGCACTGTTTTTCAAGTTTAATTGTTTTTCTCCTTAAGCTATAAAATCTCTAGAATACATACATATAATGACTCTAATCCTTGAGACAATGTTGTGTATTCTGAATCCACAGCACAATAGACAATTCAATATGTTTTGAAAAGAAGGCTCTCTTCTATAACTTTTGTGAAAGCACAGAAATCTTACTTACAGAGTGTTTTGGATCAGTCTCAGTTGAAAAATTTCTAGGATTGCTGTTAACAATTTCTAGCTCCAGTGTTTCATGTGTAGGATTAAAGAGAGGTATGTACAGACGAGCCCATCTGGAAAAAATACATGTATGCAATGACTATTAATTACAAAGCTTCTTCCATTGCATTTTATTACTCATCACTTGTTTCCTTTCTTAAAAAATGGGTACTTTTAAAAATAAAAATTACATTTATTGCATTAGCATTTTTTCCACTAGTATGGACACATACTTAATAGCAGCAATTAATATTATTAATAATTATTAAGAACAATAAAACCTGGTAGCAATAACCATTCTAATATTTGAGTCATTCATAAGGGCAGAATTTGTCTTGCTGTACTTCAGTTGCTAGGAAGTTAGCTGGAGTTAGTTGGTTAAAAGGATTGTCTAGGTCCCTCAATACTCACAAGGAGAAAAACATCTTCAGGGAAAATTGATCCTAATGTAGATCACCAAGATGGGGAGTCACTTTTCATTGTCTACAGGAGGAGCCTAGACTTAATGCCTTAAATTTGATGCCTAATTTTTAGATAGGAGGATCTGGAAATGAATCCTAGTGTCTCCGATACCACAGCTTCACATTTATTACTAGGCTCACCTAGGAATTTATTCCTATGTCTCACCTACCTTTCCTTACTTTCTGTAGATTTAACTTTGGAATAAAACATTTTAGACAAATAGATAATTCAGAGCACCAAGGCCAACACAAAAATTTGGTTCCAAAAAGTAAAAAAATTTTAAGTATGTTTTATTATTCTGTAGTCTATCCATGGAGTCACAGTCTGCCTCAGGAAAAGCACTGGACAGAAATTAAGGTAATCATATAAATGATAGCTGTAACTCCTTTTTGTCTAAGCATTTACAGGAAAAGCTTGTAATTAAGTGGTGCTGCCAATAGCTTTTGATTTAGTGCCACTAGGCAACTATTCTTCTTGATCATCCTGTAACCCTGAGATCTCAAAACAAACTTGTGTTCCACATGATCCATGTCAATGGAGGTTCTGCCAGCTTCCCCTCCTCTTTATTCCTCTGCATAGACTCAAAATCTCTTTCAGTTTCTACAGTTGCTGAGTTGTTCATCACAGCATAATGGTAAGTCATTATGTTGCACATGTGCATTATGTATTTTAACGAGTATTGTGGCTGTCTCAGAACGAAGATTAGAGTATCCTGATTGCCTAAATGTTATGCTTTAAATCAGCTGGCACTCTATTTTAAAGACTATCCTTCTATATATCCTATAACAAAAGATACCTTCAACAGGGAACACAATTTTCAAAAGAATTCAAAAAAATTCCTCTATTCTGATCAAAATATGTTATTTGCCTTTAACAAAGATGTATGACCATAAATCACATTCTAGTTATAACACCAAGGGACACAGAAAAGAGATCCAAGGTGAATCAGTGAAAACAGTAACTAAGAAAAGTTTGAAAAATTAGATACCTATATTGCTTTTGCTGTAATTTATCTATCTAATGGATACTCCCTCTAGTCAAAGCTGTGGCAGGTCAACTGCCAGATTGCTCCACATATTTATCCCCTGGTAAAAAATTACTCAATTAATCACAGCTAAATCAGTAAGGAAAAAGAAAATATAAAAAGCAACATTCAAAAGAGAAGGTAGTTCAGTCAAGCTTTATAACTGTAACTACAGGCTGTAAAACTTGTGTGCAGGTGGGCTCCTTCCAACATATGCAGTGATATAAATCCCCAGCAGCTGAGTGGCAGATGTGTTTTTGACTAACACTGTCAAAGTATCATATCACTGAGGTCTCAACAGCAGAGACTAGAGAAATAACAGGAAACTTTCACACATGAACTTCAGAATCACTTGATAATTCCCATTTTTCACATGTACCATCTCTAGCCTTTACTTTTTGGTCTGGTATCTTTCGTGCATAATACTTTGTCAAAGGGAAAACTATGTTGGAATATCTGAAATGTCAGTAAGCAACTATTTGACTGTTTGAAAGAGGTTCTTTAAGTGATCAAAATCCATTAAGAACCTCGGCCACCCCCCACAGATTGACTACCATGCTTATGCTAGAAAAAGTTGTTGCACATGACAGTAAATTCAAGACCACTGTGAACATCACTCGACTGACTCATCTTCAATGACTCTGCTGTGGAGCCCATAACAGGATGGATAAATGAAGGCGGAGAATATCAAGGAGAAGTTTTCCTTGCTTAGAGGCATGTGTTAGAGGATATGTTAAATCTACCTTAACAGAAACAAAAAGCAGATCTGAATGTGATGAACTCAGAATGCCAGGGTATCTGAAGAGGGATTAAAAGATGAAATGTTAGAATTTGTTCTTTTCTCTTTCAAGAATTGGTTAGAAATTGATTCTAAGTCTATCAATGGGTTCCTACTTCCTAATCCACTTCCAAATGATGTTTCAAGGGCACAAATTCTTAAATTGTTCAGATTGACAGCAAAAAGAATGCAGAGAGCACATAGTGAAAAACATTATTCTTAGAAGGATATCATATATGATAATGCTTCTTCCACAGTCAAGGAAAAGGTGGTAGCATGGAAGCTAGTCTCTTAAAGAACTACAAAACTTCACCAACTAGAAATGCTTCGAACTCTTCATGAAATTTACAATCCATATCTCTGGGAACACAGCAAGGAAGTTCATTCAAAACAAAACAAACAGATACCTTTCTTAAACAGACAACACATAAATATCTACTTGCGTTGCCTTTACTTATTCAGCATACATTAAATGCAGCCAATTTAGTTGGACTGTCTCATCTTTTCAGCAGGTAGAGCAATTCTCAGTAATTTAGCTGTAACCTCAATGTCATGATCGATTGCCATTGTCCAAAATTTTGCACTTTGAGAAGAGGACATTATGCTGATGACACAATAGAAATAAATTTCTGGAAAAAGGAGAGTGTTGAAGGCAAGAAATGAACAAAAAATAGGAGGCTTTATGAAACCAAGAAAATGGCAGATAATGCAAACAGAAAAGGAGGAATTTTGTCAGGTTTTTAATTCTGTTTTATAATACGTATAAAAAGATATACGAGACTACTGTTAATTTCTTGTTACACATTATTCTTGTTGCTGCTGTTGCTAATAATGAAACTAAATGGTACTTCTTTGTTCTTCCACCCCCATCTGCCCAGGGCAGATGTAAATTAGTTCATTTACATATGCATAGGAATTACAACATGCATCTACTTGTAAAGTGAAAAGAAATCTCATTTGAAAAAATAAAACATGGAATTCAATGAATTTGAGATTATAGTTTTGAATGGCAAATGTTGTAGTTAAAGGAGCTAAACCTTTCCAACACAGATTTTCTTTGCAGCCAGACCAGTCATGCATGTAGTTCACAGGTAGTGCATGCTAGAGAAAATTATGAATGACAAATAGTCTGAATGAAAGGTTTTAATTTATTTCTAACTCCCAACAGTGTCAGCCTACATAGTAAAGAAAACCTACTTTTTTTACTCCAGTCAGCCCAGAATTTTAAAATAAAAACCAGGAAGTGGACAGCCCTACTGATTTTCTTAGGAAAACATAGTAACAAAAGCATTGCCACTTAACTCTGGTCTATGCACTATATACGAACATCACTTACAAAAATCTAATCAGGTAAAATTTCATTTTGTACTCTCTCACAACATTTTTTGCTCAGTCTGTAATATATATTAATTATAGATTCAAAGATAATATATACAGAATTAAGTTGAATTTAGCATACAGAAGAGCAGTGTATCCACAGAACCTACTACTAAGCAGAGGTAATAGGTGGAAGAGCACTACTGAAATTCCAGTATTTCTGAAAGTCTTATCCTAAAAATTTTGATTTATGCCTTGAAAGTCAGAACTTAAAATTATTCTATCAAAATGCAAGATGAAATTTTGTTGAAGGAAGACAAGAATTGGGTTAATTTCTCTGTCTGCTCTAAGTAACTCATTTGCTTAACACTTGCAGTGTTCCTACCATGTCTACCCCCAGGATCTGCAGGACAGAAGTTATATTACTTTGCCATTTCTTGAGAGGTTAAAAGAAATTGATAACTGGTACACAAGCATTTGTAAAGCAGGACTGTCAGATATATTCCTAGTTCAGAAAGAGAAAAGAAACAGAAACTAAACCTATAGTACTCTGTATTATTGATCTTTATGATTACATTCTGCACTATTTTCAGAGTGATTTCTATAGAAAGACTTCAGAGGAAGTCTACATATAGGCTACAATTCCATTTCAATTGCTTTCTGCAAAGAGAATTTCACCTATCTACACATGTATCTATGAAAATTACCTGCAAAGTACTATATTATATATACAGTACTATTCTAGCTTTTTGATGTAAACTTTTCATATGTTTTCCGTGATACTTCAAACCAGTGACCAAGTTCAGCACTGTGAACTACATACTTACTTTCCAAGCTCACATTCTATTTGAGGTAGACTAGTTGGCAATGGTTTCTCTACAATCAACTTCAGTGCATACCAAAATTCTCCAACCATATCTGACAGGAATATGACACTGAAAACAGATACATAAGCTTAATATGAGATAGCTTTTTTGCAGACAATTAAAAATGTACAGATTAAAATTCAGGAAAAACCTAATGAATTCAACACAGTGAGGTCTCTAACTAGCTCCCAGTTTTCCCATAACACTTCTTGCTGGTATCTGAATTAAGCTATCAAAACGAGTAATATTTACAACAACTGATGCAACAAAATCTCATCTTTCTTAACTTTTTAGCATAAAAAGTTGTTTGTCGGGGTGTTTTTTTGCTTTTTTTTTTCTCAAAGATACAACTCAAAAGCATTTCAACTGCTAACTTACAAGAGTAAGTTTTAATTTTATTTCAATGCCACAGTATTTTCTTTCTAGCTATTTTGAACTCAAAGGACAAAGAAACAGAAATAGTATTCACTGATTGTAAAAAGGAAAATCTTTTCAAATCTACTGATGAAAACTGAGGAATAGATATAGACACATTTATATGAGCATGACAAAGAGATATGCTTCAAAGGAATATACAACGTACTGTTTTGGTATACAATCAAATGTTGTCATGACTGAAAATTGCTTGCTGCTAGGTGAGATATGTACAGCAGTACATTTCTGTGACAGACATTCTAACACATTCCTTTCCTTTTGCAGATTTCTTTTTCTTTGTTTTTTGAGTAGCAGAGTCATAATATCATTAAACCAAAGCATTGTAAGCATATAAAAACTTAAATGACATGCACTGTGCAAACCCATGACCCACTAAGGACCAGTTCTTGTTCTAAATGATAGTTAACTATGCCTGTTCCATGACTTTATAGTTCCAGACTATACTCTGTGCCAACAGAGCCTTTAAAACGAGCATAAAATAGCCGAGGAAAGAATCATCTATTTGAAAAGGTACACCTGCCACAAACACTTTTATAACACTTCTTCCCAGCTGCTACTATGGCAAAGGAAACAGAGCATGGCTACAGAAGAAAAGATAATAGTGTGGATGTAATGTGGAAGTACCTCTGTCCAGCTGCAGTTGTAGTCCTTGGGAGCTATTGCAATTTAAAGCAGCTATTAGACAGCTTTCTAGTACAGTACTGCAGAATTGCATTGAATATGTAAAGGTGTGCTTTATGTCATCTTTGCCTATATTCCCCTTAGTCTCAGCCTACCAATTGGCTGAGCCCAAAGTTTTGCCAGTTAAAATAAACCTTTACTTTATTATTTGGAAATTCTGCACCTGAAAAATGCCAGAAATATTATCTGTTATGAAAAAAAAAAGAGGTGTATTCTCATTCACAATTTCAGAATGCAGAATTTCTACAAATTCCCACAGAAAAAAATATTTACTAGAGTGATAACAGTATTCATTTTTATAAAACAGTATTGCTTGAAAGCTGTATTGTACAATCATACCTGCCATTATTCTGGTCTTTGGAAAAATCAATACAAGCAAATTTAACAAAACTTTGAAACACATGGATTTGGGCTTTGTAAATATGGGGTCTTTGAACACAGGTCGTCTATCACTGCCCTCCTCATAAACTACCACCTCACCCCACCCTACTCCCCATCGCCATGTTTTTGCCAGTCAATCGATATCATTGAAAAACAGCCCTTTTCAATGAGCCCTTCTACTAAATAATGCTTTGCTAACCAAATTCCAGGAACATAAACTTTGCAATTCTGTACTCTTCACTTACTTTCTGAACCGGTTTGGCTGAACCTAAGACAAAGAGGTCATCTATCATTGTATTGCTAATTACCATACCTGCATGGTTTCATTGGGATTTCCAATGTAATGAAAAATTCATAATTTAAAAACTCTCTGTATTCACTTAGTAGATCATTGTTAATTAATGGAAGATTCCGAACCTAAATGGGTTTATGTGAAGACTTAAAGGGTTCTTCACCTGGTTTTAGTTATGTTGTTATAGTTTCGTTCCTTCTCAGAAGAAATTAAATCATGTTATTCCCTTTATGGAATTTACAAATTTAGAAAACTAATACTCCATCTGAAGTTTTCAGAGCAGATTTCTAATATTAAGTAAAATTTTAAAACATTGTTCACTGAATTCTAGTGAACTAGAATAACTAGAGGTTATTTTACCGCCTGTCAATCAGGTTTCTCCCCTCAGAGGAAAGTTGCTGTTTGGGATACAATATATATAAAGTTGGAAATTTTTCTAATTATTACCTTTTGTGGGTTTTTTTAGGGCAGTATCTACATCCAAGGTTTCAATGAAAGTAGTTCACTTATTAGTACAGGAAACACAACCACAAGTATCAAAACTCTGCAACTTACCTTCCATCTGAAGTGCCAACAACAGCTGGGCAAAACTTTAGTTGATACAAAAATGTTTGTTTGGGCCTAAGAGTGAAAGCCTTTTGTCCAGAAAGTGACTGATTCTCCAGCACCACACTCAGCTGGAGAATTTTATCTGCAGGATTAGTGATGGGAATAGGAATTTCAACAGTATCCTAGGAAAAACAAAAAAACAACCAAAACCCACAAAATTAATTATGAGCCATTATACATAAAAGATCTTTCTCAAACAAGTGTAAGATGTTTACTCACAATTAACATTTATGCAAACACAGGCTACACCTTTGTTTGATGTGTGAACTAACACAAAAAAGAGAAGTTGTAGCAAGAGACATTTCAGCCAATCTTCAAATTGTAAACTCTTTAATTCCACAAATAAGAAATACTTCAAGTTTTCCTGGCCATTCTGCATTCTAACAAGCTACTTCACCTTCCAAGATATGGCTGAGACTTGCCAAAATACACCTTAAAGACACATCTGCTGTAGTCCCAACCAGTTAAACCCTCCAAGCCATCTCCCAGCAGCCAAGCACAGGCAGCTGAAAATGTCCACTTTGTACGCTTGCAAACGATTCAGGCTGAATTCTGCAGGATCTGTTCCTCTTAATTTTTAAGTTACCTCATAACACTTGGCATTAAAACAACAACCCCACAATAAAAATTCTCTCATTCCTTTTTGCTGTTTCCCTTACTAGTATTCTCCGTATCTTTCTGTTTAAAGCCTATGAAGGCTTCAGGCAAGGACCATCTTTTCATTGCCATCTGGAAAACATGACTACTATTAAAGACGCAGATTAAATTCCAGTTACTGTAATGAAAGGGAGCCAAACCCATGTCCCGATTAGCTAAATATGCATACTTTACACATGGAACACCTTTAAGATGAGCAGGAATTGTGCAGAGGCAGCTCACTCCACACAGTTCCTACATTGCATTCTCGAGCAGCCCTTGAAACGCTGCTACATTTCAGCAGTGTTCCAGTGACCCCTTTCTTCGCTGTAAGTAAAAATAGTATAAATCCTATGTGCCCTATGTGTGTAAATATGAATACACTTTATGAAATTAAACACTTTAAACAGACAGGAAGGAATATATTAATGAATTCCACCATCACAATCCAGGACACATACCTGCAGTTTAAAATACATATGTTCATCTATATAAAATATGTAAAATCCACAAAAAAACCCCATGTATTTATTTTTCTGTATCTATATTTATCTTTATCCTTATTTTGGTCTTTTTCCTTTGCTCTAACCAAGCAGTTTATTTCAAAATGCAGGGTTGGTTTTTTTAACATATAGTGATTTGGTTCTCACAGCAAAATTTTGCCATACATTTTTTTGTAAAAAGTAAATAATTCAAATTGCAATAAGAAGGGAGAAAAAGATACAATATCTATTAAAATTAATAATACACCAAAAACTGAACATGAAATACTTTACAACCCCACACACAGCTGCCTCACTCTGCTTTGAGCCTGCCTATGATTTGGTAAATTTCTATATATTTACATTTATGGAAAATGACTACTGGAACACACATAAAACACATTTAATATTCTACAGATGGCAAGATTACACCAACAATTTAAATCATTCAAGTACCTTCCATCAGTAAGATGGGATTTAAATTTGCCATAAAATATTTTAAAGCTCAGATTAATAGTTTTTACTGGTGTAAACAAATTTCTAAATCTATCTACCATTTTATTGTTAAAGGCTTCATAACAATTTTATAGTAAAACATCTACATGCTGTGTTGAAGAAATACTTTTACAGTAAAAAGGAAATATTGGACGGCTTATTTAGGAAAAAAGCAGCAACTCTCAAAGAAACCTTTGCAATCGTGTGCCTGAAGGAGATTTTATATTGCCAACATTAGCTTAATGTAAAAGAGTGTTCTCTTGCCAGTATAAAATGAATGCCTAGGATTATGTATTTCCCTGGAATTTCCCTGGAAATTTCCCTGGAATTGCTATAAACATTTCAAAGACCTGCTACTTCATGGATGGTAATTAAAGCAGATGTATATTTATCAACAGAATGTACAAATACAGTACATTTCTAGGCCTTAATGGATTGTTATGGAGGCATAGGAATAAGATAAATAAAAAACCACCAACACAATTGCTAAAAGTATTATTTTTCCTGAAAGTAGCATTTTATCAGAAAGAATGCAAAAGAGTAACATCATAGGCAAGTTCCAATCACATTTATAGTCATTAATTTAGATCCACATTTCATTGTTGTGGGTTTTATAAACATTTTGACAGAGGAAAAATGTAAAGTTTGAAAAAAAGAAGAGAATTAATCTAATTCCTCCAACTTTTTCTTCTATCAAGACTGCCAGTGCCCAAGATGGAGCCATTCTGGTGCAATATGTCGTTTTTATTCTGTTAGAACTTGCTGTGATCCATTTCTTGTCCAGTGCAGGTCATTCAAAATAACATAACATACAGTAAAACAAAATAAAATTAAATGCAAATATGAGATAAAATTTATTCTCTGTGGAACTTGAAAAAAACAATTGACTGCTTATATTTTATCCTACACTAATAGTCTGAGCATATGTATAGGTGTAATACTCCGTTATCAAGATTTTGCTTCAAAAGATGATCACCATCACCAATTCATCTTTTGTGACATTATACCTGCCTGCTGAAATACTTTCCTGACATATTTTACACCGAAGATTTTCTTATCATCCCATTCTCTACATTCTTCTTTTAGCAACTGGACCTAAAGGATTTAAGTCTGTAATAGGTAATTTTACATTTTATTAATGTGCACACTGAACTAAGCTATCAACTAATCCTCCTCTAACTTTGAAAAGGTAGCTTATAGGAAGATGGACACATTCTAAAATGACCGTGCACAACACTACTCTGTATTCAAACTTCAGCAATAATCCTATTCTAACCACGATCAAGTGTCAGTAAAAGCACTACCTGGCCAAAGTTTCTGAGAGGCAAACAACACTTCTTACAAAACAATTTAGAACAATTGTTTTCAATTAAAATCAAGTTTCATTACGGAGATGACATTCACTCTGCATTTGTTTGCAGCTTTTCCAGTCCGTGGACCTTGAGGAAAGCATTTGTAATTGCTCCTGAGTTCGCCAGGCTATTGCTATAGAAGAAATTTTCAAGTCAGGTAAGTGATTAGAAAGTTATTTTGATAAGGCTGGTGAGATAATGCAGCAGAAATACTTCCCTTTGTAGGTCCTTGTCCAAATCATTGTTCTTCTAGACTGACAAGTAACAAGTGCCTTCTTTCTCTGTGCCACACCTGATG
>NW_009649137.1:706823-749715 GCF_000708025.1 Charadrius vociferus
CAATATTCTTGAAAAAACAGATCTTGGCCTTCCGTAGGCTCAAAATGATCAGAGTTTTCAATGACACTGTTAGTGTGTCTATGTCAGTAGCAGGAGCTCAGATAGAGTCTCCTGTTGTATCCTCATTATTATTAATTTCTGTTTCTTGGAACAAAAGAGGCTCAAGTTAGTTGATCAGCAGAGTTGTTGACAGAGTTTCAGGGCCATGCTGAACATAGTTCACCCAGTTTGGTCAAATTAGTTTTAGAAATCACAGCTGGCTCTTGAACTGCTTGATGTAACATGCCTCCAACACTCACCTCATCTCACCTCACCACTTCTCTCCACACATGTTTCTTATCCAGACCCATATTTCCACAATCAGCTGGGCCTTTCTCGCATTGATCATTCAGACGCATGGAAGTCCTAACCTCCTGTCTTGAGGGGGTGAGTCCTTCCGGCTTCTTAGTTACTCATAAGTTAATGGAGCAGATCTTTGTGAAGTGAAGCACCTCCCTCCTCATACAAGCCCCTCCCCCCTGGCTTTGTGATGCTAACTAATTGCCAAGATAAACCTCTCCTTTCTATATATGGTTATAATGACAGAAAAGCACAGCATTGCCGTTATCTTGATACTGTGTTTTCTCATTTTACTTGGCATATTTTGCCTTACAAAATATCAGCTTGCAAAAAGGCACCAACTGTTCATCAACGGTTGTCTTTATCAGAACACCACATTGAAGTACTTGAAATCTAGGACTAAGCATCTTAAGCAAATTATATATTTGTAAAACTTGCTTAGGAAGGAATCCATTCTTATCACTATTACAGTACAAGAAACTAACTAGAAGAAAAAAAACGTGCACAGGACATTTAATATCAGAGGCTAATAGCGCAATGAGTTTCAGGTGTAAATTTACATATAAATTTACCTATAAAAATAGCACTGAATTTAATTTCTTTTAGCTAAAATGTGCATTAGTGCCTAAGTAATAATGCCCTAAAACAGAATACAGAAATTATTAGTTCATAAGTTATTACTATAAATCTAAGTTCACCAACTAAAAAATACTCCACTGCTAACTTCATAACAGGGACTAAATGCTATACCAAGGAAACAAACTGGGAAAACAATGTTTTACAATAGATGATTCCTTAAAACATCTTTCTGAAATTGAAGGAAAGGAAGGGACAGCTAAAGCATTACATTCTCTGACTGAAGCTATTTATGATGTCCTCAGCTCCACCAAAAGAAATCATGCACATTGAGAAACCCACACCAAAGTGATACTACAATAATTTGTAAGGCATATAGGAAAAGCTAATGAACTAAATAATATGCACATATTTGGACTTCCATGCACCCCAGTTTTGTCGATTTGTATAGTGTTTCTGGTTTGGTATAGATAGATAGAAGAAGTTGTAGCAAAGGTAAGCTGAATTACAAGAGAAATGCTATTAAGATAATTATAAAAAACATACCTGACAAGGGGATACAGACTAACTCAAAGTCAAATTAATATCCCAAATTCCCATAACTGTGGAAGTAATAACGCTTACATCTTAATGAATATTCCTTTGCTTTTGAAGTCAAGGACACCTCTGCCGCCATGTAGACTAGAGCTCAATAATTCTCCATCCTTCTGAGACTAGAAGCAGATTACATCATTACAGCGTTGGTGGATAAGAGAAGAGCAACTGATGTCATCTACCTGGACTTGTGCAAAGCATTTGACACTGTACTGCATGACATCCTTGCCTCTAAATTGGAGAGACATGGATTTGACTGATGGACCACTTGGTGGACAAGGAACTGGCTGGACGGTCACACTCAAAGAGTTGTGGTCAACAACTCCATGTCCAAGTGGTGAGCAGTGACAAGTGGTGTTCCTCGGGGGTCGCTACTGGCACCGGTGCTGTTTAACATCTTTGTTGTTGACATGGACACTGGGATTGAGTGCACCCTCAGCAAGTTTGCTGGCAATACCAAGCTGTGTGGTGTGGTCAACACGCTGGAGGGAAGGGATGGCATGCAGAGGGACCTGGCCAGGCTTGAGAGGTGGGCTTGTGCAAACCTCAAGAAGTTCAACAAAGCCAAGTGCAAGGTGCTGCATGTGGGTTGGGGCAATCCCAAGCACAAATACAGGCTGGGCAGAGACTGGATTAAGAGCAGCTCAGAGGAGAAGGCCCTGGGGGTGCTGGTTCATGAGAAGCTCAACATGAGTTGGTAATGCATGCTTGCAGCCAAGAAAGCAAACCATATCTTTGGATGCATCAAAAGAAGCATGGCCAGCAGGTCAAGGGAGGTGATTCTGCATCTCTACTCTGCTCTTGTGAGACCCCACATGGAGTACTGTGTCCAGCTCTGGAGCCCTCAGCACAGGAAAGACACGGACCTTTTGGAGCAGGCCCAGAGGAGGGCCACAAAAACGATCAGAGGGCTGGAGCAGCTGTCCTACGAAGACAGGCTATGAAGACTTGGGGTTGTTCAGCCTGGAGAAGATAAGGCTCCAGGGAGACCTTACAGCAGCCTTCCAGTACCTCAAGGGGGCCTACAGGAAAGATGGGGAGGGACTCTTTATCAGGAAGTGTAGTGATAGGATGATGAGTAATGGTTTGTGTTCAAGGCCAGGCTGGATGGGGCTTTGAGCAACCTGGTCTAGTGGGAGGTGTCCCTGCCCATGGCGGGGGGGATGGAACTCGATGATCTCTAAGGTCCCTTCCAACCTAAACCATTCTACCATTCTATGATTTCCTTTTCAGATCCAGCACTGTGAGACAAAGAAATTATCAAGCACAGTTACTTTCACCAACCTCTGAAGACTGGCACTTTCAGTCATCAGCTTACTTGCTTAAACCACCATGTACAGTAACCTGGCTTATCAAAGAGGAATCAGGTTAGAGAGCACTACTAAAAAAATAGAACAGTAGGTTAATCTTTTTCATTACCACAGCCAATCTGGAAGGAGATATCTGCCACCGCATTAATGTAACCAAATTAATCTTCACAGGATTTTATAGGAAAATAATTTACATCTACTTTGTCAACAACATTTTTGGAAAGCATGACTCAGCAACTGACAGATTTCAACACAGCTCCTATTCATCATTCTTATAGGTCACTTTGCTGTGAAGATACATGTAATATATGAGGTGCCAACTATGGAAAACATAGTTTGAATCAAATCAATAGGCATATTTACAGTTCTTGTTCAATAGGACTATTTTGGATGACTGACACTTCAGTAAATCCAGGATGCATCTCTCAAAAAGAGACATTTCTCTTTTTTTTTTTTTCAGAATTTGCTATCTCCTTTGCAGACTGTCATATCCACAATGCCAGAACAAAATACTTAAGGCCAGTATCACTCAATAAAAGCACTATAAAGTGCAGCATTTCTAAGTTAGAAATGTATTGCTCTTAGATAATGAAGTCAAGAGACCTATCAGTTACTACTGCATTTTCAGAGAGTCAGTTACGTCTCATGGAAAGGTAATATGCAATTCTTCTTCAAGCATGTCATGATACAGAGATACTTGCCCAAAATCAGCCTCAGAATAGTGACAATCCTCATTTTTAGCCAGTCCTTTCTTTCAGGGAAGTCATGGAGACATAAAATGTAGGATGCTTTCAGTTTCCAAATAGTTTCTGATATATCAGATAGATAATTAGCAAAACCTGTCTTTTTCAATCATTTCTCTCAGATCTAGACTAGGCTCTTCCCCACAGAGATCTTCGTGAATGGCAGTCAGGTTAAGTATTTAAGCAAATCTTTGTCACACTCTTTTTTACCAAAGAAGTGCACTGTTATCCCCGGACTTTAATGTATACACAACTACAAAGTTTAGTTCCTGAGCTAATTGTATCTACCCATATAATGCTACAACAAACAACTAGCTCCAATTATTTTCTGCTGGTCTCTCCGATTTGTTTTCAATTGATATATGAAGTTACAATAGTGCCATAAATTCATAATTCCACTAGATTAGAACAGACTTTGGAGGGGTTGGTGAGTGCTGATGATTTCTGCATGGTCATAATGAAGTCAGTAACTGAAACAACAGAATTACTTCCAGGAACTTACTCTATTAGCATTTAATTTACCCTGTTGGATATTGAAACTGCTATTTGCACCATGGACATCCTGTCCTGGATTGAAAATTTGATGTGGTGAAGTTAGAAAGCCCCCTCTGCCATGAAACTACAAACATGATAAAGACTATGTCAGTGAAATGCTGAGTTATCAGCTCATTCAGGAAGAGGCAGTGACCAGCACTGCCCGTATTCCAGTGCTTCCAAAAGTTTCAGAAAGACCTGGTAAAAATAAACTTGAAACCACCTATCAGAACCTAATGGTACTATGGTAGAATAGCAATAATTATTAATTATCACAATACTTCCATCAACTTTAATGACCCCTGCTACACATGTGGAAGCAAATATTCTACTACATGCCTCTACTCCCAGCTCACGCTGGTATGAGCTAACTAAAAGCACTTTACTTTTTAAAAACTAGTAACCGACTCAGATGATATTTCATTTTATTGAATTTTTATGACCCTACTAATGAGATAGTTTACATCTCAGCTACACCACCTACCATCAAGTTACTCAATCATCAGAGGTAAAATGCTAATTAATTTGACTGTCCTAGATCTTGCACCTACTGTAACTGTCTCATTCTGTAGGTCTAAAAAGATATTTTTAAGGAAGCATGTTTCTTTGCAATTTAAAAGACTGATACCATAATTACCACTGGCACAAAACATATAAAGGTAGAGATAATGCTAGAACAAAAATGAAATTGCCAAGGTTTGTACTGAGAATAATTTTGTCTCCCGAATTTTCCAAGAGTAGAAAATTACAAATAAGTTCATATTGACAGGTAAAATGCCTCGGATAAAAACCTTCCTCTCCCAAATCCTAGACACTTGTTCTTTTAAATCCAACTTTTTTCCGGTTTATAAAAACAGAAATATATATCAATCTGAAGGAACACTCTCTATAAGAATTATCTAGTTGTATGCCTTACTATGAGTTAAAAGATCAGATAAACTTTAAAAAGAAAATATCCTCATTGTTGGTTGTTGGTCCACGCAAAGTTAACTTTTAAGTCCTTGAAGTTTGCTCACATAATACTGTCTCGCATACAACAACAAATACTGCATTATTAATTTTTTCTTCCATAAGTGATACACTAGAGGTATTATCTGTATTAGCAGTCTGTCCCACGCACTCCCTTAGCATTTACTCTAAAAAAGTAATGCAAGTTCACTATATCACAAGTAATGTTTATTAATAATATTAACATAAAAATATATAGTATTATTGACTGATATCTGTTACTAGAACCTCTGAAAGAGTTAAAATTAGAGCAGACTGACACATGGCACAGCTTGCACTTCTCTGGGTCTCTCTATGCAGTCCGACTAGTTCTGCTGTCACCCAGAAAGCAGCCTCTCCCTCTGTATGGGGTAGTACAGGAAAGATGTGGAAGAAAGTGTTTATTAGAGAACCATGGATTTATGAGTAAGAATATAAAGCCCTTTAAATGCTGATGTCTCCATATCCCTGTGTCCTCAGTTTTGAGTACCTGGCAGATCATCTTGTGAGGGAAAGGACTGCTATTACAATCACCTGAAATATATTTTTGGGGCACATGCATGTACCTGGACACGAGCCATTATTTCATCTTGTACCTTTTATAGAGTAAGAGGTATCCTCCCAAGATTTCAATTTTAAAACTTGGGTAAATATCAATGAAGTGTTTCTGAATTGTTGTATTCATCCGACAGTCACCATCTGCTGTGTATGGATCACACACTGTTGCATCCCTTTTTCTAGAGACTGCCAAAACCGATGAGGTCTGAAGGTTGGAAAGAACTGGAACCAGTAATGGAAACACCCCGCCTATTCTTAGATCTGCATGTAAACATCTTGCTAAGTGTGAAGACTGTGACAGTGATCTTTTAAAATCACCACTGAAGAGCGCAGAAGCAGTGCATTAGCAGTGCAGATCTGGGAGCTTTTACAAATGGCAACAGTGGCACAAGTTTCGACTCAGCAAGAACAACTCTCGTGGAAGCGGGGGCGGGCAGCATATGTTTCAGAGTTACATTACCAACTTTTGAGTGCTCATGTGGCTCTCAGGGACTTGAGAGAGAGGGAGAGGGAGAAAGATTTGGCAGAGAATAGACAAAACTATTGTCTCCACACTTACGTGGAAACCAAACTCAATCCCTTCCAGGCATTTGGTTTTATTAAAGCAGAAACTAATAATTCACTGTTCAAAACAGACCTTCCCCTCTGGCTTATCTCCCGCTGTACAGATCCTGCTTGGAGCTCACATATTAGATACTCCCTCTCAAGACAGCCAATACTATTTTTCAAATATATGGATGGATTAGAAAGTCTCTTGACTCAGTGAACCAGCAATATATGCTTAGAATTTCCTCCATGAAATAGACAACTGCTAAAGAGTAAGTGTGCTTGAAGCAATGACTGCCAGCCTTTTAGACATTTTACATAAAAACTTAAGAATCGGCTTACTTCTTGACGTCTGCATACAACCTGAATTAGAATTAGAATATTTGCAAGGAAAAGTAACTGTTAAACTTCATTTTTCTAAACAAACTGAGATAATGAACCTGAAGCTATCACCCTAAATTCAACCTCTGTTCTACTGTTCCCCACTGGGAAATCCACAGTAAATACCAGAGTAAAATACAGTAACCAAAAATTACTTTTTTTAAATTGCAAGTTGTTATAAAGTTGTCAATGGCTGAAGATATTTAATAACTATCAGTTGGTAAAATTAAAAAATATGGTTGTTTTCTCTGCATTTAAAACTAAAAATACCTGCAAATATACAAACAACTCATAATAACTTGAAGTGCTATTTAATTAATTAATAATGAACATTCACAAACAAATTGTAATTTGGCTTTTAAAAGCTTCCTGCTTTCTAAGATGGTTTATTTAAACTGTTAAAATTTTTTACAAAGTGTCTTTTCTAAATCCCAGAGAAATATATAAATGAATAATTACTGAGTACACATTCACTATCTTTTTCCATGTCAAATGAGTAGTGCTAATTTTTACTCCACATTTCTCTCAAATAACTTCAGCTGGAATTTGTTCAATAGAAATGTCTGCTGCAGGGAACCAATTGTATGACCTTTAGGTTACTTTTATACAAATAGTTCTGGAGTTTAAACTAGTGTAGTCTCTATGCTTACCAAGACTACTTTCTCTTTAGTCTTCTAAGATTTCAGTTGCAATGATTTCCATATACCTTTATACCAGGAATTGAAATGAAGCAGCAAGGCTGAAGAACAGTCTTCAGACAGTTAACAGACACTGGACTGGCCCCTCCTTTTTCATGAGGATGACGATTAAGCAAGTGCCAGAGATATGTTCATATTGTCACAATTACATAGTAATTCCTTACTCTGATTCAAATAGGAGAGGAAAGAACTGGATTTCTTTTTTAATAGGCCAAACCATCTAAAGTAGGTAGGGTTTTAGCCCAAAGTAAAAATGTCAGCTAAAGTTGTATAACTTAAAGCAAGTAATTCCTGAGTTAACGGCATTTTACAAACTCCAACATAGCATCTGTTTTCAAATCAAATCCATAATCAACTAGTTTTATATACTTACTTGAAGTTCCTGATTCAGATGTTGTTTGAGAATGTTTGCATGTGTGGATAAACTTATTGCTCATTGTGATGATGCCATTTAATTATCATTTGCTGTTTCAGAAGCTTTGCATACTATCCATAGAAATCCATCAGAAAAGAAGAACAGCGTTTTTAAATAGTATTCTGATCAAGGGAACACAGCAATACTAATTTGGAGAAGCAGGGATATTGCTACATTTTGTGAGAGCAGTAGTACCCCTGCCAAATTAGTCTTAATTAAAAGATACAGCTTCTTGTTATATAGATGGACAAATTTCATAGGAATGGAATGAATAATAAAGATGCCTTCTTCCCTTTTCTTCGTATTACACAAGGAAAGCAGTAAGTTCTCACTACTCACTAATTCACATTATTTGCTGAGGGGAAAACCAGTGGCAGTACCACAAATTTGCCTGGCAACTCAGAAAAAATGGCAGGACAGGTTTAAAGGTTATACTGCTGCAGAAAAATTCACAGATTATCACTTGTAAGAGCCTCCAAACATACTTTGAAAATTCATACTTAAGATAATTACATTTTTTTGAGAAATTCTCACTGTTCCCTTTAAGTTCCTCTTGTTATTAAAACAAACAAAAATCCACTAAAAAAACCAAAGAAGATCCAACCAAACGAAAAAAACAACCAACCAACCGTACAGAGTGTATATACAACCATGTTTTGACTTGAGCTAAAAATTTAATGCAAGTTCTACTGATCAGAAAGACAATCATTACAGAGGTATATCCAGAGGCCAGAGTTCAAACCTTAAGTTTTCCTTCAGTGACGATACTCTAATACTTAATTCATTAAGCTATACAATCTTGATGATACCAAGCTGTTTGGAGAGGTAGACACACTGGAGGGGAGGGATGCCATCCAGAGGGACCTGGACAGGCTGGAGAGGTGGGGCCAAGCCAACCTCATGCAGGTCAACAAGGCCAAGTGCAAGGTCCTACATCTGGGTCAGGGCAATCCCAAGCACAAATACAGGCTCAGTGGGGAAGGACTGGAGAGCAGTCCTGAGGAGAAGGACCTGGGCGTGCTGATTGACGAGAAGGTCAGCATGAGCCAGCAATGGGCAATCACAGCCCAGAAGGCCAACCGCATCCTGGGCTGCATCAAAAGAAGTGTGGCCAGCAGGTCAAGGGAGGTGATCCTGCCCCTCTACTCCACTCCCACGAGACCCCACCTGGAGTACTGCATCCAGCTCTGGAGTCCTCAACATAAGAAAGACATGGACCTGCTGGAGCGTGTCCAGAGGAGAGCCACGAGGATGATCCGAGGGCTGGAGCATCTCTCCTATGAAGAGAGGCTGAGAGAGTTGGGACTGTTCAGCCCAGAGAAGAGAAGGCTCCGGGGAGATCTTATTGCGGCCTTCCAGTCCCTAACGGGGGCCTACAGGAGAGCTGGGGAAGGACTTTTCACAAGGGCATGTAGTGATAGGACAAGGGGGAATGGATATAAACTAGAAGAGGGCAGGTTTAGATTAAACATTAGGAAGAAGTTTTTCACTTTGAGGGTGGTAAGGCACTGGAACAGGTTGCCCAGAGAGGTTGTTGAGGCCCCATCTTTGGAGGTGTTCAAGGCCAGGCTGGACGTGGCCTTGGGCAACCTGGTCTAGTGGGAGGTGTCCCTGCCCATGGCAGGGAGGTTGGAACTTGATGATCTTCAAGGTCCTTTCCAACCTAAACCATTCTATGATTCTATGATTCTATGATCTGTACTCCAGATACCATGAGCAAGCAAATTTGTTAAAAAGAACTCTTTCTGTGGACTTGCTGTGCTTAACGGTTGAGCAAAAACCCCTCTTGTTTTGTATCATAAGCCACAGGACTAGCAACAGTAGTGACATAGTAGTTTAATTTTACAAGGCTACTCTCTTTCTTCACTTGACAGTTATTTTTCATATATATGACCACTCATCTAGCATAGATGAAACACCCCTCTAATTAGCTGGTTTAGATCTAACCTTACATTTTTGTTCAATGGCAGTTAAGTGACAGCTCAGCTGTCAGTTTGTGATCTACATTAGCTCCCTGCTGTTATATCACAGAACTGATTCATGCATCTGTAGGGAAGAGAGGAGGGGGTTAGCAGCTGCTTTATATTTATCAAAAATTTTCCCTCACGTTCTAATATTTCTAATATTTTACCCTATATTTTTTTTTTTTTTTAATGGGCTATACAAATATGTTCTGGTCCAAATTATTTGGCAAACTGGTTTTTTGCCATGGTTCTTTTACGGGATGTTACTTTTTATGCTACCAATTGTTATGAAAGCATATTCTAAAATTTGGTCTTAGAGCATGATTCATAACTTCAGGTTACTCAGTTTCTGAGAACATGATCCAAGTATCAGCCATGTATAACAATATTCAGATTACAGTTTATCTTAAGATTTATGAAAATTAATGTACCACGGCTATGAAAACAGTGTGTCACTGCCTTCAACTGCCAAGTTACATAATTACAAAATATTCTTAACTATATGCTTTTTCCTTTTAATTAAATAAATAATGAAAAAAAATTAATAAAGGAGACAGGGACACATAATTTAAATTCTAAGTTGGATCTACTTTAACACTGGCTGTTTTTGTAACAAGCTCTGTACATTATATTATATTATATTAATATTGTATAAAGTACTCTATACATTATATTGCACTTATCTATTGACATAATGCAAATTCCTGTTAGAATAAACACGATGCAGTCATTTTGGACAGGAAATGTTACACAGATTTGGGTGCTATGGTCTATCTATATTAGCATGTTGCAAGACACAAAAGGAGTAGACACGAAGAGCAAAACAGTTGGTGGTGAGGACCCAGCATCCCCACAGTATGAGTGCCTATGAATGTTTTGCTTATGAGTAGTTCTGTTACACTCCCAT
This sequence comes from Charadrius vociferus, assembly GCF_000708025.1. NCBI lineage: Eukaryota > Metazoa > Chordata > Aves > Charadriiformes > Charadriidae > Charadrius > Charadrius vociferus. Next base: position 717,376 of record NW_009649137.1, read on the forward strand.
GAACTTAAACACCCCTTAATGGCTGAAGAACATTAGACGAGCATCTGGAAAATATTCTCCAGCTAAGTCACACCCAAAAGAGATGCATTTCATGCACTCGAGTACTGCTGCATTGTACAAATGAAAGTGCAATAAGTGGGGATGTGGAGTGACACCCAAAAAACACGCGGTTGCTGTGAACTCAAAGGCTAACAAAGACGCATCTTTCCTTGTGGGTTCCTTTCAAGTAAAGAAAAGTAGTAGAGGTGCCAGGGAAGAGGCATGATCTAGAGAAAATTAATACATCTTTTGCGTGATCTCTTATTGTTGCGGCTCTCTGTAAAACAGTTATGAACTTAAAACAGACTGACACCTTCCACAGATGGCTTTTACCTCTACTGTCCCCAAAGCATGGTTCCCAAGCGCTAAAGGTCTGCCAAGATTTTTGAGGGGAACTATTCCTTCAGCCAATATATCCTATGAGAAGAAAAACATCACTGAGTTGGCCACTTCTGATCTACAGCTTATAAATCCATTGGAAGGTAAAATTATCTGTGGAGCTGGGTGAGAAGAGTTTGAGTAGACCCAGCAGTAGGACTAGTAGGAATCCTGTGCTGCTATCCATCCTTCTTTCTCAGTCTACCATCTAAAATGTAGGATTTTTGGAAAGGAAAAGGATGTCGAAAGGATGACTCCTCCTCTCTTTATACAGTAGGCTATACCATGCTAAGGAATCCAGTTCCAAACTGAACTATTCCTTATCTGCCTTCTGACTTGCATTTCCAGATCTAGCTGGCAAGAGCAGTGTGCTGCTTCTTGCTTCCTCTCACAGTTGTAGAATAACTTAGCTACAGACAACTGAACAGCATTCCTGTGATCAGCAGCAATGATAATTCCACATGCTAAATCACAGAATCTTTCTTGTAATCATATATGAGAAAAACAGACACAGCCTGATTTTTAGAATTTGTAATGAATTTGAAAGGCTGTCAGCTACTGATGAAGAACAGTCTGATTTAGCCTGTGCTATCTAGAAGTCACTAACAGAGTAAAATCCACAGAACTATTGAAATATACCTTAGAATTATTTTTAAAGTAAAATATACATTTGAAAGTACACTTCTGCATCCTATACTAGCTCTACTGTTGCATGTTTGTTTTCTTTGCCTTTGAGATTCATTAGACTGCCACAGGCTGGTCTGGACAAGATTAAATGAAATAAAAATACATTAATGCTTTCATGAAAGAAAAAGGAAGAAATTCCTGGGCAGACAATAATAACAGAGGGTACTTTCTCCCTTTTCCCTTCACTAGATGATCTCTTTTAATAGACTTGACAATCTTTTTCAGGGTGAAATGCAACCTGAAATTTGCATTCACCTTGGGGGGAGGCCAAAGCTGACAAGTCTTCAACATCAATCTTCCTTACATCATGCAGAACAGAACAGAACTTAGAGGGATTTTTCAAAACAATAGAATAGGTAATGAGGCCTCACAAATCCGAAATTTCCTTACTGGAATTATTTCCAGCACAGTACCAGGGAAATGCTTATACAAGTAGCACAATTGATGGCATTTTTAATGACTGTGAGGGAATGTTGTCTACAGGCCAGCGGTGTCAACCGCCGGAACTGGTTCTCAGGCTGGACTGAAAGGCAAAGAACATCAACAAAAGACACATGTACTTAGAATTTAGATTGATTGCTTTCATTATGACAGCTGGCAAAAAATAGAGTTTGAAGCTGGGCAGTGACTGATGAAGTTGTAAGGTAAGGGTTCCGCTGTTTTCCAAGGTTTAACAATCAAGGAGGGCAGGAATCCTTCACAGCTGGAAGGCATCCTTACAAAGTTTCCAGGCTTCACCAACTGATTTAATTTTATTAATATACATGGAGCTTAGAAAATAAAACTGCATCACGTTAATCACCCTCCCTTTCAGTGAGGCTATTCTCATTTCTGGAATGGTGATGAGTGGATTTCATAGTGTTCAGGGCCTCAATTAGAAAAAATATCCAGCTCAGCAAGCTGTATGGTTTACAACACGAATCACTGCAAGTCCTTGTAATCTGGTTGATGTGTTCACTGAATAAGTATATTGTCTTGTTTCTGTCAGAGATGCAATATATGGTTGTAGTCAAAACCATTAGGTATTCAGGCAAAATAAAAAATTACCATTATTGTCAGAAGACACAAACTGTACGTGGTTGTCAGTACAATGAGATTTATCACAATACTCAATATAAAAGCAGGAATATCAGTTATTTTCATTTCATAGAAGGCTACCAAATATACTTAACTGGTTACCATGTATTTCTTAAAGACCACTTATTAGATGACATATATCAGGAATCTTGATTAATCCATCTATTTCATCAGAATATACCAATATAGACACATTCTTGATTAGACAATTAGTTTCCTTCTCAAGATTTTTGAGCTATTCCGTGGATATTCTCAAGTGTATGATACATATAAAAACTGAATCACTCAAAGAAAATGCGAGCTGCATTTAAACTATATAGTAGTCCATTGAAAGATTCTAGCTTCTTGAAGATTCAGGGTCTAACCTCTAGCCTCTTCACAGTTTCTATGAAACTATTAGGACTATCATGTACAACATATAAAGATCTATGTTTCACTCAATTAAGCCAATGTACCAGTCTTTCTACAATTGCATACATTAATTAATGTTTTAAGAATTCAAAGATGAACCCCTAATTATTTAGAAGACATAGTCAAAGTGATCGGAACACACAAAAGATGGAGACTACATATAGGAAAATTAAAGTACCATTATTCCACAAAATGAAACTTAGCTAAAACAGACCCTCCTATGAGTTCAGGATCTCACTCACTGCTTCGACTCACTGTCCTCTTTTTAATAGTTGAAATAAAGTTAGGAATAGGAGGGGGATCTACCTATAAAAAATAAAGCCTTCACACACTGTACTTGACCCTACCAGCCATTGCAGTAGGAGCTACACTTAGGTCTTGGCCATTAGAATCTTCATTTTCATGCTGGGAAATATTTATGTTACTTAGTTTCCTGCATGTTGAGCAGATCAACACGATTTTTAACTCTATGAATGTTTGCCATGCACACACTGGGCAGGAAAAGATGAGGAACTGAGGGAACCTCACATCAGAATTACAGTCCTTTCTTCAAAGTAAAGGCTATACTCTTACTTAACAAATTAAATTCTTCTTCTACAAAAAGAAAAATCTCCTCTTTTATTTAAGTGTTTTACAATCAGAGCTTCACAATTTGATATTCACTGCAATACTCCCTAATAGCAATTGCAGGTTATGAGTAGGACAGCTTGCTTGATCCTTGAGAGTGGGACAAATAATGAGGTCTTCCTAACACCACTTCTAAGATTTCATTTAAATCATTGGTATGGTCAAGTATTGGCATCAAAGAAGTTTGTCATAGATTGACTTTTGATATAAGAAGCTGCTGTGCTATGAATCATTTTAAAAGGTCAACGGGATTTAGCAAATCTTGTTACTTTTCACCTAATATTTTTAAATGTCAGTGATGGAAATCTAATTCTTTTGTGTTGCATTGGATTTTTTTAAAACAGTAAAATCTCTAATCTTAAGATATTGCTTGATTATCTCATTATTGCTTTGACTTATATCAACTGATAAGAAACTGAAAAGGCTAACTGATAGAGCGAAGTTTTGAAAGCTTGGTTTTGATAGCAGCACTTCAAGTGCATCCAGGACAAGCATTGATAAAACCCAAGTTATTTTCTTCCTTTCAATATGTTTGATCATTATTATTTTTTCTTTAAAAAGGGGTGTTTTTTTTGACAAATTCTACAATAGTAAAATATGAAGGTCCAATTGGAAAACAAATGAAGATGATTACCTTATCTCATCTTGGAAGAGAGATAATTCAGAATGAATATATAGAAGTCTACAAAATCATGAGTAGCATGGAGAGACTGGATAGGGTTTAACTGTCCACTGACTCCTGTAATTTAAGAACTATGGGGCATCAAATTAAAATGAAGAATTCAGCTAAAATTAAAGGTAATAGTTTCTACTCCATGGTCAGTAAACACTTCAAATTCAAAGTCAATGGAGGTTACGGATACTAAATGTATACATAAGTTCAAGGTTCCTTGCTTGGGAACACAAGCATGTGTCATTTACCATGACAAAACTTAAAATCAATATTTGATTCTGTTATTTGCAAAATAGTGGCATCAAGCATTTATCAAACACAGGAGATGCCTTGAGTACTGATGTTCTGGGAGAAAAGCTGAGAAGTGGAAGTGGTTCACTGTCCCCACAAGTCTGAATGTAACAATATAAAACAGTATTAGCACTATTAAGGGACAAATTTGAGGCAATTTCTTCTTTTTTACTAGCATTTTCTTGGCAGAAAAAAAAAAGAACATACATATAAGAAGAAAAAGAGATTAAAATCTTTTTATTATTCAAACACAGTATTGACCTTCAAAGCGTTGTATCATACCATGTAATCTGTGGAGGGCATTCTAGTGGCTACACAGACAACAAAAAATTAACCCTAATTCAATTTGGAGACAAATGGGTTTCAAATTAGAAGAATTATTGGCTTTCTATGTTAAAAAAAAAAAAAAAAAGGAAAAAAATTATCTTTTAAAATTACAAAGCCACTTCCTTCAAGTTATGGGTGACAATTCTGAGGTCTTTACTGTTTATTCATCCATTTCCCAGAAACCTACACTATCTACTGAAGAGTAAGGACTATAGTAAGATCTGAATCTAAACTTCTGGTTAGACCGAACTCATTTTAATGGAGCTACATCTGGGACGAAATGGAAGCCAAAATTTCAGTTTACAGTTGGATGAACCAATCTAAAAGTTAACTTCTTATCCTAAGTTACAGTGGTTCTGCTGACAGCATGCATGGATAATAGATGAAAGGATGAATTATAAGGAATCATCATCTTCTGTTTATTGGAATTACCATTCTACTACTCTATTTCTAAATTCATTTAGTAAACATTCTACAAGTCATGGCATTCTGGTGAAGTTCCCACTGACTGGAAAAGGGGAAACATAACACCCATTTTTAAAAAGGGTAAAAAAGGAGACCCATGGAACTACAGGCCAGACAGTCTCACCTCTGTACCCGGCAAGATCATGGAGCAGATCCTCCTGTAAATTCTGATAAGGCACATGGAAAATAAGGAGGTGGTTCATGACAGCCAACACGGCTTCACTAAGGGCAAATCGTGCCTGACAAATTTGGTGGCCTTCTACAACGGCGTTGCAGCATTGGTGGATAAGGGAAGAGCAACTGATATCATCTACCTGGACTTGTGCAAAGCATTTGACACTGTACTGCGTGACATCCTTGCCTCTAAATTGGAGAGACATGGATTTGACTGATGGACCACTTGGTGGACAAGGAACTGGCTGGACGGTCGCACTCAAAGAGTTGTGGTCAACAACTCCATGTCCAAGTGGTGAGCAGTGACAAGTGGTGTTCCTCAGGGGTCGCTACTGGTACCGGTGCTGTTTAACATCTTTGTTGTTGACATGGACACTGGGATTGAGTGCACCCTCAGCAAGTTTGCTGGCAATACCAAGATGTGTGGTGTGGTCAACACACTGGAGGGAAGGGATGGCATGCAGAGGGACCTGGCCAGGCTTGAGAGGTAGGCTTGTGCAAACCTCATGAAGTTCAACAAAGCCAAGTGCAAGGTGCTGCATGTGGGTTGGGGCAATCCCAAGCACAAATACAGGCTGGGCAGAGACTGGATTGAGAGCAGCCCAGAGGAGAAGGACTTGCAGGTGTTGGTGGATGAGAAGCTCGACATGAGCTGGCAAAGTGCGCTCGCAGCCCAGAAAGCCAACCATATCCTTGGATGCATCAAAAGAAGCATGGCCAGCAGGTCGAGGAGGTGATTCTTCCCCTCTACTCCGCTCTCATGAGACCAAACTTGGAATACTGCATCCACCTCTGGAGCCCTCAACATAAGAAGGACATGGACCTGTTGGAGCAGGTCCAGAGGAGGGCCATGAAGATGATCTGAGGGTTGAAGCACCTCTCCTATAAAAACAGGCTGAGACAGTTGGGGTTTTTCAGCCTGGAGAAGAGAAGGCTCTGGGGAGACCTTATAGCAGCCTTCCAGTATCTGAAGGGGGCCTACAAGGCTGGAGAGGGACTGTTTGCAAGTGCATGTAGTGATAGGACAAGGGGTAATAGCTTCAAACTGGAAGAGGGTAGATTTAGGGTAGATAGTAGGAAGAAATTTTTCACTATGAGGGTGGTAAGGCACTGGAACAAATTGCCTAGGGAAGTTGTGGATGCCCCATCCTTCGAGGTGTTCAAGGCCAGGCTGGATGGGGCTTTGAGCAACCTGGTCTAGTGGGAGGTGTCCCTGCCCATTGGCAGGGGGGTTGGAATTAGATGATCTTTAAAATCCCTTCCAACCTAAACCATTCTATGATTCCATGATAATGTATCCTGAAAATGCATCCTTAGGACAGTTCATTGCCTTTGTAAATTTTAATATAAATTAATATATAAAATTGTGTGTATACTTGATATATATATTTTATATATATACACTTCCAAATGCCAAAAAGGAGTATAATTTTCCATATTCACCTTTTTTGGCTGTTATTGGAGGGAGGAAAATAAAAGTAGGTTTCCCTTGAAGAGCTGGCAAATTTCTGCCTGCTAAAAAATGACATTTTCATGCAGCCAGAGAACCCTTTTCAAGCATTCTATTCAAACAAGGATATTTCTTTTACTGATATACAGTGATTAAGCTAATTGAAATTAGATTAGAGCTTAAAAATAATGACTTTTTCAATATGGCACAATTTTCAATATTTTTATTTCCATTAAATAGCCTAATTATAATCTGTTTTATTAGCAAAATACTAGCTTAAATGCCTTCAGCCATGACAAGCCAAAAGAATTTTAACAAAGCTTGAGGAGTATAAAAGTGGGTTTGATCCATTTAATTATTCAACCTCCACTTTGAATTTTAGGTTGAGAGAAAGAACACATCCAAAAGCGATAGGTACTGTGATTAGTCTCATCAATGTAAAACTGCAAATTTATTATATTTTATGAAATATATGAGTTAAACCAAATTATCTCTGTTTCAGATACCCTTTCATACCTGCAGATACCTTTTGAGACCGAAATTTTGCACGATAAGGATAGTAAGACACAGAATTAACAGTGCAAACCAAACCTGAATGTAACTGGAAAATCCTGTGTTTTTCCAATTCAAGATCATGAATCTAGTCAGAAAGTATTACAAGAAAGACAGATGAAAACAAATGTAATACTACTTAGCCCAGAAAATCCTAAGCAAATTAAAAGAGGACAGTGATAGAATGCCTTGTTAAAGTCATTTAAGTTTGGGGGGGATGGGAGGGCAGCACAGACAGAACTCTGTTATTTCCTTTTAACTGATTTTGTGCACTGAAAGCAGAAGAGAGCAACTCTGTCCTGTCTCCAAGACCTGACCTACAATAATTGCATGGTGCTGCCAAGGTAGATCTACTTGTTCCTTCAAATTTCTCCGCACTCTTCAACAGAGGATTCCTTTTGCAACATCAGCTGATAGTCACTGCCTCAGGTCATCCATAAGGGTCAGAATATCTGCAAAGTTACAAACTCAGTTTGAACCCTGACACACATCATGCCACCCCTTTTCATACGGTATGAACTATCATCCTGTCACAGGCATTACATTTCAAACGGACACTCATTTATGAAGTACTAAAGGCTGAGTTAGCCTAAAGAACTTCCAAGCCTCATACACGAAACTGAAATCTGCAAGCAAATATATTCAACAGTCTTTTTTAATGTCTATAGCACCCATGATAACAGGTGACATATATCAGGATAATCCCATACTGTCCATTGTTCCTGGGATACCCATGAGCCCTCACCCCCCTGGGGACTTCCTCCCTGTCTGTAGGCTGGTAGTCACTGTGGCCACATATCTACCATTAAGAAAAGCAAGACTTTAATATACACCTTGGTCATTTCCAAACTCTGTCCTGCCACCCTTACCTCTGCTGTAGCCAATTTCTAATATTTCAGAAATCTCATCGGTTGTGTAAGACAGGAAAAGTTCTTTTGACATGCTGAAGATAAACTTGTATTGCATTTGATGATAAGATACAGCTATAACCAGTCCAAACCCAGTGTTATTAGTATTTTAAATTAAATGTTGCTAATTGTTTTCTTCCCAAGGCCAGGAAGGAAGAAGACGGGCTCTGAGGTCAAAAAGGGATCAATGCATTCATTAAATCTGACTCGCTGATGTAGCAGATGCACCAGGTGCCTATGCTTTCTAAAAATTTGTCAGCTTTTCAAGCAATTTCAAATCCTCAGCTTTACAAGTCTCTGTCTACTATTTTCACCAGTAAGATCTCCCAATGTTTTATTCTCATTACTAGGACATTCCACGCAAGACTACATATTTCTCAGACTTACATTTTTGGCCGCTAGCTCTTGATGCATGTTGGTCAGCAAAACCAAGAGACCATCACTATCTTTTCAGTATTCTTTAGTGAATGATCATATTCCTTCTCCATTTTTTCTCTGGGAAACTAAGATACTTAGCATTCATATGACAAGGCCTGCTTTTGCAGTCCCTCATGCTTTTCGTGAATTTCTTTGGTTTTCTTCCAGTACTTCAATACAATTCTTAACCTCCAAGAACCAGACCTGTGAACAACAGTCTAAGAACAGTACCACCAGCATCATTTGCTTTCTGCTTGTATTGGACCATTCTTTAGCAGTCGAGGACTGTATTAGTTCAATTTACCAGAGTCACACTGACAGCCTACAGTAAGACATTAGGTAGGATAATCCCAGTCACATTAGAGACAAAGCTCTCCCACTCCAAAGTGAACTGCCTGGCATGTAACCAGTCAATTCAGTAATAGTAATTCCATAGTAGTAACCACACGTATTATTTGTTAGTCAAAAATCTGTATGTCATCTTCAAAATTCATCAGTAAAAATGTTTTTTATGAGACTTTCCATAGAGATCTGAAGAAGAGGTACAGCTACTTCTTTACCCCCTTCATCTTCCTAGAAAGGAATTATCCCCATTCAGGTCACGAATTTCAGTGCCCAATACATTGTAAAAGTATGTCGTATTTTACTATAAGCATTTTTTTGCAAGTTTCCATACTGAATTACATTAATAGTTATAGGTAAAGTTAAAATGCACCTTGAGAATTTATTATACAATAGGAGTCAATAATATACTTTAAATCTAGCTTTTCCTTTTACCATTTTAACAGTATTTTCAGATCAGAGAATAATACAGGACAAAAACCTACACTATTCTTTTCAAGGTCTCACATCACATACTCTTTTAGTCTAACTTTTGTGTTTCTTAGTACCACCAGACGCCTCCCTACCACCAGGCTCACCTGACAACAAGATTTTGAAAACATCATTATCTGTTTCTTAGCCCAACAGAAGTTCACACTCAGGATACTAAACTACGAAAAGAAGAGCCAAACAGAAGCGACATATGAACAATGGTATTTAAAATATTTTGAGAAATGCTTTGTGGTTTGGATTTTTTCCCCCACATAAACACACGCTGACATGTAAAATCAACTGAGGAGAGTCTTCTCCGTTCCCAGCATCTCTTACCAGAAGAGGTAGTCCCCTAGTACTTGTACCGCATATTTTTATTTGCAAAAATGTTCCCGCAGCAAAACACCATATTTATAGAACCTGTTACCAGCATATATTATTAAAGTCAGTATTTCTTAGCTGCTTACAATCCATGCAGAAAGTAGGACATCTAGATGCTAAAGCAAATATCCATTTACAGAAGATAAGAAAAATATTAGCCTGAAAATAAAAACCTTAAAAAGTATCATTCAAAGATAGACACAATTACAAATCTTTGGAGAATAAACAATATCAATTGAGCAAATGTACAGAACAGTTATTTTACCTTTACCTACTTAAGTAATTTAAAACATACAACTTATTTAAAAAGATGTAATCATTCTTCTAAGATGACTAACATAATTAATTTCTGAGAGTGAAAGTATGTATTTATGTAGTAATGCAAATATTAATGATTAATGAAATCTAAATGACAATAATAATTTGGAATGCACATGGAAGGAGGGTTCCAAAAGAGACTTATTCTGTTGTGGACTGTACAGAAACTGCTTGAAGTTTTTATAGAATTCAACCTTATCTGAGATCCAAAATAAGAAGCAGATGTCAGCAGAATAAAAATTTAATTATTCAAATAGGATAAAGAAGACACTTTTTTCAAGCATTCATATCACTGAGCTTAAATGAGGTCTTAGTAAGTATTGAGTTTTATTATTCAAAAAGTGATTGTGTGTGGTCACTTAATAAAAATGATTAATCCTTTCTGATAGCAGCCAGACCAACAATAAAAATTACATTTTACTTCTAGTGCAGTAGAACAAAATTAAACATTTAGAGTAATCTTACCAGAGCTCTGCATTTCACATCTATCTTTCTTTCCGGTGCTGCAGGTATGCTGTTAATCTTTAAGGAGAACCACACTTTGCAATTTGAAGAACTTCCTCCTATATTAAAAAGAACAAAATGCCTTACAAATCATCTCATGAGGTGATCAATCCTAGCAGCATTCGAATCAATGAGAAATTTTGACTTTTAGCAGAAATGCCAGTCAGTGTTCATACTGAGACAAAGAAAATCATGAACTGATTTAATTGCTGTCAACCAACTGCATTATCTAATCCCTTCTTGTCTGGATTCAAAACAGTAACAAAATCAATATATACACTAACGCACTTTGGCAAATTAGTTTCCCAGACTACTGAATTGTTTCAGAATTTTAAATATCATTGATTTGTAACTGGTTTTTTATTCAAAGCTCATCTACCATAGATTCAAAACTACAAGTTATCCATTAAACACATTAGAATTTTCAGTTACATAGAACCCACCCCAAAATACATGTTTGAACATACATTGATTTATACTGCAATGCATTTTTCATCAGGTTTTCAGACACGATGTCCTGAGTTATTGTGATATGAAACAAGTTGTCATTAAAGAGACCAAGAATGCTCAAAGATGGTAAATACATGCATCAAAACATTCACGCATCAGTATTAGCCTATTAGATCAGATTCATTCTCTATCTTATCCCAAGCTCTGTTACCAATGACTAGCAAAAGTTTGGCCAGAAAAATCATGCAATAAACTTCTGTAAACTCACATTTAATTACATGATAAACTGGTGAGAAATCCAGAAGATTTGATTCCCTTCAGTATTTTATACCATCTAGTCCAAAAAAAAGGAGAGTCGGGAAATTCTAATGATATGTACAAAAGCTGAAATGCATCAGAGACTCCCTTTGAATTTTGGATATCATTTACGAAGCCATAGAAGACTATTTATCTCACACAAGTGCATGCTCATGAAATTATAAAGATAGATTTTAAATTGTGATGATGCTGATGATTATGAAACAAATAATTGGAATTTTCATGAATGTTACTATTAAGGCCAGAAACAGGGAAGTGTTTACTGCCAGCAACCGTGGGAAGCATAGGCAAGCAGATCTTTGAACTGGATGCACTCCATATCAGACTGACAGTATTTTTGTAATTTTACATTATATTGAGCAAAATAAAAATCAAAAGTAGTTCATCTAATATGACCTTTGCTATATCACAGAACGTAAATTCTCTTCAGTTACATGTACTTGTTGTTGTGCAACTTCAGTCAAGCAATCTGGTTTTGCTAAAGCATATCTTCCAGATAGACTTTGAGTCTTGATTTGAAGATATCCACTAGCAGATTGTTCTGGTGGCTAATTACTGGCATTGGAGGACATTTAAATATGAGCCTAATTTCTGACTTCCATGTCTGGACAAAAGATCTTGTAATGACTTTCTCTTATAGATTTAAGAGATCTAGCATTAAGTGTCGAGCATTTTCCTGTATTTAGAACATAGTTGGGAATGGCTCAGTCTTGTTCAGATAAGTGACAGAGGTTGAGCCCAAAGTCTCTCATCATAAGGCCTGCTCTCCACAACACAAACATTTCATGCTATTTTTTTTTTTGCAAGTATAAACAGTTGTTCAGCACCTTTTAAACTGTATATACAAGAACTTCTTGCAGTATTCCTTTTTGTAAGTATATTGTATGAGACGAAAATAACCTTAATCCTCCTACTCACACCTTCCTTGAATTACACACTAGAGAACTACATTAGCTGTTCTGTTTTACCACAGCATTTGTCTTGGGAGCTCCTACTGTTTTTCTTTTCTGCTGTGAGCCCAACTCTATTCAGGGCCACTGCTTTCCTTGTTGTAGCTTCCCATTCTGCATCTATGACTTTATTTCTAACCCTATTTCCAATAAAACTGTGTCTGACTGGCTTTAATTACATTACTTTCTTTAAATCTTCACTGAATACATCCTGTATGAACTTAGTCGTTCTTTTGTTCATGCTAATTTGATATGCATACAATTTACTGGTTTTTAATACCAGCAGAATATTACAGTCTTCCAGTTTCTGGAATAGCCTCAGTATCTTAAGATCTACAAAAATTAACATAATTGAGGTAAAGACATCTTCTCTATGTCCATTAAAGGATTCTGGCATGCCCATGACCCCGAGTTTAATCAATTACAAAAAATGAAAAAACCATTATACAGAAGAGAGATGACTTCTGCAAGAAGCGAGGATCCCCTTACACCAAATCAGAACACGTCACCTGGAACCTGAAATAAAAGTTCTCCATTGAAGACCAAAAGAAAATCAAAAGGTGCCGATAGCTTGGGACATCACATCCTTAAATAATGCAGTCAAGCTGTAGAAAAAGGTAGAACAGAAGTCTATAAAATTCAGGTAGGAAACAACAAAGCGAAATGTCAACAGTGAAGTTCCATTTACACAGGATATGTGATTAAACAGCAGGACAAAGGGATTTATTAAAGTAAAGCAACACATTCTTGAATGAATGCTCTGTATTATGGAAAATAGAAAAGAGCATGAACTGTTATTTAAACTGAAAATTAACAAGGCTGCCTCCCTGTCCCCAAACCTCCAAAAACACCCATACAATAAAAAACCCTTGAGGGACAACTTGCTATAGACTTAAAAAAGCAATAGTAAAATATTTGCAAATAAACACATCTGAAACTGGTAGCCTGCCAAACTCAGAAGGGCTGATGATAGATGATCGGGGTGGAAAAGAAATGCCCAAGTAAGATAAGGCTGCAGCAGAAAATACAAATTAATTATTTGCAGTAGCGTTTGCTATAGTGGAGTTCAGGGGCTTCCAACACCCATCCTAGAGCTTGTTTTGAGCAGAATGGTCAGAGGGACTTTCCCAAATTAAGGTTTCAGAAGGAAAGGCTTTGGAGCTGACTGATAAAGAGGAAAGTAGCAAACCACCTGGGCTCGAGAGTTTCTGCCCAACAGTTCAAAAGGAACTCATGTATGAAAGTGTGGCAGTGCAAACCAGTGTGTGACCTGTTGCTTAAGTGAACTTCAGGTACAAAGAAATGAAAAGGCATAGAATGTGCTGCCAATTTTTAGACAGGTCTCTGGGATAAATTGAGAAATTACAGATGTGAGTTTGTTTATATATTCCAAAGAAAAGTATTAAGAATCACAATAAGAGAGAGAAGCCACAACGCACAAAACTATTTGAATTCTTTGACAAAGTCAGCAGCAGTGTGCATAAGGGCAATCTGGTTCACATAGTACCCTGTTTTTCCAAAAAGCTGTTTCTAAGATCCCTTTCCAAAGGCTTCTAAGGAAACTAAGCTGCACAAGAGGGAAAGTAGAATTTTGTGACCAGTATGTCAAGGGAGGTCATTCTCCCCCTCTACTCGGCACTGGTGAGGCCACAACTGGAATACTGTGTCCAGTTTTGGGCTCCCCAGTTCAAGAGGGACAGGGAACTGCTGGAGAGAGTCCAGCGAAGGGCAACCAAGATGATTGAGGGATTGGAGCATCTACCTTATGAGGAAAGGCTGAGAGAGCTGGGACTCTAGCCTGGAGAAGAGAAGGCTGAGGGGAGACCTTATTATTGCTTACAAATATCTAAAGGGTGGGTTGAAGGAAGATGGAACCAAAGTCTTCTCGGTGGTTCCCAGTGACGGGACAGGGGGCAATGGGCACAAGTTGGAACACAGGAAGTTCCGTTCCAACACACGGAAAAACTTCTTTACAGTTCGGGTGACAGAGCACTGGCACAGGCTGCCCAGGGAGGTTGTGGAGTCCCCTTCTCTGGAGATTTTCAAACCCCGCCTGGATGCAGTCCTGAGTAATGTGCTCTGGGCAATCCTGCTTTAGCAGGGGAGTTGGACTAGATGATCTCTAGAGGTCCCTTCCAACTCTGAAGATTCTGTGATTCTGTGTGATTCTGTGAAAGCTAGACAATGGGAATAAAATACAGAAACCAAAGAACAGGAAGAAATGGCTATTTCTGACCATGAAGAGAGAAAAAGAATGAAGTGAAAAGGCTTGCTTCTGGTATGAAAAGTCCTTAACCACTTTTTCTCCCTAGGACAGATATTTTAAGTGTCATATTCTGTCTCTAACAAACTGATCAACTGGAAACGTATCATCCCCAGCGGGCTAAAAGTACTTTCATTTTTGCCTAATACACAACCACAAGTTTTGTGGAACTGCTTTGCTACTTGTCATTACGATGTTAAGCCTTCCAGTGATTAACACATTGTGGTGGGGAAACCCCTGCCCCCCTTTAGGCCACTGGTACTTGGTGTGATTTCCTCTCAACCTGGGCCACAATAATACAATGGACATGAACGTAACAGAATGGTCTAACATGAAAGAAAGAAAAGGTGGAGAGCAACAGACCAGAGCACCATGGCAACTCCTTAGTGTGCCTCCTTTCCATGGCTCCTACTGTTTGAAGATAATAACTATAATCGATCACTCCTGACAATGTATGGATCGTGGCCACAGAGTGGGGGGGATACCAGGACACCAAAATCTAGCAAGTTCTGGACTTGCATAACCAGTGGAAAGTACTGGAGTATTCTATTTTCCAAGCTGGGCTGGAGTGGAAAAGCACCGGGCAAAACTCAATTATCTCAGTTCCTATAGGTAGCAATTCTAGTAAAGACCCTTTGACCTCTTCTGGATCACAGTGGGCTGTGGCCAGTACCTCCTCTGAGTTGGGACACCGCTCAGGCAGACACTTTGAGGATTAGAAGACCAGGGCGAGTCAACCCCTTTCAAGTCTCAATCATCACCCATTGAGGAATGCCAATGCATTGTGGGTATTTAAACTCAGGAAAAGGGAAATTTTTAACTATAGACTAGCCTCTCTTTCATCCACCTATCCATCTTTATGCTTCTGATATACACATTAGCTTTACAGATGTGGATGTTCTTCCATTTACCCGTGCATAAGGTAAGAGTTAAAAGGGGTACCCATTGGCTTATTAGAGTCATGAGCTACTAAGGGATCTTGATCTCAGTGGTTAGAGATGCCTGTGTGTGTGTTTATATGCTTATATCTATATGTATCATTTTGAAATCTGTGCTGTTTTGTATATGTATATGTATTGATTTGGGGTACCTTATAGTAAGTTAGTGTGAATCTTGTCATCTTCAAATCTGTAATTAAGTCACCATTCAATTATTTTGATAAAACACTTCGTAAATTTTTTAAATCAGTTAATGATTAAGTGCTTCTAAAATTCAAACTCTTGATCTACCTCAAATCATTAATAAATTTTGAATCACTGCTAAATCGTAACCATGTCAAATATGTCTGTCCGTGACATAGTACATCTATACTGCTAGCAAGATATTTTTCCACATAGACTTACAGCCTCTTTTGTTGTCTCTGATCACAGATTTTTCCTCTGTACTCTTAATGTTCCTGCATCACTTTTCTGTACTTCATAATTGCAGCAATGTAGAAGTTATAATCTACTTGCCTTTTCTCTTCTTGCTTTTATACAGAAATTCATTGATTCTGTTCAACAAATTGCTTAAAAATACCCTAATTCCTGATATGTCTCAAAAGCAAAGTCAAGTTGCTTTCTTTTTAGCTTTGAGTTCAAGCGTTTTGAGCTATTAAAACCTTTTTTTTTTTTTTAAGGAACTCTTCTTTCTTCTTTCTTACTCTTTATGCATTTGATTGTTTAGATTTATTTCTGTTTAAATCTTCCTCAGTTTTGGAAAATCAAGTATTTTTTCTGGAGACCCTAAATAAACAACACAGACCACAGATTACATTTCTGGATAACAGCTATCATGTTTGGGAGGGAATATCTTATATGCATTTTTAAATATTACATGTATTTAGATAGTTTAGATCATAACATTATTTGCATAACACCTTCAATGTGTATTTCCCTAAAAATTGTCAAATACTTTAACTGAAACACTTTTGTTAGCACATGGAAAGGACCTGCCAATTCTTTACTGAAGGAGCAGCTTTCCATCTATTTGTGCAGCTGAACTCTTCACCAAACAAACATTCCTGCAAGCACTGTTTAGTACGAAGCCTAGAACTTGGCACAAATTTTGATGTTCTGTCAACTTTTACCCAGTGAAAACATAAAAGAATGGTTGCAGTGCTGCCCACTTGCACTATTAAAAACATCAAATCTAGCGCTTTGCCCCCATTTAGCCGTAAACCTGATACCAAATAGGGACTTTATAGATGAGTCCCACCTCAGGTCTTTATCCATATAATGTATTTAAATGGGCTAGCCCAAAGCCAATTTATTTCAAGTAGCCTCATTCTCAAGTAATTATAGCCTAATATTACTGTGATTTTCTTCTCTTGCCAAGGCAACCCGCAAGGCAGAACCTAGTTCTTACCCTCAGGAATACTCAGAAGTCACTTCCAAAGTTATAAAAATCTACTAAACCTTTAGCTCCCTGAAAAAAATGAACATAAGCAGATTAAATTCACAATTGCTCTTGACCTTTCCTTTAGTTGTAAATCGGCATCTCTGTTTCAAACCTGAAGAAGAACTTGCATGGCTGAAAACAGGTCTGGTATTACAAGTTCATTTGCTAATGTATACAGCAGAAGTTTGGGCATGTGGGGATTTCTTTTGCTGGTTTTTGATAGTTTTTTAAAGAGTTTTACTTTACCAGGCAGTAGATGCTTGGAAAAAAGGCTGAAACATAGGCAATGGAGAGAATCTCAATACATCAATGCTGTTTGGTGAGGTAGACATGCTGGAGGGGAGGGATGCCATCCAGAGGGACCTGGACAGGCTGGAGACATGGGCCCAAGCCAACCTCATGCAGTTCAACAAGGCCAAGTGCAAGGTCCTACATCTGGGTTGGGGCAATCCCAAGCACAAATACAGGCTCAGCAGGGAATAAATAGCTGGAGAGCAGCCCTGAGAAGAAGCTGATTGACAAGAAGCTCAGCATGAGCCAGCAATGGGCAATCACAGCCCAGAAGGCCAACCGCATCCTGGGCTGCATCAAAAGAAGTGTGGCCAGCAGGTCAAGGGAGGTGATTCTGCCCCTCTACTCCACTCCCGTGAGCCCCCACCTGGAGTACTGCATCCAGCCCTGGAGTCCTCAACATAAGAAGGACATGGACCTGCTGGAGCGTGTCCAGAGGAGAGCCACGAGGATGATCCGAGGGCTGGAGCACCTCTCCTATGAGGAGAGGCTGAAAGAGTTGGGGCTGTTCAGCCTGCAGAAGAGATGGCTCTGGGGAGATCTTATTGCGGCCTTCCAGTCCCTAAAGGGGGCCTACAGGAAAGATGGGGAGGGACTCTTTATCAGGGAGTGTAGTGATAGGATAACGGGTAATGGTTTTAAACTGGAAGAGGGAGGGTAAGATTTAACATTAGGAAGAAATTTTTCACTTTGAGGGTGGTAAGGAACTGGAAGAGGTTGCCCAGGGTTGTTGATGCCCTCTCCCTGGAGGTGTTCAAGGCCAGGCTGGACATGACCTATATACCCACTTTTCTAAACTTGCATTGATATTTTTAATGCATTTGAAGTCTCTTCTTAGGGCCTGAGCACTGTACTTTGATGTGTTATGAGACAAGCCCAGTTTGACTTTAGGCCTATATCTCTTTATCATCTCACTCTGGGGCTTCAATGACAAAAATCCTTAGCCTGCTTTATGCAACCATCAGGTCATGATCTTGTCAGATCTCATAAAACAAACAAAACAAAACAAGGTTTAGTCAGTACTTTAGAGGGAAATTGCCGCTAAAAAGGAGTAAGCACAATTCTTCTGAACACAAGAATGCATCTACTTAAATATTTAATACCCACTATCTTCTCTTTTAGTCTCCTCCTTGGTCAGTAGACTTTCACCCTTCCTACTTAGTGTGAAGCATCTGTCATTAATGGTTAGGGCAAACCAGCATCTTCCATTTGTTAACCGCTGCAAACCAGCATCTTCCATATGTTAACTACTGCAAATTCAATCAGCATCCCTACAAAAGAGCTTACTTATTTCTAGTTTTTTAGAACTTTGCCTGATTAGTTTGCAAATCTTTTTTTCTGTATATGGAAGCATTGGAAGCATAGAAAGCTGTGTACTTTCTATTAGATGTATTTATCCTGAATTTGAGAGGAGAAAAAAACCCAAATCAAACCAAAACCAGACATATTTCTGTATCCATTCCTTAATGACAAGTCAATTTCTTCAACTAATATTTATCTACAAGAATTATGTTTGTGAATAGCAAGTTCTGTAGTTAAAACACAGGACTACTAAATTACAATTTATATGAAAATTAAACTTGATCCTTCAATAAACTTTTCAGGTTAAAATTTTCATCGGCGTCCAAGTTTCATTGCAGCTTATATGATATACCAAAATCATCAATTTTTCTTCCAGAAAGTTGAACATCTTTTTGTAAGCCAGTCAGTCTGGTATCTTGTCCTACTCCTTTTTAGTGATGCAAATAAGCTGTTCCTCCTGTGTGTGATCTCTTCATTTTATCGTGCAATTTTTAAAAAGTCATAAAATTCTGCTTAACGAGTCAATGTTGTAAGCCATACACTTTTAATCTTATACTTTGTATCATGTCCTGAAGAGTTATCAGTTGCAAAATCCCCTCCCTTATACACACAAGATGCTTTTCTCTACTCACTTGGATGAGAATACATTACAATCATATCAGCCACAAATGGAAATTTCTGTTCCCTCTGTCCTCTTTCCTTGTCCTTTCCTTAAAATTACTTTTCATCCCGTGCCTGCTACACCAGCCGTTAAATGTGCTGTCAAGCATCAACAGTTATATATTGGCTTAAAAATAGAAAAGATTCTTCTCTCCTGATTGGGACACAGCTGCCTATCATTCAGCTGAATTACACATCACTGATGATGAAGGAAGATTTGGCTTGGGCTCCTGAAAACTGTACATTGGTAGGGTGTTTTCAGGGGGGATGTGGATACAGACACGATGGGCAAACTTATCCTAAATTTATAGCCTTCTCATATTGGCATCAAAAGTATGATTATTTTAAAAAGCTGAAATAATGTTATGTTTTCAAATTCAATGTGCATTCTTTCCACATCATTTTTAACTAATATTTGCAGAACTAATATAGCAATAAAAAGAAATAAATTAGATTCAATTCCAGCTTTAAATAAAACATCAACAACACTCTTAGATATGTCTTTAAGGGTATGGTTTTTAGCAACAACAGGCAAAGGAATAACACAGCTTGATTTCTTGGTTCTACAAAAAACTTTCCAGGCTGGTAGTCATCTAAATTCTCTTTGACTGGGTACCCTTAATGCTGTTCTCATAGTATATGACTGTAATTTACAGAACATAAAATATAAATTTTAAAAGACATTTTGTCTAGTTCACTACAGTATGTAAATATGTAATAGTTTTCAATATGTAAAGAGCTCACCACTACTACAACAGGATAAATCAAAATTTAGACTTCATTATACTCACACACAAACACGACATCCATGAATAACCAACCCCCTACTGAGTCTTCTCTGAAGGGCAAGAACTGTTGTTCATGAAAAATGATCAGTTAATAAGTATGTCGTATTTATTTAGTTTTTTCCTTTTTGCTTTAGAATAAATAATTTTTATATAAATTATTTAGAGCAGAGTAGTTATTAAGCATATGTGATGATTTATGTTCCTTATTTTTCAAATTTGACTGGCCTTAGCATTCTAAGAATTACACTAAAAAGACCTAACATTTCTTCTGTAAACTTTTCCTGATAATTTAAGTTTCTCTACCATGTTAAATTCCAAGATTTTTTTTCTGTAATTTTTCTGGTTTACAGAATTTTAATGGATCATTTCAGACTCATTTACCATAAACCTCAAAGTTTATTCCATATACAAAACTAATTATAATAATCTGTCCAAAGACATAGAAACCCTTTACAATAAGGTTTTAGATACATCTTTTAATAGTGTCTCTAGATAAATCTAATTGGTTCATATGTCCCAGGTAAAAATTGCAATTTTTCTGTATAAGTAGACCCATCATTCCACTGAAAATTATTTATAAATTAAATCCTATATTAACTGTCTCTAGATCTCTCTGTCTACATTTAGTTTCCAAGTATAGAAAATCTGCACCTAATTTTTTGAGAAAGCTGTAAAACACTAACACATGAAGAAAATGTTACAATCCTATTATGTTAAAAACTCAAATTGATGCAAAAAGGCAGATGGAAACATTAATTTTTACTATGGGAGGAATAACTTATCCTCAAGAATGCAATGCCCCTACACTTTCTTCTTCCAAGGATGTTATAATTTAGGGTTGTCACCTTTAGGCTTGAGCTGCTGAGATCCCTTCTCACCTAAGGGTTATACGTTTTCAATAAATGTAATCAATATGTATAGCCTTTAAAAATGCTTTTGCGTTACATGACAAGATAAACATTGCTCTCAGCTGCCATTTTACTCACATGAACATATTAGAGTAACCCTAAGATTTCAATGAATATTGATTTAATGTATCCCTTACAACATAGCTTGGAAAAAAAAAAAAGTAACATTCCTCAGGCATTAATGTTGTTCTTAAAGGATATGATGTTATAATTCACTTAGAGCAACTTTGATAAATTTAGTGTGTGCCTTACATTTTGTATCAAACTGAGGTCATAGTACAGTGACAGTACTAATGCGACATTGAGGTTGGACATTGGTTTGTCCACCTAAATCGGAGCTAATGTATGAGAGTGGTGCACTTCAAAATGCTGCAATTTGAAGTGAAATTATGAGGCTTTCATGTGTAAAAATGTACTTAATATTTAATTAATTCATTTTTTTTCAAGCTAATATAATACATATAGGCAGAATTGGTGAAGAAAGGCAATCTACAAGACGGAAAACTACAAGCTAGAGTAGGGTTCCTTTTCTTTACGACTTGTCCTAAACTAGGTAATGACTGTATCTCCAAAGCCTTTTGTCACTCGGGAAAATTTAGAAACAGAAATGAGAACAATTTTCTAAAATGTTACATCAAAACCACATTTTGGCCCTTGGAATTAGCTGTGATCACCAGGAAACAAAGCTCTGAAAAAGTGTCTCATCTCTTTAAAGTCAGAATCCAAGAACCTCTCTTTTTTTTTTTTGTTCTGCCTTCAAACTCATCTTCTCAAATGAAGATTACCACCTTACAGTGGAAACTCAGACACCCTAGCCCATGAATGATATTGCCTTTTCCAAACTTTCTCCAAAATTGTAAGACAGAATTTTAACACAACAGGCTGCTTATTTCAAAGAAATGGATGACTAATGCTGTTGACATCTTCCATTTTTGAAGCTCAGTCTTCTATGCTATTAATATCACCACAGTATGATGTTGTAACACCATTTCTCAGTTAGACAACTCTGCTCCATAAAGACACTTTCTCATCTCCATCTCCCTGGTAACAGCTTCAAAAAAATCATCCAGCAGATCAGCAGTGTCTATGGGATTTGGAAAAAAGAAAATATCCCTTTAATTCAGAATATCTTGATGCCCCTCATAAACTCACAATACCTTAATATGATGATGTCACAGCTCTCCCTTCTCTTTTGCAGTTGGTGATAAAATGTAAATATGGTAAATATGGTTATTTTCCTTCTATAGGAGCTTTTTTCAGTCTCCATTTGGATTGTGTTCTGCTCTTTCTCAGGGCATGTACCTTTCATGAAATTTAATCTATCTTGCTATCAACTTTCTATCTGTATCTCCTGGTACACACTGAGGCGGGACTCAGGGTCTGATCTGGTTTACATGTTAAACTCTTTCTGAGGAAATCATGGCATGGGGAGTGAACTCAGATCATATGCCAGAACGCCATCACGACACCAAGCACTTGTGACACCAGTAAATATAGATATAACCAAGAGATCAAAAATGAGCAATAACACAGGCAATATATTTTGCATTAGTCTCCATCTCACCTCACCTTTTTGAGCTCTGCAGGCAGCATGACATATGTAAACATAAAATGTGCAAACTTAAGAAAATTCAAAATGCTGAACAGAAATTCAGCACATTTTAGCAATACAAGATTTGAAAACTCACTGGATTTCTGGGGAGGAGGGAATATTATACCATATTAATAGTTGGAATAGAGGAATCAATTTTGGAGGAATAAATTCAAAAGACCTTCACAAATCTTACCAAAGTAGGTCCACAATGTGAATTACATTTCTTTACCCTGCCTTCTTTATTAAGAGTATATAGCCACACACTGAAAAGAACCCCAGACTTACGTCACATGCCACTAAATACTCGCTGAAGAAGTGGAATGAAATGGACACTTAGGAGATGAAACAATATACTACACAAGTAATCTGTCAAGTATGAACCACTGAAAATAAACAGAGCACCTTTGGGGAGCACTGGTAGGTTTCAAGGAGGATGGTGTGTATGTTTGGGAATGGCCTGCACCTCAGAAACATTTCTCAAAAAACTGCCCTTACAGTATTATTTCATCTTTTACAGCCTGAGTCTGTTATTCTTAGTCTAGAATATTAACATCTCAACTGGTTAACTCAAAATCAGACCATCATCACAAGCAGAATCTTTGTGTTAATTTATGGGAGCATGATACTTTTTCAGTTACTATATAATGGTTTTAGAAGTCTGAATAGCAAGCAAGAGGAACTGGAACTTTCCTGACAGGAATAAATTTGATATAATTGGAGATTATATAGTGAAGTGATTTGGTTGCTTAGAATACTAACACGCTTTTAAAATCCTGTTAAACTTCTAATGTGAAGATAAACTATATTTGCTTTAAGAATGATATTTGATTATTATAATTACCTTAGTTCAAAGACCTGGCAAAGAAAGAAGCTGAGGCTAAGTAGAGGAGATAGTTAGGATAATCTAGTCTGAGAGTACAATAAGCACATAATTCCAAAGAGGGAGAGAGACAAAAACAACTCAAGATACTTGAGAAGAAAAGTCAAAAAACCCACAAAGTAGCTAATTGTTACACAACGATGAAAAGACTTGTGAAAACACAGAAAAACTAGTATAACCAGTATGAATCTGAAGTTCAGAAAACAACTATTGCTAAATAAATATTTTTCTTTTTGTTTTCTTTTTCTTCAGAAAGATTTTTAAGGAAAGACCATGATTACAATCTTCACATGCATAAAAGATTGCTACTAAAAGTGTTCTCTCTGTCCCTGAGGTAAAGAGTAACAAATGGTGAGCTTTAGTACATGTGAAAAGTATCAGGAAAACTTTACAACGGTAAAGGTAGAGAAGAACTAGGACAGATTACCTAGGTCATGCAGTCCTCATTAGTAAATATCATTAAAGAACATCCTAGAGGAATGATTGTCAGAATCAACATGGGAACAAGTTATATCTACCAGGTTATATCTCACTAACACACTCTCATGTTCCAACAAATGCCTCAACATACCCTTATTTGCAGTCATAATCTTCAGCTCACATGAAACTAGAATTCTTGGCTCTCTTTTCACAAACACAGAGCTACCATTGCAGTCCCAAGCAAATGCAACCATGATCATGTCCATGTCAGTCAGTTTCTTAACCCAATGAACACAAATAAATTATACATTAACCATCCCTGCTTCCACTTACTTCATACAGCTTTTAAAATTAGTCAAACTCTTAAGATGTTTTTCCAAAGGTCCATTGATTTTTTCCCCATTTGCTGTACCTGGTTTTATCTCTGTTGACAACTATTTTTTTTTCTTTCTTTTCTTTTTAAATCTTTGTCTACCTACTCAACTAAAAATTGAAAAATCCAAAGGTCATCCACTGTAACTTTGTCTCTGGGTATTGACCTATAAGGTCTCAGATAATGAACAGAATGATTACTGCTCATCCTTATTATCCTGGTGTATAAAGATTCTAAGGGTGATCACGGAAAAACGGTCCTTAAATTTCCCTGCAGTCTCTCTGGAGGGTTAGGACAAGGTTGCATACAAAATAATATGAACCATGTAATGAGGAGTGGGATGGGAAAGAGAACAGAAGGAAAAGACGTCTTACATCACTGTAGTAGAAAAGCCACCAATAGTAATTGCTCGAAGAAGTTCCAAAAAAGGATGGAGTAACCATCCATTGGAATAACCTCCAATTTATTTTTTTTTTGCTGCATCTTGGCAGAAATAGTATTCACCGGCCAGGTTTAGCATAGCAATGCAAATTTTAAGTGGGTATAAACTGTGACTTATGTTTGGAAATCACTTGCCAGGTGAACAGCTTGGGTAAGCTGTGTGACAGACATTTTAACGTGTCTGAAAAAGTGAAAGCCAGTTCAGTAGTCATGTACACACAGTCAGGGTTGATATACCCTTGGCACAGTAGGATAAGTTGTACTCAGAACATTTCCAGTCGTGAAGTTCTTTAAAATGATACTCAAATGTTTTCCTGTTCCATGTCAGGATAAATACAAGACATATCAAATGCAGACATATTTAAATATATTAATTAATTTGTTCCAAAGACAGAAAACCTCATTGGCCATAGTGTTTTTTGTTTTATTTTGTTTTGGTTTTTAAATAGGTAATATTGTTATACTACATAAAATACCTTCATAAATTAAACTTCTTGGCTACTAAGAGCTCTTTGATATATAATATTACAGAATCACAGAATGGTCAGGGTTGGAATGGACCTCTGGAGATCATCTAGTCCAACCCCCCTGCCAGAGCAGGGTCACCTACAACAGGTTGCACAGGACAGCGTCCAGGCGGGTTTTGAATGTCTCCAGAGTGGGAGACTCCACCACCTCTCTGGGCAGCCTGTTCCAGTGCTCCACTACCCTCAAAGTAAAGAAGTTCCTTCTCATGTTAAGATGGAACTTCCTATGTTCAAGTTTATGCCCATTACCCCTCGTCCTATCACTGGGCACCACTGAAAAAAGACTGCTCCCATCCCCCTGGCATCCTCCCATTAAGTATTTGTAAGTATTAATAAGATCCCCCCTCGATCTTCTTTTCTCTAGACTAAAGAGACCCAAGTCCCTAAGCCTTTCTCCATAGGAGAGATGTTCCAATCCCCTAATCATCTTCGTTGCCCTTTGCTGGACCCTCTCCAGCAAAGGACAGTTCCCTGTCCTTCTTGAACTGGGGAGCCCAGAACTGGATGCAGTACTCAACAACTTCCACAACTTCTCTGGGCAGCCTGCTCCAGTGTCTCGCCTCAGAGTAAAGAATTTCTATCTTGTCTAAATCTACCCTCTTGCAGTTTGAAACCATTACCCCTTGTCCTATCACTACACTCCTGCATAAAGAGTCCCTCCCCATCTTTCTTGCAGGCCCCTTTTAGTTACTGGAACGCTGGTATAAGGTCTGGTATAAGAGCCTTCTCTTCTCCAGGCTGAACAACCCCCACTCTCTCAGCCTGTCCAGCCACCCCTCCCAGTTTTGTGTCATCAGCAAATTTGCTGATGGTACACTCTATCCCTTCATCCAGGTCATTAATGAATATACTGAACAGGACTGGACCCAGTAGTGACCCCTGAGGGACACCACTTGTTACTGACCTGCAACTAGACTCTGCACCACTAACCACAACCCTCTGAGCTCTATCTGTCAGCCAGTTCTCAATCCACCCCACTGTCCATTCATCTAACCCACACTTCCTAAGCTTTCCTGTGAGGATGATGTGGGAGACAGTGTCGAAAGCCTTGCCAAAGTCAAGGTAGACAACATCCACTGCCCTCCCCTCATCCATCCATCACTTCATCATAGAAGGCTATCAGATTAGTCAGACATGACTTCCCCTTGGTGAATCCGTGTTGACTATTAAACTTTAATAAACTGTAGCCAGTTCAAATACAAAATCAGTATGATTTTAGAACTGGTAAAAATCTTCATGGTACTGAAACAACATACCAATGTATAATTAATGCCTTTTTTAACTTTTATTTCAGTCAAACACAAATTATTGAATGAAATATAAAAGTACATTAGTGAAACATAATGTCCTGTGACAGGCAGAAGATCAAACTAGAAGTCAAAAAAAAAAAGGCAGCAGAAAAGCAGCACGTATTCTTAAATCTCAGAAGCCTGCTCACAAATATGGCACTTATTTATTGTAAAGGCTTAGTAAACTTTTTGTTTTTAAACCCTAGCAGCTAAGGCAAGTTAGAATTTCTTTAGTAATTCTCCAGCTGTTGTGCTCTCTAGGTGTAATATGCTGTGCTGAAATGTACTTTCAACAGTTAAATGTTCTGTAGTATGAAATTCTGAGTCATATCCTATTATTGTCAACACAATAAATTAAAAATAAACTTACTGAAGACAAATTTAGTCCAGTTTTATACTAGTGTTGTGCCATACAAGCAAGTAACTGCTCTTACAAGTTGCTGCACATGCAAGGTATTTAAAAGCTACAGTCTATTAAGTAGCACAAGTCTTTCATTTGAGAAACAAATGCCATTGAATCAATTGAATTATAGAAATTACCTTGGAATTTAGAAGCCACTGTAAACCCCATTGCTGTATTTCCCTAAAAGGTCTATATGTCTCAGCTTGGAATTCATCAGCTTTTAAAAATATCTAAAAGACCCAAGAAATGTTGAGCACCACATATCCTTTTTTTTTTTTTTTTTTATATAGAATTACATTAATATTCAAAAATTTTACCCCTTCTAGCTACCAGGATACTAATTTAACATCATTTCCTGGAATACATGTGAATTTCTAACTGAACCTTTAACTATAAGTTAACTTTGACTTTATTACATGAACCTACATGAGACTTCAGCAAGAAGACAGATCATTTCCTGACAGGGTTCGCTTTTAAATTCTCTACCATACTCTAGCAGGCTAACCTTATGCAGTTCCCTTTAAAAGAACCTGCTAAATCTTAAGGCTAAGAATGCCTATTTTCTACGTGAAGACAAGCCAGAATTACAAAAATTATATTCATGCTTCCTACAGAGTGATTCCTGATCACCATTCATTTGAAATTTTTTATTCTGTGTTTAAGTATAATAATTATTTTTTCCATAATACAGGTGGTATCATAAAAATATTAAATTAACCAAAATCATTTTATCAACCCTAATACAGTCTTACCATAATGTTTCATAGAAACACAGCCAGGCAAATGCAAAGGCATTAAATCTGACAAGTGTCTATTTATTTTCTTTTTCCTTTTACTTTAAAAGGAACCTTTTAGTCAAGTTCACTGGGATTTGGATCACTTTCTGTTTCAAGCTCTGCCACAGAGTGGGCATTTGATCTCATTCTACTAAGGCAAGGCAAAAAGGCAACACAAAGCAACACCACACACACAAAAAAGCAACATTATTCTGGGACAAAAACTGTGTGTTCCCTGAAGAAGATATTATTAAGGACTATAGATATTATTAAAGAGTATAATTTTCTGACCTTTTTTAACATGATTCTGCTGAGCACTTACGTCATTTTATGAAAACTTCCTTAGTCATTTTAGGAAAACTATGTTTATTTCTTTACGCATCCATAAAATACAAAATGAGTTCTATGAAATATGGTCCTGACCACAATGGTGATGTCGGCAGATTTTCATTAGATTTCAGCAAAACCCATAGTAGAATTGTGTGAGCAATTTATGTTTTCAATAAAATAAGAAACGATGAAGTCAAATTCAATTATCTTCAAGTAGAAGAGCTTTATGGTCATGTACTCCCATACTAAATAAAACCAACCCTTCATTAATGTCAAGGATATTGTCTGCCATATTTATGCTGAACTTTATGAGGTTGTTCTTACTAATTCCTCAATATCTTGGTGGAAAAATAAGGTGTAGATAACTGATAAATCCAGAGATTTTAGTGAAAGCAATCTTCTAATTTTTTTCCAACATTAAGCAATAATTAGTAAATATATCACATACGCTATGAAAGAAGAAGCATTCTTCCTAAATAATACATTTACCTTAATACCTTACCAAGAACACTAATCATGTTTTTATAATTCATTCTAATTTTCAAAATGACAAAAGCATTTGTAAACCCCTTCAAACCTCAGGAATTACTGTTATTGTTCTTACTGGACTGCAACTTTTCTATGACATGTCTCATTATTAGAGGCTATATTTTTAAACATGCAAGAAATCTGAGTCTGAAATAACATGGACATAAGGGACGATGATGCATTGCCAATTAAAAATGATGGGACAGCAATTTCCATATGCACATTTCCCATGTTTCATACACACTACGCACATTTCTGAAAAAAAAAAAAAAAAAAAAAAGAAGTCAGATCTTGCTAGATTCTGTCCTGCACGTTATTTAGTGCTACATATATATCCATAATAGTGACATACAAAACATTTATGCCAAATGCTTTTTCAATAGCTGTATCTGTGAAACACCTGCTACCTAAAAAGCCTGGTTTACTGCAATTACAATGTGACTACTATGTGAAGCCTAAACAAAAAGTATGATGTTTTAAAATATACAATGTAATACTAGTTGCCATATTTTACAGCAAGTAATACTGATTTGAATGCCACATCATATCACTTTCAAAGAGTAATAACAATGTTTATGCGTATTCTAGAACAGGGCCTCTGAATACAGCCAACATCTTCATATTTAGAAAGAAAAAAGTATATCTTGCTTAAAAAGAAGCAAACACCATTCAGTACTATTTGATGCAAAAACAAGGAAAAAAAATGTCAAAATGTTAAAGTTAATGTTTTTCAAAGTTTGTTTATAAGGATAATTTCCAGTTTCCAGTATAAAGGCAAACATTAATTCTGACAAGTGAATATTAATTCAGAACAAATGAACTTTGACCTGAAGATTCTAAACAGACAGGATACAGGAATCCCTGTAGTACTTGCTGACATTTTTGCCCATTCACATCTTCACATACCTATAGAAAAGTGACGTTTGTTTGAAAGATCCCTGAGATCAGATCTACAACATATCACCTACAAGTCACCCTCTTAATAGACCCCACTGTGACACAAAGGATATCATAGAGAGTAATAAAGAAAAAATGTTGCATGATCTTTCCATAAATTTGTTGGTAGGAAATTGGGCAAACCAGTTGAAACAGAAGCGTGAGAGTGAGATTTCTCTAGTCTTCGTGGAAAAATATAGGTCAAAAGTTCAGTGGAACAAAATAAATATACCTTGGTGTAAAAGAGAAATTGAAAAAGAAAGGGCCTTTCAGTACAGATAAACAAGCACATGCTCAGGACTCAAAATATCTCTCAAAAAATCTCACCTGAAAAAACCCCCACTATATTTGGCAAGAGAAAAAATATTTGTGGATATGTAAGGTTACCATAGACAGTCAAACTAATATTCAGTAAACAGTAATACGAGGTCTGACAGATACTTCAAGGTAAAGGAAAGGATGTGCCAGTTCATTGCAAATAAGCTCAAATTTTGGATGTGAAATGAAGTGTGATATTTAACAGACAGATAACGAAGCCACAAAGTATCTTCTAAAGTATTTCCTCAGCTCACAGAAAAGCAAAGTGATGGCTAGCCAGATTCATTCTAGCATCTGACAACTCATTTACCTATTGACTGATCGTTGCTGCATAATCTCTAATGCATATATACAAATGACCTAAATATAAAATTTAACATGTTTGTTGGTGCATGCATACTATGCAAACCATTGTATGGCTTGAACTCACAATCAGTGACATATTAGCAAATCTAAATACTGCAATATTACATTTTAAATACTATTTTTTATACACAAAACTAGTAAAACCTGGGAATAATAGCACTATTCCAATCCTTTCTGCTAATATTATGACAGCATTTTAATTATTTTTGCACATTTATACTTCTATGATTTCATTAAGGTATATTAAATGAACAATCACCAGAATTCATATTGTAAATTTAATTTGACACTTCACAGTGTTGTTTACATTTTTATCTCCTCATACATGCAAAAGGCAGGGGTCACAAATTAAAAACACACAGAACCTCAAGTTTTTACAATACCAGCAGCAAATGAGATTTAGGACAAGAGTTAATAAGGGGGAAAGTAAAAGGTTATTAATTTAGCCTACCTGTTTCCATTTTAAAACTCACTGACATTTGCTAATATCTTTGCTTAACTAACTTTGCAACTCAAAATTGTCCAAGCCAGTTGTCTTCCCTGGGTTGCTTTTCTGGAATTTCTAGACAAGTGAGTGCGGTAACAGCTACTCAAAGAAAATACACAGCATTTTTCTTACAGTAACAGTTTGTAGATATTTCGCTGAGAAACTGTAGCACATAATTTAGAGCGGGTAATGACATTTTTTGAAGCAGCCACCTTACATACAGAAACACGTTTTTTACTCTGTCTGTGAAAATCCACTCAAATTTTTTTTAAGTTTATTATCTCTGAAAATTATTTTGTTGTGCATATGTAGACACAAGAGAGGTTTACCAGTGTCTGATGCTTAAACGATCTAGAAACCCAGTCTGCACCTAATATATCCTTGCCGCTCAATTCTTACGTCAACCAGATTTGCACATGCCTACAGCAGCAGCTTTGAAAACCTGGAAGAGTTATACTTGACCAATGAAATAAAATGCATATTCAAGAGCTAGCATAACTTAACAGTGACACAGATAACTTTTTTGATTTGTTAGAAAAAGTATTCTTCACTTAGAGGGTCACATTGGTAGCTTTCTTACAAATATTTATACTCTTTTGGAGAGAATTAACACAAATACTCCAATTTTTTAAAAATGGGGATAATCAGCCTTTTAAAGCCTTTCCCCTATAAGAAAGAGCATGTACAGGTTTTCCTTAGTTCAAAAAATCTGGCATCCCAGATTACCTGCATTTAGAATTAAGGGAAACTGCGTGTAATCCAAGAGCACCAGAAAATGCAGCAGTCTCCCAGAGAGATGGTACAGTTTGCTTTACACGTAATGATTTCATGGAATCATGGAATTTTCAGAGTTGGAAGGGACTTCTAGAGATCATCTAGTCCAGCTCCCCTGCTAAGGCCTGGTATGAGAAATGCATTCTAACAACATGTCAGCGGTGAGTAGGTTCTTAAAGACGAATTTTTATTTGACCATGAATAAATAGCACCTAACTGAATTTAACCTGCAATTGCTTCTGAGAGAGCGCAAGACTCTGGATCAACCTACAGTGAACAGCAAGGACCTACAGCAGAGAACAGACTACAAACAAAGAAATTCTTGGCTTCTTATGGACTGATGCTAAAAGCCAAAGACCGGTAGGATACCCCACACAAAGGCTGCAAGGGCTGCTCAATTCAGATTAACTCTCACTGTGATAATGCTAACGTCACACAGCAACTGAGTATGCTCCAGTCTATGACTGCAATGGTTGAGACTTTTCTGACATCTGTTCCTTCTTGACATCAGTGATAGTTTTATTCAGTACTGGTAATCAACATAAACCAGTAACATACCGTCTCTGAACCTTTTTTCATTTCTGAAATGTATATTTGAGGGTGAAAGAAGCAGAGACTTGTGAATACCTGAATTCTGTGTAAGAATGTTTAAAAATCATACCAAAAGAACAAGATTACTTGGTGAGCTTCTTTCTACTTAATAAAAAAAAATCCCTTTCACGGAGAAAGTTCCACTACAAAATCAGTGCCAAATGCCATAAACAGAAATAAATAATGCCTTGAAAGTGCATACAAATCTCTTAATTACGCTGCTTGCACACACATACTCTCACTCTCTGACGACAACATATAAAATGCCATCTGTCTTTTGCCACAGTGGGAAACAGAAGTTCCCTAATATTTATAATTTCATAAATATGTCAAGAACAATCAGGACTCTACTGTGCTCACAGAGAAAGCAAAGGAAATATATTGAGAGAGACAGTAGACTCCATAACAAATAAATCACTGCAATGGACAAGAAATATCTATTGTCTACTCAGTAAAAATGTCAGTGGTCTTTTGCTGGTTAATTAGGCAAGGCTACCTCATAACTG